>NW_008358858.1:465330-517725 GCF_000622305.1 Nannospalax galili | reverse complement strand
TTCTTTTTGTGAACTTTATATGTCTTTGTGGTTTACTTTTGGGGCATGAAAGGATGGTTCGTCTAAGCTTCCAGTTTTCTCTTTTGATTTTGTATTGGAGTGGCTGGATTGCTTTTGTCTTAAGGAGTTCCCACAGAAGCCCAATTCAGGTGAGGGTCAGATGTTTTCAGGCTTTCTCCTAAGGTCTGAATCCCTCCAGGAACGATTTTGGCCTCAGGAATTTGGGGGTTGGACTGGCCTGGGAGCCTGGCCCAGGAAAGATGCTGGTCTAGGGAAGCTGGTGGCCATGCCACCCAGAGATGCAAAGGCAGATGGGGCGGGACAAGGCCCCAAGGACTCCTGGGGACTGCACTTGAGGAGCTGTGTTGGCCTGGATGCAAAGGCTCAGGAAGAGGAAAGGTCAGCCCCTGCATCCCAGAAAGAGGCTGGAGGGTGGTGCAGGCCCAGGGAACCAGAGGGAGGTGAGGGTTGGGCCAGGCCTAGAAGCAGTGCCCCTGGGGCCCAGAGAAGGCACTAAGTTAGTCTGGATGAAAAGCATCAGGAAGCAGTATTGGTTCCCCAGGTGTCTGGGGCCCCAAGACAAGGAATAGGACAGGAGCCAAACTAGGAGAGGAGGGGTGTGAATGAGGCTGGGGGAGTCAAAGTGTGGAGGGTGCGATGGACTTACCCTGGAGAGAGGCCTGCAGGTAGGAGAGAGGCCTGTGGCGTGTGGTGCAGGCCCAGGGAAGCAGCATAAATAAAAAAAAATAAATTCATGTCATAGGTTATCATGTGGACAGTACAGTGAGGACGTCATTATGTCTCTGGATCACATGCCCTGTGGTTTCTGTGTAGAGCACATGGCTCCTGTCTTGCATGTGTCTGAGGGTATTCCATGTTGGCTACGCCCTCTGGGTACCTGGCAGGAACAGAACTCTGTATCTCAGAAGGCTTAGTGTCTCCATCCCAGCTCAGTACACATCAGTTGCAGTGGGCATCAGCTTTCAATAGTATGTTCATGTGGTTGGTTGTGCTTTTCTTATGCAAACACATTCATGTGCCACAGTGCACATACAAAAGTTAGAAAACATCTTACTTGCAAGAATCAGTTCTCTTTTTCCATTATGTGGCTTTCAGGGATCAAAGTCAGGTCATCAGGTTTGGTGGCATATGCCCTTACCCACTGAGCCATCTTGTTGTGTTTTGATTGGGATTCAATTAAGTCTTGAGGGTTATTAATTTTCAGAGGTTCTTTAAAAAATCTTTCCTATATATTTTCTCTTCATTGGCCATTTGGATATGCTTTTAAAAAATATTTATTTTTATTTTATGCATATGAGTGTTTTGCCTGTGTGTGTGTGTGTGTGTGTGTGTGTACCATGTGCATGTGGTGCCTGTGGTGTCCAGAAAAGGGTGTCAGAGCGCCTGGAGCTGGAATTAAAGGCAGTTATGAGTTATGAGCCACCTAATGTAGGTGCTGGGAACTGAACCTGGGTCCTCTGTAAGAGCAGCAAGCACTCTTAACCACTGAGCTATCTCTCAGCACAATTTCCAAGGATTCTTGACATTCATTTACTTTCTCTAAAACAGAACATTTTACATAAGCACTACTTCTAAGAACATTATGAGTGTCTGGAAGATGATCAGTGAGAGTAGGGAAACTATTGCAGACCTGGATCCATGGGCATCTCATAATTCTGACATTTTCATTGCAGCAGTCCTTTCGGTTAAGAACATTCTGATTGGTGAAAGCTTTCTGGAAATTACTGGAGCAGACCACACAGCATGGAGTGAGCTTGGGATGACAGAAAACTCAGGAGGAGAGAACTTTGTGCTTTTCAGCAGCTCTGCAGGCAGCGGGCTTCCCCTTTAGTGTGCTGCTCAGTGCTCCCCTTTCCCATCCGAAAGTCCTGTAGGGGCTTGAGGGAGAAGCACTGGATCTTCTGACTTGCTGTGGTGATGACAAGAATTATAGTGCCATGGGCTGAAGAGATGGCTCAGTGATTAAGTGCGCTTGCTGTTCTTGCAAAGGACCAGAGTTTGGTTCCCAGCACCCATGTTTGGCAGCTCAAAACCACCTGTAACTCCAGCTCCAGGGGGACCTGACACCTTCTATTGGCCTCTGTGGGCACCTGCACACATAAGCATGTGTGCATGCACATACATACAATAAAATAAAGTAAATCTTTGAAAAAAGAATTACAAGACCTTTACTGGCATCACTAGGACAAGTGCCTTTTCCAGAGAATACTTCTATAAGGTCAAGCAGGACTTCTTTTACTGCTCACATTTCTACAACACTATAGCAGGCTTCAGACCAAAATACAGAGAAGATGCAGGGCCACAGGCTTTTGCCACCTGGCTTCATTAGCACTAGAAGAGCATTTTTGTATATGGGTAGTTATTGAAATTGATTACAGGTCACTGGAGAGCCCTATTACCCCATCTTTGCTTCCCTTGGCTCATTTTTTAATCTTGCTATTTCTTTGTTGAGTTGTAGGATTTCCTCATGTATGTGAGATACTAAACCCTTATAGATATGTAATTTACAAATATTTTCTCCCATTCCATAGACTGATGTTTTGCTTTGCTGTTTCCTTTGAGACATAGAAATGTCTAGGTTTGATGAGCTCCCATGTGCCTATTTTTCTTTTGTTTCCTTTGCTTTCAGTGTCAGCTCCAAGAAATGACTGCCAAATCCAGTGTGATAAAGATTTTCACCTCCCTTTTCTTCTAGGAGTTTTATTGGATCATATGTTTAGATCTTTAGTCCATTTAGAGTTAATTTTTATATATGTGCTTAAGTTAGGGCCCCACTACATTCTGTTTTAAAATTTTATTATTTTTTATGTGTATGAATGCATTGCCTGCATGTATGTAAGTGCACCATGTCATGCAATGCCCACAGAGGTCAGAAGAGGGCGTCAGATCTCCTGCAATTGGAGTTACAGACAGTTGTTAGCCACCATGTGGGTGCTGGGATTCAAACCTGGGTCCTCTGCAAGAGCAGCCAGTGCTCTTAACTGCTGAGCCATCTCTCCAGCCCACCTGCCCCCCACATTCTTTTGCAAATGACTATCCAGTTTTCTCTTTTGTTGAAGAGGCTGTCTTTCTTCATTGAGTGAATGTGTCAGTCTTAATGGAAGATCATTTGATAATATATGCAAAATTCATTTCTGGGATCTCCCTTCTGTTCCATTGAACTACGTCATTATGCTAGTGCAATACTGTTTGGTTATTGTAGTTTTGTAATATGGGGGCTTTTTGTTTATTTGGGGTTTTTTATTGTTTTTGTTTCCTTTCTTTCTCTTTCTTTGGGATTCAAACCTGGGTCCTCTTTCTTTCTTTCTTCCTTCTTTCTTTCTTTCTTTTTTTTTTTTGAGATAAGGTCTCACTGTGTAGGCCAAACTACCTTGAACTCAATATTCTCTTGCTTCATCCTCTTGAGATTACAGGTTTGTGCCACTCCCTGCCCTCCTGGTAATATGTTTTGAAGCCAAGAAATGTGATGCTTCCACCTTTGATCTTCATTTTCACCATTATTTTGATGACTTGAGGTTCTTTATGAATTTTAATATTTTGTCCCAGCTCTTCAAAAAATGAGAAGTTTTTATAGGAAGTGCACTGAATTTCTGTGTAGACTGCTTTGGGTAGGAGAGGCTTTTAACAATATTAAATCATCTAATGTGTGTCAGAAGATGCCTTCCCGTTTATTTATGCCTTCTTTGATTTCTCTTAGCAGTTTCCATGGCTTTATATTTATAGAACTTTCCCTTGTGTTAGTCTTATTCCCAAGCTTTTTAGTTTTTCCATGCTACTGCAGATGGTATTGTTTTCTTGAGTCCCTTTCCAAATTGCTCAGTTTCTACTCTGGTTGTGACTAAGATGATCTCTGGCCTCAGGACCCACACTGTGTCCCTTTTATCTGACTGTGGGGTCTTCAGTTTTCCCTACCCTGCCTACCTGCTGGCTTCTGGACCCATCCCAGGGATGTGGGGAGACCGGAGATGTGGGGAGGGCTCTGTTTTCTGGGCCTTCAGGAGATTCACAGGAGTCTTGGGCTTCTTCGGCCTCCCACCTCCATGCAGTTAGTCATCTCTGTCCTTGGACCTCTGATCATGGCTGAGAAGGACTTCTGTGAACCTGTAGTCTCCAGAGTCCCAGGCAGGACAAGCAGGTCCCCTCTATTACCTGGGGTCCTACCAGCCCTGTAGCTAGAAGCCTGGGAAGGGAGAAGAGGATTGTGGGCCTGAGGTTCTCCAAGAGACCTGGCATCTGGGCCTCATTCTGCCCCTCTCTTACAATGCCCAAAACAAGCCTAGAGAGTTAAAACTTAGATCCCTGATGAGGAAATGCTGATTCAGCTAGTTTCTGATCTTATTTTTTGAGGGGGATGGGGTTCAGGAAGGGTTGAGTCAGGGTCTCATGCAGCTCAAGCTGGCCTCAAACTAACTATGCAGCCAAGGATGACCTTAAACTCCAGATCTTCCTGCTTCCACCTCCCAAGTGCTGGGATTATAGGTATATGCCACCACACTAGCTCTTACCCAGTTCTTACTGTCCACATCTAAACATCTAAAGTCCATTAAAGAAAAACATTTGGCAGGCTCTACTCTTTATGTGGGAAGGTTCCCCTTGGAGTGACACCATCTGGAGTACTGACCAGGCTCAGTGTGGGCAAGTTGGGTGAAAGGGAGGCACATGACAGTTCTTTCCCCAGCTGCAGTAAGTCCCTACCTCTTGGTGGTCTGGGCAGCCTCTCTGCCTGGGTCCCTCTGCCCCAGGCTTATCACCATCTGAGGAACTGATGAGCTGATGGAGGAGACCTGAGTCAAGTTAGCTTAAACTCTACATCAGTTGCTTTCAAAGTGTGGTTCCAGGGGCCTGGGAAGCCAAAATGGTGGCATAATAATGCTATGACATTGGCTTTCCATTCTCTCCAGGATACACTGAGGTTTCCCAAAAGCCATGATACAGACTGCCATGAGGGATTGAATGCTGAAGAGAACAGTTTATTCTATTAAAAATAATTGCATTGTGAGACTCCCAGACAGTAACCCAGCATAGAGCTGGGAAAATGAGCAGCAGATCCCAATCTTAGCTAAGGAATATTGACAACTGATTGCTGCTAGATGAGGAACAGCTGACCCTCCTCAAACAAAGACCTCTAGATAGGCTGACTAGATTCACCAGATGGACAAGTAGTGGGGAATGGCTGGGGGTACCGACAACACAGCAGACAGTAGCAGGGATATCAGAGTATAAGGGCTCTAGTGGGGAGGGAGGCTATGGGAGGGTGCCATCTGGGAAGTGGGTATATAGATGAATAAGATTGTTTGGGATGTTCTGTACGATATACACACAAAAAATCAAATAAAAAATGAGTTACATTTGAGGAAGAAACATAAAAAATGCTTCATGTTAATTAGTAGAGGTGAAAAACATTACCATTGAAATCTACCTGATGACTTTATATCCATACTCAGGTTTCAAGGATCCGAGTGTAACCGACTATGACTAGTAATAATCAGACACATAGAGATTAGCAACGCATGTGCAAACGTCTAAGTGTTAGTAGCTTAAAATGAGTTTTTCTGTAGGAAACAGAATATTTTAAAATGAAATGGAGATCTTTTTTAAAGGTTAAAACATTCAATTTTATGTCTTCTAGGATTCAATATTGTATAACTGTATTAATTCAACTGTGAACCTAAAAATTTACAGCCACTTTTGAAAGAGGTGTATCTTTGCTCTGGAAATTGTTATTAAATATATTAAAGCTGTAATAAAATTCTTCTTCTAATCATGTGGTTATTAAATAATAAAAAAGGAATAGATTTTTAAAAATTGCATTGAAAGTTAGGCATAGTGGCACACACCTTTAATCCTAGCACTTCAGAGGCAGAGGCAGGTGGATCTCTGTGAGATCAAGGCCAATCTGGTCTACATAGGGAGTTCCTGGCAAGTTGGGACTACAGGGAGACCCTGTCTCAAAAAAAAAAAAAAAAAAAAAAAAAAAAAAGAATTTGCATTGGACTGGTAAGGTGACTCAGCAGGTAAAGGCACTTTACGTAAGTTCAACTCCTGGAATCCACATGATGGAAGGAGAGAACTGATTCCCTTACGTTGTCCCTCTGATGGCCACACATGTGCCACGGCATATGCATAATGTATACACATAAACAATAAACAAATGTAAAGAATTTTTTAGGGGCTGGAGAGATGACTCAGTGGTTAAGAGCACTGGCTGCTCTTGTAGAGGACCTGGGTTCAGCTCCCAGCACCCACACAACGGCTAACAACCATCCATAACTCCAGCTCCAGGGGATCTGAAACCCTCTTCTGACCTCCACTGGCACTGCATGACATGGGTGCACTTACATATATGCAGGTATTATACTAATAAACATAAAATAAAAATAAAATTTTTTAAAGAATTTTTTTTAATTGCAAAAGTGAGCCGGGCATGGTGGCTCACTCCCTTAATCCCAGTACTCAGGAGGCAGAGACAGGCAGATCTCTGTGAGTTCAAGGCCAGCCTGGTATACACACTGAGTACCAGACCAGCCGGGGCTACATTGTGAGACCCTGTCTCAGAACACAAACCAAAAAATTGCGGAAGTGTAGCTAAATGCCACTCTTTTTATTAAAGTTGGGTGGTTTTTTGAAAAAATATATTTTGAAAAAAATCTATTTGATAAAACTGATTTTATGTTAATATGGTGCTTATTGTTTTAAAGGAATTGATCCAGATTTTTTTTTCTTAAATCTGACTTGCAGTTTCTATTAGGATAGAACTAACCCACAAAATGAAGCATCTTTTAGGATCCTTAGGAACATTACCAGTGTGAGAGGTCCTGACACCAGCATGTTTGAGGGCTGCTGGCCTTAAGAAGGTTGCTGTATCCATCTGGTAGCTTTGAAAAATTCTTTCCTTGATGTCCCCTAGGGTGCCTCTGTTTGCCTGGAATTTCCCTTCTGCTCGCTTTACAACAGTGTGCCACATGAGGGCGGCAGATTCTGCTGAGCACTCAAGCCCAGGGGCTAAGTGAGTCAGCAGGCTGCCTCTAGTGCCAGCAGTATCTGGCCCAGGCACGGGACAAAGTTATAATCTAGGTTCTTGCTCTGCGGAAGACTTAGCCCTGTTTTCCCTCCCATGTTCCTGAAGAAAGCATCAGGTTTTTGGTCCAGGCCTGGGCAGGAGCCTGGCCACTTCACAAGGGATCTGTTTGGTGTATGTACATTGGTTCTGTGGTACAAAGCTGAGCATAGGGCCCTTTTTCCAGAGTCTCAGCCTTAACCTGGAAGTATTAGTGTTTTCGAGCATTGTCCTCTGGGAAGAACACCCTGAACCACTTACTGTTCAACAGTACACAGTTATTGTACTATCTTAGCTTTCCATTACTGTGACAGAATACCTGAGTTAAAAAATTAAAAGGAGGAAAGGTTCGTTTTGGATTGTGGTTTCAGAGGTTTTGGTCTGTGGTTGCTTTGTTTGGGGGTCTGTGGCAGCACATCATGGCAGGAACATGCACACTAGTGGGAGGAAACTGTTCACCCCCATGGCAGCCAGAAAGCAAAGCAGGGATGGGGAGGAGTCTCAATATCCCCTTCAGGGCACACCCTCAATGACCTAACTTCCTCCTGATAGGCCTGTCCTAAAGGTTCCTCCAGCTTCCATCACCAAGCCCTAAACACAGTCCTTTGTGGAACAGTCATAGTGAAGTTGGGAGGGGAGAGGGAGCAAAGGGATTCTCTCTGCCTTTTTATCCCGCTTGGGTGAAAGTGGAGGTAAAGGGCACAGGTGAGGTTTTACCCATAGCCAGGGCCTCATGTTTGCATCAGAACAAGTCATGGGACTCTCTAGGGGTGGAAAACAAAGTTTTGAGGCTATTTGATGCAGTCCTCTAGTTTCCTCTTAGCTTAACCCCTAATAACTTTTCTAAACAGACTTTAAAAATTTTTTTTTAAATTTTTAAATGTGTACGTGTATATTGTCTGCATGTATGTAAGTGCACCCGTGTCATGCAATGCCCATGGAGGTCAGAACAGGATGTCAAATCCACTAGAACTGGAGTTACAGACAGTTGTTAGCTGCCACATGGGTGCTGAGAAGCAAACCCAGGTCCTCTGCAAGAGCAGTCAGTGCTCTTAACCACTAAGCCATCTCCAGCCCCCAAACAACCTTCTTAAAGTAGCCTGGCATGAATGAGCTGGCTCAAATGTGGGTCAGTAGAAAGTAGTCACAAGACAAGAGCCCAAGACCCACATCTCCCAGTCCTGGTCCAGGTTTTTTCCCCATTACTGTGGTTCCAGACCCTACAAGGGTTCCTGCCAACCCCAGATATTCACTGTCACATTTAGTCATCTCAATGATATATAAAAAAAATCAGCAGTGCTTGCTAATGTAGGTATAGTAGCTAAGAAAATTCAGGCTTCGAAGGGCAAGGCAAGATTGTAGTTTGACCATATGTTAAGTGCGTAATCTTGGGTAAAGCGCTTAACCCAAGCCTCTGTTTTCTCCACTGCCAAAGGCAATAATAATATCATAGGGTTGTGAGAATCACATGGCATTAGATATCCAAAGTGATCATCATCAGTGCTTAATAAACGGGCTGTAACCATCACTGCATTTGAAATTCACAACTTCTGTTTTCATTTTGAGACAGGATTTCTTATAGCCAAGGCTGGCCTTGAACTCGCAGTGTAACTGAGGATGGTGAGCTTCTTATCTTTCTGCCTTCACCTCCCAAGTGCTGGGATTACAGGTGTGCACCCCCACAGCTAGCTTTGTGCAGTGCTGGGGACTGAACCCAGGGCTTCCTATGTGCTAGGTGACCACTCTACTGAGCTACATCTCCAGCCTTTTTCCAGAACGCACTATTTTTTAACTATTCCAGGTTCATCTATGTTGTAGCAAATGATAAGATTTTCTTCTTTTAAAAATTTTTAAAATTTATTATTTTATGTGAGAGTGTTTTGCCTGCATGTATGTAAGTGTGCCCATGTCATACAATGCCTGTGGAAGTCAGAGGACGGCATCAGATACCCTGGAACTGAAGTTATGGCCAGTTGTTAGCTACCATGTGGAGCTGGGATTGGAATCTGGGCCCTCTTCGAGAGCAGCCAGTGCCCTTAGCCACTGAGTCATCTCTCTGGCTCTAAGATCTTCTTATTAAGGCTATTTTTTAAAGGTGTTCCATTACATGTATGCACCACACTTTCTTCATCCATCCATGCGCTGATGCCCACTTGGGTTGTCTCCCTTTCTTGGCTGTTGGGCATAGTGCTGCAGTCAACACAGAGCAGCAATCTTCAGCATTGTGATTGCATTTCCTTTACTATACGCCTAGTAGTGGGATTGCCAGATCACACAGTACTTCTGTTCCTAATGTTCTCCTTCTTTGTTGACTACATTTCATAAATATTGTATGTATATGATGTACGTGTCTGTATTTGTATATGGATGCAGATGTATGCCATGGTGTGTGTATGGAGATCAGAGAGCAACCTTGGATTCAGGCCCTTGCCTTCCATCCTGTGTGAGACCAGGTCTCCTGTTGTTCATGTGTGGACCCCAGGCTAGCTCACCTGTGAACTTCCAGGGTGTCTCCTGTCTCTGCCTCCAATTAAACTATAGGAGCATTGAGATTACAGATGTATACCACTGTGCCCAGCTTTGTGTAGAGTCTGGAGATTTGAGTACAGGGCAAGTGCTCTTACCCACTGGGTCCTCTCCCCAGCCCATAATAAAAATCTTTTCTTGTATCATTAAGCACCCTACAAAAATAACTTCAAAGACTGTATTGTAGTTTATATCAGTGATTAATGATTTGCATAATCATTCCTCTGCTACTATACTTTTAGGTCATATCCAGTTTTTTTTGCTGTTATAAGTAAAGCCACAATTAGCTTCTTTTTATGCAAAATAAATTTGTTCATATTTTACATTGTTTGCTTAGGACAAACTTCCCAAAGAAATACTACGTTTAAGAATATGGACACTGTTAAAGCTAGCTCTTTCAGGGATGTACATGGAGCTAGCCTGGACTACATGCTGGCTCTTAGTGGCCAATTCTTGCCATTTGGCAGATTCATGTTCATTCATTTGATCATCTTTTTTAGCCACTCCCAAGTGAATGTCAAGTTTACCAATGCATACTTTTTAAACTCATATTTTGTAGTCTTTCTGAAAATCGGGAAGGCATTGCCAGTCTCTTCAGCCTCTCAGCAGCATTTCTGCCTGCTAAGGTTCCTTCAAGGTGAAGTGTAACTTACTGTGAGCTCCTCAGTACCTTTGGATGCCCAGGCCAAAAGTCTGAGTTCTGTGGAACAAACAGCAAGGTGTTTTCTTATGATGTCTTCTGAACCCAAACTGTCTGATTAGTATTCACTGTCATTAATAAGGAAGATGAAATGGGGTCTGCAGTGGACTGTTAGCTACTACAGATTCATGCTCCTTTCTGCTGTCTGGGAACACAGCTAGTTGGCACCAAGCTACCCTGCAGCTGGATGTGGCTGTGCAGTTGCATTTCAGCCAGTGGAGCAGGGACTATGTGGTGGGTACCACTGTCACGCTTGGCTACTGAGTCCCACATAGAATAGAGGTGATGCCCTTGACAGCCTTGACAGTCACAAGGTAAAGATGCTGGGGCAACCTGCTGACCATTCAGCCCATGGCTGTGGATTTGATGTGATTTGTTTCCCAGAGGTTCCTGTACTAGAAACCTGGTCCCCAGTTGGGTGATGTGGAGAGGTGACAAGATCTTCTTTAAGAGGTGGAGCTGAGTGGTAGGTAATTAGGTCATGGGGGCCACCATCTTCAAAAGAGATTAATGCTCATCTTAAGGAATACATTAGTTCTCCTAGGAATGAGATGCTATAAAAGAGAGCTCTACTAAGGCTACATAGTGAAACCCTATCTCAAAAATTAAAAAAAAAGTATATATATGGTTAGAGAGATGGCTCAGTGGTCAAGGGTTTGAATCCCAGAACCCACATGGCAGCTAACAACCATCTGCAACTCCAGTTTCTGGGACACCCTCTTCTGACCTCTGTAGGCATTGCACAACATGGGTGCACCTACCTGCATATAGGCAATATACTTGTACACATAAATAATTTACCTATTTTGCCATAGGATTGCTTTTGTAACGGGTGCTATTGTGACGCCATTCACCATGATGTCATCACTGGAGACTATACTTTTCAGTCTTGGACTCTTAGACTCCAAAACTATGAGCTAGATAAACCTCTCCTTTATGAAATGTCCATCTTTGGACATTTTGTTATAGCAACAAAAATAGACTAAGATACCAACAGCTTTCACATTTGATTGTGGACCCATTTTCCTCTAATCCCAATTTATAATCTCATTTATTTCTGTCTGGGCTATCTTTCCTTTTATCTTGACCTACAAGATTAGCTGAGCCTCAGTTCTCCAGGTATCTTGAGATTTCCCTTCCTTCCTAATTCCTGTTGCAGACTCAAATCCGTCTAGACTCCCAGATGACTATGACTTTCTCTAATGTTCACCTTCCCAACACATTGCCCTGGTTGTGAGAATTAGATCCATGAATGGCTTCTCTCCATTGTTTCCTCTGCTTTCTGAGACATGAAATTGTCATTTTGGTAAAAATTTAGTAGAACACATTTGTAGTAGATTTGAGTGAATGTAAATAGCTGAGTTTGGCAGAGGAAATAATAGAGGACTACATGGATCTACAGAATTAAGTGAGAAGGATTTTGGTTCTGGGATCAGTTCACGAGGGAAGGAGTAAGGAGAGAGGACGATGAGAACAAGTAGTTCCACTTCTTGATGGGAATCAGCCTACAAGACGCCTTCACAGGATGAGATAAAGAAGCCTGGGCATGTGACATCTAATCTGGAGTGCTGTCTAGATCCCTGTGTTCCTCTGAAGGGGCTGGCACACATTGGACAGGGACAGCACACAGCTGGTGAGATGGTCCACATACTGATTTAACAGATGCAGGGCGCTAAGCCAGGGGCAGTGATGAAAGATTGTTCCCGCCTTTTGCCTTGGCCTGTCTCCAGAAACTGGCCTATCTGTTGAGGACTTTAGACTTCCATTGGGGGTAGGCTAGACATTTGAACTAATTTTATCTAGGAACTCTCCAATTAGTATGCATAATACACACATCTGTTGGTAAAAGAATATCACAAATACCATAAAATAAAATTAGGAGTGAAGTAGACAGGTCATATATTTGTTCCCTTAAAGCACTGAGGCCCAGAGAGTTACACAGTGTACCTCAGGGACTCTGTATGATGGCCGAGCTCAGCTCTGTTCTCAGGTTCCCTTGTTCTCAAGCCGTGGCCCTGGCCAAGAGAACAGCTGCTGTGCTGGAGGCAGGGTGGTTCCTCACCCACTGTCCTCAAGCACCAGGTACTTCTGGTTTCTAAGGGCTCAGCTCCTCCCTGCACACTTTTCCACATAGGTCACTACGGGTACATCAGTGCTTGGCCCTGGCAGTGTTTTCAGCTCAGGAGAATGTATGTGGGAGACAGATTTTGCCTAGTAAGGGGAAACTTGTGAGAAGTAAGTTCATTAATAAGCTCCTCCATTGTCATAAAGATGTATTATCTGATTCTATATACATTTTTTAAAGCATGTTGTTTATCTGGTATCAGAAGGTTTTCTTTGTTTCTAATAAAGATTTAGGCCCCAAACCAGAAAAATAAACAAAATTAGGGCAACAGTAGATCAGCTGGGCAACCATGCAGGGGAACTTTGTCTGCCTGGCCTACCATCACCTCTCTTCCAGATAGAGACGTGTGCTGATGGGTTGACTGACCAGGACAGGAGGTTTCCTGAGTGCAAGGTGCCAACATGCCAACTCTGAGATAAAAAGTTGTAAATAGACCTTGAGCCTGACCCAGAGCCAAGCTCAGTGTCCTTGGGCTGGTAGGATTCATAGGCCAGGTCCTGGGAGGGTGGTGGGGCTGAACAGCTGCTGTGGAAATTTCCATGAGTTGTCCACCAGCTCTTGGGAAGCTCTGGTATTCCACATGGCATGGGGAGGACATGGGTTATGAAAGAGACACAAGACATGGTTCCAGTTCACAAGGAGCGAGGGCTCTGGAGAAAGGACTCAAGAATGCTTGCCAAGAAAGAAGAGGGCAAGCAGGTTGCAAAATCTTAAACCATAGTTGTAAATAAGGTCAAGGCATGGAGCCAGTGAGGAAAGTCACTATTACCTTCCAGTGATCAGAACCCCGTTTTACCTGCTAAGGAAACTACTGAAAACACAAATTGAACATCAAGGTAAACTGATTTTATTTATTTAAATACCAATAAAGGGATCACAAGTAATATACTAATATTTTTAAAAGGGAAAAAACCCTCTATATTACCACTTGGCAGAGTCTTAAATGCTTTTTAAAAATTCAGGTCAAGAGGCTGGAGAGATGGCTTTGTGGTTAAGAGTGCCTGCTGCTCTTCCTGAGGACCTGAGCTTGGTTCCCAGCACCCAAATAAGGTGGCTCACAACCACTTCTAACTCCAGTTTCAGAGGATACAACACCCTTCTTCTGGCCTCCTTGGGCACCTGCACACCTGTGCATATACACACACATAGATACATAGATAAAATAAATCTTGAAAAGAACTCAGTGGAGAGATGGGTGAGCAGTTAAGAGTACTCACTGCCTTGCAGAGGATCTGGTTTGGTTCCCAGCACCAACAAGGTGGCTCAAAACTGTCTTTTAGTCCAGTTCCAGGGGATCTGACACCCTCTTCTGACCTCTACAGGCACCAGGCACCTATGTGGTACACATACATACATGCAGGGAAAACAGTCATACACATAAAACTAAAAAATCTTAAAAAGAATTCAGGTTAAAATGACAAAATTATTTTAATACATAAATCAATGGAAAGTTATTAAAAGAGGACTAGAGGTTATAATACACTCAGTGGTTCAGCACTTGCCTGACATGCACAAGATCCTAGCTTTGATCCCTACCACTGAAAAAATTATCTGAATTCCTCAGTTCCATATCTTAACAATTGTCAAATATTTTTTAAAATTTATTTTTATTTTGTATGCATGGATGTATTACCTGCATGTATGTAAGTGCACCCGTGTTGTGCAATGCCCACGGAGGTCAGAAGAGAGCACTGGATTCCCCTAGAGCTGGAGTTACAGATGGTTGTTAGCCGCCATGTCGGTACTGGGTACTGCCATGTGGGTGCTGGGAAGCAAACCCAGGTCCTCTGCAAGAGCAACCAGTGCTCTTAACCACGGAGCCATCTCTCCAGTGCCCCTAAGTACTTTTAAAGTGTGAAGATGTTGCAACCCTTCCTAGAATTGGAGTATTGTCCCCCTCTCTATAAGATTTAGGACAAGCCAATGTGTGTGTGCATGCACATGCATGTGCAGTGTGTAAACTCACTGTGCTTGCCACAATGCTGTGCTCTTGCTGTGGTTTGGATGCAGTGCAGCCCCGAAGGGGTCACATGTTGGGAGTTTGGTCCTTAGTGTGGTAGCACTGAAAAATGACAGAACCTTTAGGAGGTGGATCCTAGTGGGAAGTCCTTAGGTCACTGGAGGAACGCCTTTAAAAGGGATTTGGGTAGCCCCCACAGGATCCCGAGATTCTTGGAAGTAGACTGTTAGGAGGGGGCCTGGCCTCTTTCTCTCCAGCTTCCTGTTTGGACATGCTCCCTTTGTCCCATATGGTTACACCATGATGTATGATGTTGTCTGCCATTAGACCCTCACAGATATTGGACCACTATCTCAGAGCTCTGGGAGGACTCCCAGTTACCAGCCAGCAGCGGCCCTGGGACTGTGGTAAGAGGCAATGTGGGGTATCCTCTCAGAAGCAGCACTCCTGCCTTCTCCTTTCCAGGGTTCCACAGCACCAAGAGGCAGGAAGGCTCCTCACACCCAGCTTGTTCTCCCTTTTGTGGACTGTCCTGTGTGAACTTACACCTGGTTCCCCACACTCCAAGGGGGTTTGGGATGGTGGTACCTTGCTGAGGTTTCTTATGAAGTCACTGACACTTCTCTCATTGATGCAAAGAAAGAAAACCTAAAAGTCTGGAGCCAGAAGAACATTCTGCCCTGCCCAGGTTTATAAGTTCATGCCTCTTAGGAACACTCACTTTTCCTGAGGGATCTGGATAACCCCGTGCTCCTCCATCGCATAGTCACATTGACTTTTAACCCCCTTGGTCACTGGCAAAAACTTTGTCCTTGGTCAGTTCTCAGCTGTCAGTTGTGTGGTGAGTGGGACCCTGTCTTGGAACCATTTCCTGCCACAACGGCCTCTGACCATGTAGCAGTTTCAGCTTGGTTTCTGATGCACGGTGCCTCTGTCTTCTACACTCTCCTGCTTACTGCACTCCTGCAATCCCAGGCTTTGTGCTGCTCACAAAGACGCAGGCCAGGGACATACACAGAATTCAGCTCTGTCCTCTTATCAAGCCTTAGTGTGTTCTCTAGATTACAACTTGGGGCCCAAATCTGGAAATGACTCCAAAATTTGCATTAATTAAAAAGAACACAAAATACTTTTTGATAAAGCAGTCAGTGAATTTGTGAGAGAATAAAGGAAATATGTATTCAGTGATTATGATGCCACCCCTCCCCCAGATGAGAGCATTCAGAAGCCTGAGGTTGAATCACAGGTTCCTTTTAAGTCAATTGCTACTTCCTAATTTATGTCATAATCAGTTATTTTCCCCAAATGAAATCAATTTAGAACAGATCTGTGGGGCAAGGTGGGGGAGAGGGCTGGAAAGAGAGTCAGAAAGGACTTTTTTGGAAAAATGAATTTATTTTTTTGGCTGGGGATGTAGCTTAGTGGCAGAGTGTTTACCTGGCATAACAAGGCCCTGGGTTCCAACACCACACACACAGACACACATGACACACACACAGACACACATGACACACACACAGACACATGACACACACACAGACACACACACACACACACACACACAAATTGGGGGCCCAGGTGGACCTCCCCACAGGTAAGGCCTCTCCTTGCTTCTCCCTAAGACCTGGACTGCTTTCAAAGGACTCTGTGCAGACTGTGCTGGCCATCCTGGACAAATGCTGCCCTTAGCCTTAACCAGAATTCTTTCTAGTGAACAGTAGTGAATGCAAAGGCTCATGGCTGTACAAGGTGCTGAGCATAAGTGACAGTTGAGCTCAGGCTTAAACAAGACATTCAGACTCTCCCAAGGCTTAAGGAACATTATGGAAGAGGAGGAGGAAAGAATGTAAGAGTTGGAAGACAGAAGGCTGAGGAATGCCATCTTCTGGTTAAGACACAGCTATTGCAATCATAAACTCACAGTATCTCCACATGCCTGCACTGGGTCTGCACAAGAATTAGCTAATCAAGAGTCAGGCATGGAGGGAGAAGAGGCGCAGAGGGCCCTAGCCCTCACTGCTGAACCCTTTGCTATTGACAGATTCAGGGAGAGGAGGAGTCACTGCCTTTAGTTGTGAGCAAACTGGTGACTCCACCAGGCTCCAGTGGATAGTTCCAATCCAATGGTCACACAGATGGCTTTTGTTAAATTAACTGGTCAAAGCCAAAAGTCATGAATCTGGGAAATGGACTGGTAGAGAAGAGGAGGGGTTGCTAGAGATGGGAGGGAAGTAAGAGGGCTGGAACAGAGAATACCCAGAATGCATTATGTACATATATGACATTGTCAAAGGGCAAATTTAAGAACCCTTCAATTTCATGTTCAATAAATAACAATGTATGGGAATATATTTCTTAAAAAATAAAGTTTGGCGGGCTGGAGAAATGGCTCAGTAGTTAAGAGCACTGACTGCTCTTGTAGAGGACTCGGGTTCGATTCCCAGCACCCACATGATGGTTTACAACCATCTGTAACTCCTGTTCCAGGGGATCTGACACCTCTTCTGGCCTCTGCAGGATTTGCATAACATGGGTGCACTTACATGCAGACAAAATGGTCATACACATAAATGAAAATTAATTAAAAATTTAAGTTCATTATAATGATTATATTGAAAAATTGCTACATTAATACTGGAGCTCTAAAACATATTTTACCTTTTCTCCTTTTTCAAAAAAATATTTTTTTATTAGCTGGGCATGGTGGTGCACGTCTGTAGTCCCAGCACTTGAGAGGCAGAGGCAGGCGGATCTCTGTGAGTTCAAGGCCAGCCTGGTCTACATAGTGAGTTCCAGGTCAGCTGGGGCTTCAGGGAGACCCTGCTTCAAAAAGACAAAAAAATTATTTTTTTGTTTTTTTTTTAATTTTATGTGTATCAGTGTTATGCCCACGTGTAGTTAAGTGCACTCATGTCGCCCAATGCCTGCAGAGGACAGAAGAGGCTGTTGGATCCCCTGGCTCTGGAGCTATGAACAGTTGTTAGCTGCCATGTGGGTGCTGGGATTCAAACCCAGGTCTTCTGCAAGAACAACCAGTGTTCTTAACCACTGAGCCATCTCTCCAACCCCTCCTTTTCTCCTTTTACTATGAATTTAACATTTTTAAAACCTCAAAATTACTAAGAATGCAGAAAAAAAATCCCCACTTGAGCTACAATTGTTCAATATTTTGATTGAGACATTGGTGGTTACATGATATTTCATTTTAAAAATTTATGAGCTGTAGACTTAAGGTCTGTGTATCTTACTGTATATAAATTATTTCAATTTAAATGTGGAAAAAATAAGCTAAAGATGATGCTATGCTTGGCTAGTGCAATGTGCTGAAATGTGCTGAAAAGAAATTAAGGAGAACAGTGACCTCCTGAGAAGGCAAACACATGCTCAAAGCACGGTGACGTCAACAGAGAGAAAGGCAGCAAGACTTGTTATTAATGGGCTGAGTTGGGATGTTTCCAATTATGGGGAGCAGAGTGGAGCCTATTCTGTAATGTCCTTAATCACTCCTAATTTTGAAGTTAGCTAATTACAGTAATTAGTCTTGGGTTAGGAATTCCTAAGTCACCCTTTTAGTACGCCTGGGTTGGATTTTCTCAAGTCTGATGACTTCAGATTGTGGTCTGTCATGGTTTGCCTAGTATATACACAAGGCCCTGAGTTCTATCGCCAGCATCACAAAATACATGTTGAAATTTTATTTTATTTCAAAATAACTCCTGGGCCTCAGATAGGGTCTGTTTGCCTTGTGTTTTCACCATTGAGAGTTGGGGGTTTGACTTACAATCTTGGAGTTAGTAAGCTATGACCCTCAGACCTCCGAGGACAGCAGGAACACTGTAGGGCCCTATGCTAGCACCTCTCAATGCACCAATCCATCCTGCGTAGATCAAAGTCATAATTTGAAAGCAGGAGTACTTAGCTGCACAGTGCAGCACTGTTTGTGACAGCAGAACAGAAACTACCTGCAGGACAAGGAGACTGGATAGGTAAATCACAGTCCGGGACAACACTAACACTGAGGAGAAGAAGGAAAAGAATGAAGATACTCTGTGTACTGATTTGGAATGAGTTTAAATCTATTATTTTATATGCTTTTAGTTATATGTATGTGTCTGTATATGGATATGTGTATAGGTGGCTGCGGAGGTCAGAGGTGCCCGATCTCCCTGGAGTTGGAGTTTCAAGCAGCTGTGAGCTGCCCTATGTGGGTGCTGGGAACTGAACATGGGTCTTCAATGTACTCTTAACCACTGAGCCATCTTCTCCATCCCCTAAAGCTGATCATTTTAAGTAAAAAAAAAAAAAGAGAGAATGAGAATGTAGTATGTCTATTGGTATAAAATAGGATGTAGACTTGTATTTACTTATACATTAATAATGTCACTTAGAAAAGGAACAAGAAGCTTTTGATGGTTGGGTGTGGGTATGTGGGGACTTTCGGGAAGCAGGTAAGAGAGGGATGGAGGTAGGGGAGACTTCACAGCAAGTACTTTTTGTTTGTTTTTTGTTTTGTTTTGTGAAACAGGGTCTTTCTGTGCAGCTGAGGCTGGTCTCCAACTCATGATCCACTTACTTGTAACTTCTGAATGCTGAGAATTACAAGTGTGCCCCATCCTATCTGGCCACAATAAATATTTTAAACATAAATTGTTTATGAATTATGTGAACTTATTACCTAGAGAGAGAGTGAACAGTGAACTCTATCAAAAATTTCAAAAAGTTTTAAGAAATAAGGAAAGCTTTAGGGCAAGGGGGATCATTTAATTTGGCATTTCTCAGGCAGTGGTTTGTACTGGATAAGGTGAATGGGAATTTTTTTTTTCTTCCAGTAAGGGACTCTGATTTGTTTTACATTGCTGGGGCAGGAATCCAAAACCCCATGCATGGGAGGCAAGTGCTGGACCACTGAGTCATACCCCAGCCCTGGAATCTGCTTTAGTTCCTGTTGTATTCAGTGAATAAAAGAATTATTTAATGACAATTTTTCCTGCAAGGAGAGAGCTGTTTGAGAGTCCTGGCGCTGTGGACAGAAGGTGTCCATGCCTTGACTCAGGCTGTGACTGTGACTCTTCCTTCCTGAACAGCAATTCCTGTGTTGGTGATTTTAACCATCAGGTTGTTGTGTCTTATTTATATATTCTTAGCTGCATGTTAATACCTCAAAGTGCCCAGGAATCAAAAAGAATCCTGATTCTGAACACAGTTAATGGGAGTATGGCAATTATAATTTGACAAATGTGCTCAGGACATTTTTCTCTCAGTCTGAAAGTTATGATTTACTGATGTATATAAAATATCTTAAAGAGAAAATGTTGCAAGCAGTAAACAGAAATTGATTTGCCAAGTATTATGAGCTATGACTTATCTTTGTCTTGTCTCTTTAAAATAAAAGATGAGGGGCTGGAGAAATGGCTCAGAAGTTAAGCATTGCACGACATGGTGCACTAACACACATGCAGACAAGACACTCATACACATAAAATAAGGTGAAATCATGAAAGTAAATGAGTTTAAAAAAAGAACCCCAAACCACAATAAACCGAAATGAGTTCATTTCTGAATTGCCAAATGTGAGAATCCTATATATCCTTTATCTTTGGGTTAGTGACCTTAAGATGATATAAAAATCTTGAAGCGTAAGAACTAACAAATTAGAATGTCACTGAAAACATTAGACCTTTTAAATTTAATTTTTAAAATTTCAGTGTCTATAGGTTATTTTCAGGTTTACAGCTATATGGCAACAATTTTTGCAGATTTGGATATTAATGCAGTATCTTGTTGAATACATATGTATTAGAATGCTGGGTTATCATCTGTTAAGTAAAATTAACTGAAATTATATTAAGGTATATAACAGGCAGTATTTTAAGTACTCACCACATATTTATTCACTTAATCCTCAACAATCGTATTAGATATCCATAGCAGAATTATAGGAGGAAACCGAGGCACAAAATGTTTAGTTAGGTTATGGTCATAAAGACCTGCAAATTCTGCCCTCTATCAAAACAAAGAGGCTCACAAAGATAGAATATTCTTCTCAGAACTCTGCAAAGAGACAGAGCCAGAATGCTAAACCAGATTGTATTGTCTGTGTTCTTGACCATAAGTATTTGTTGAATATTCAGTGTTTGCCAGTCAGTTATCCAGGCATTTGGGATGTAATGGTGCACCAAACAGTTTTGGTTGTCATGGAACTAACTTACATTCCACTTAGGATAGACAGATAACCAAACAAATACATTAAGTAATAAAAAAGTACTAGGGAGAGAAATAAAACAAAATAAGGGAATGGTGAGTCCCTTAATATCAAATAAGGGTCAGGCTGGGCCCCATTTTAGTAGAACAATAAGGTGATGTATTGGGAGGGACCTACGGGAAATATATGAGTGAGCCACGAGGAAGTTCCAGACAGAGGGAAAAACAGGTGCAGTCTCTGAGCTGGGACTGTTCTTGGCACATTAGGATTTTGTACAGAGGCCTTTTAATTGGAGTGAGGTGGGGGTGGGGAGCAGTTGGAGACAAAACTTGAAGGGTACTTGGGGTATGGTCATACTGAGTATTGTAGAGTAATGTGAGGATTTTGGATTTTATTCTGACTGAGATGAAAAGCTAACAGTAGGCTGAGAATTTTAAATGACATGATGTCTTTTGCTTTAAAAATAAAACAAAGGATCATTGTAGGAGGAGGATATGTAGAAACAGAAAACCAGTGAGGAGGATATGTAGAAACAGAAGACCAGTGAGCTGGCTTTTAAATGACACAGGTGAGAGAAGATGTTGACTTATCTTAGGACAGTAGTGATGCTGAGGTAAAAGGTGCTTGACTCAGCAGGTATTTTGAAGGTGAATTTATGCTTGGAGTTGATGTGAGGTATGATGGAAATAGAGGTGTGAAG
Organism: Nannospalax galili; assembly: GCF_000622305.1. Classification (NCBI taxonomy): domain Eukaryota; kingdom Metazoa; phylum Chordata; class Mammalia; order Rodentia; family Spalacidae; genus Nannospalax; species Nannospalax galili. The sequence continues at coordinate 496,434 of NW_008358858.1, read as the reverse complement.
GAGGATGTCAGGGCTTTTGGCCTTAGCAATGGAAGAAATGACTGGTTCTTAGAAGTGTTACTGGAATTGTCAGGGTCAGAGCCTGGGCTCCAGCAGCCCTAAGCCTGCTGGGCCACCCATCCTCAGCAGGCCATGTAAACCGGCAAGTAATAGTGAAAAGCAGGAAAGGGTGATTTATTCAGTGTAGCCATATTGGGAAGAGGAACAAAGGTTCAGTTCATCTTCAGGGTCCTCACATGAAGTTTAGGTTTAAATAGAGGGCAAGAGGAATGCATAGCTAAGCAGTCCTGGTCAAGGCATGGTCCTGCCCATCATCGTTGACTGAGCTAAGCTCCCCCAAATGGTGGGCTGACAAATTGTCAGAACTGAGTGAAATCTGTTTCAGGAGACAAGTTCCCCCTCTCTCTGACTGGCACCAGTCTTCATCCTTTTCCTTCTCCCAGCAAGAGATTCCTTGGGAAATTCCAATTTCTTGGAGTTCATTGTTTTATTAGCCTGATAGTCAAAGGGAGGGGCACAAGTGTCTTTTTAGAGTATGTTCATTACTACCAAGGCAGTTACAGAAGGAGGAGAGGATAATGTTCCAGGGCTAATAAGGAGTCAGGAAAATGGCAAAGACCTGAAAATTCTGCCCTCCATCAAAACAAAGAAGCTCACAAAGATAGAATATTCTTCTCAGAACTCTGCCAGTAACTAGAGGCTTGCAGCAACCTAAGAAATGTTTACTGAAGAAAAAAAGGCTGAATCTCAGTAGTTCCAACTTACTCTAGTCTCCCCCCAACCAAAAAAAACCTCTGCCCCCTCCAGCTATGGAGGCCTTGAAAAGTGAAAGTCTGCACTCCTGGTGTATTTAGGCCACCATGTGAGGGAGCAGCCTGGAGCTGGAAATCTTAGGCAGCTTCATTTTCAAAGAACTGCCATTGTTTCACTTGTCTGGTGGTTCTTAGAAGACTTTTTCAAAGGCTGGCTCTATCTGAGCTAACTTAAGTTTCCTATTATGGGACACCTTTTTCTTGGAAGCATTTGCCAACTAAACCAAACAATACTAAGGCATGTGTCTTAACTTTGCAGCTTTGTTTGGGTAAACGAAAGACTAACCAAAAGCCTGAAAGGAGTAGAAGGGTAATGGGATGTCCACATACTCCTCAGACTGCTATAGGTCATGCACATGCTCAGGAAAGACTGGAGAAGGCCCTTGAATTTCACTTCTAAGTGACCTGGAGATTGCATAAGCAGGAAGTCAGTCTAAGGCAGAGTTGTCAACTGCTTGGCGTGTTGGAGGCATGCTCCAACAAGCACCTAGAACCCACTGACAAAGACCACTGATTTCTATGTATTTAAGAAAATCTTAAAGATCTATCTTCATACCTGACTAGTAAGCTGAGTAGAGACTTCAGTGGTCACATACAACAAAAAATACAGACTTTACATATTAGTTTATAAAAGTCACTAGGTAACAATGATAAAGAACAGAAACGATGGACCCTGGGGAGAAAGGAGAATCTGATTTCCAAAGGGGCCACAGTGTGTTAAAATTCCTAGCTTAAAAAAATGTGTATGTATGTGTTGGGGGTATGTGTGCATATTAGTGCAGGTGCCCAAGGAGGCCAGAAGAGGGCATTGGGTCCCCTGGAGCTCGAGGTACAGGCAGTTGTAGGTAATGCGGGTGCAGGGAACCCAATTCAGGTCCTTGGCAGGAGCAGTATGCATGCTTAACCACTGAGCTATTGATCCAGTCCCAAGATAGCTTTTAACAACAATAATACACAGAAAGCTACAAGAAAAAAATAGGCTATACACAGAGGAAATAAAAAGACTTTGGACTTACCAGCAAAATCTTTAAATCATCTGTTATAGTCAAAGAACAAATTAGAAGTATGTCTAAAACACCAAAATAAAAGTATGAGAATGTTTCACAAAATAGAGAATTTTAGCACAAAGACATGGTAAGAATAAAATGCTTTGGAGTTGAAAAGCACAATAAGTGTCCTAGTTTGTTCTCCATTGCTGTGACAAAACACTCTGACCAATACCAACTTGGGGAGGAAAGGGTTTATTTATCTTACATCTCCCAGGTCACAGTTCATCAGGGGGCCCAAGGTAGGAACTCAGGGCAGGAACCTGGAAACAGGAGCTGGAGCACAGGCCATGGAGGAATGGCTGCTTACTGGCTGGCTCCCCTGGCCCCTGCTCAGCCTGCTTTCTTATGCAACACAGGCCCACCTGCCCAGGGGTGGCACCACCCATAGTGGGCTGGGGTCTCCCACATCACTCATCAAAAAGCTGCCCTTCAGACATGGCCTCAGGCCAGTCCAAAAGAGGCAATTCTCCAATTGAGGCTCCCTCAACCCAGGTGTGTCAAGTTGACACTAAAGCTATCCAGCACAGTAAATGAAGGACTAATTCAGGAGTGTAGCTGAACAACATACTTGAGCTGGTGGGTGAAAACAGCGCCCCTGAAAATAAGTCCATTTTGATGGACAGAAAGAGGAAAAAGTGAAAGAAAATGAATAAAGTTTCAGAAATATGGAGTAACATCAAATATACAAGCACACACATACTTTAGAAGAAATAAAATGGGACACGAAGAAGAAAAGAGATAATGGCAGAGAACATCCTGATTTTGATCGGGATGCCAATCTGCATGCCTAAAGCCTGTGTTAGCTATTAATGTGGCAAAATACTTAAGCTAACCAACTTAAAAGCAGGAAAGGTTTATTTTGGCTCACAGTTTTGGAGGTTTACGTCCCTGGTCAGTTGGGCTGTTGCTTTGGGGCTTCTCATGAGGCAGGACATCATGGTAGGATGTTGTAGCGGGGCAGAACTGCTCACTTCATGGCGGCTGGTGAGCAGAGACAGAGAAGGGGCCCAGGTCCCAATACTCGTTCTAAAGCCACAACTCCAATGACCTAACTTTCTCCCACTAGGTCCGCACTTCCTAAAGGTTCTCCACCTCCCTGTAGCAGTCAAAGCTGGGGTGCAGGCCTTTAGTAGATGGGCTACGAGGAAGCATTCAAGATCCAAACTATTGACATCTCACTAGATTGGTTTTTGAGGAGAATGGAGAAAAAGAAGTGGCTAAAGGAAGTACAGATAATTCTTCTAGGAGTTATGTTGAAAATGGGAGTGAATGCAGACGGGGGTGCAGCAAGAGAAATTTCAAGAGGCCTGTATGCTGATGGGGATGATTCAGCAGAGTGGAAAAACTAAGTGCCTCTTCTGTCTTTGTCAATAAAGAAGTGCTTTGGAACCAGAGGGAAGTTGGAGTATCATGCTTCTCGCCAAAATGTCCTAGTGTTCAGAGGACTGTCGTCTGAGTTCATGAGTTCAGCTGTGCCTCGTTTCGAAACACCATCGCAGCTGGGCTTGTTGACTGTTGATGTCACCTCATAGAAGGAAGGTTGGAGAGGGTTGTGGGACCCTTAGCTATTGAGTATCAGTCCTCCCAACCAGTTGTATGTAATTCTACCCTAATTGCACCTGGCCTCTGGGAGGGGCTAGAGTACATAGGCTGGGAAGGACTAGGGGAGGGCGCTCCATTTGTGCGGCATGGAAGCCATCATCCATGCTGGGTGCAGACTTTTCAATGTGGCTATTTTGGGGTCACCCACACTCCTGTCAGTGATTCCTCACTTATGCTCCATTATTAAGCCTAACAAGCTTGGTTGGTTTGGTGGAATCAAGCTTTTGTTTTTCACTGGGACCCTTAAAGTGAAAAATTCTCTTGACACCTGGGAATCTGGATATTGGTAGAATATGTATGTGTATGTATATACACATTTGTTTCAGTGTATGCATATTAAATGCATTAGTATAGTATGCCTATTAGGGAAGATACACAAAAAGTAACGTTTTCAGACATTTAAAGATAAATTTGTAAAAGATGTCATTAGATAAGATGGGATCCTAAAATCATTAAGTATCATCTTAAGATACAATAGGTACTCAGAATAAGTACCTAGGAATGAAATCCATGCTTCAAGTTTTCCTGCTAATTTTGAATTTTATGGCTCTTCTTACCAGCTACAGCTGGATCAAGCCTTGCTCTGACCTTGTAGTGAGGATGACAAGGAAGATCAGTAATGGCTGTTAATTTCTTGTTACTCAATCCTACTGGCATCGTTAGAGTTACTGTCAATATAGGCTTTCTTTGCACATATCTTTTTTGTTAATGAGCCAACGTTTTAATTCGTTCATTTTTTGCATTTGAAGTACTCTTTGATGACGTCTTTGGCCTGAGATTCTTTGCCATGGTTCTTAACCACTACACAACCACAACCAAGTACTTTATTTGGTTTCCTTTCCTGATCAGTTCTAGAGAGGCCTTTCATTTCTTGTTGTCATCACCTTTAATTAGGCTGGTTTGGTGCTCAGCACAAAGGGCCTACAGCAACTTACATAGGCTCATCACAACTGAATGTCAGCTCATATATGGGATCAATGCTTGTCTAAGGCTTTGGCAGCTTCCTAAATTCCATGTGCATGGTCATCGTGAATAAAGGCAGTCTTCAGTATTTTTCGTAAAGGAGTTTTAACATCCACTGTACCTCCAGCGACGAGACCTTCCTTGGCTCTGGTGATGGGTTACAGGTGAAGCTGAATCTTAACTTACCTAAACCTCTGGGTGCGACTTGGCAGTGGCAGGGAGAGTTGCACCTACCTTTAAAAGAAAAGATGGAGGGCTGGAGAGATGGCTCAGCGGTTAAGAACACTAGTTGTTCTTGCAGAAGACCCGGGTTCGAATCCCAGCACCCACATGGCAGCTAACAACTGTCTGTAAACACCAGTTCTAGGGGATCTGACAGCCTCTTCTGTCCTTTCTGGGCATTGCACGACATGGGTGCACTTATATGCATGCAGGCAGTACACTCATACACATAAAATAAAAATAATTAAGTATTTTTTACATATATATATATATAAAGATGGAAACCTACATACAGATAGGAACTTCAGCTTACTCAGCATTCGGCTTCTGCAAGTAACAAGTCTCAGCCCGTTCACGTCCCTAGCCCTTGTAATATTTTGAAGCTAGTCCTCTACATCATATTATTTTACCTGCTAGTAATTTGGAATGTATCCATACAATGTAAAGACTCTAAAAATCCTAACCACAAAACCATTTTCACCTTTGAAAAAGAGCTTCCAAGAATCCTTAACTTCTAGGGATGAGGAAAACTTTGCAAAAAACAAAAGCAGATCAAGAAATGTATTTTTAATAAAACAGGTCATATTCCCAAGGTCAAAATCTTAATCTAAAGACTGACAACAACCGTGGGAGTGGATTGTGACAAGTCTTCGTACTTTAGGAGGGAAACTGGTCCTGGCACAGCTGATCCAATGGGGCTGAGCCGGCATGGGGGCTGCCAACTCCTCCCCGCCTTTGGAGGAGCAGAACACCCCACCCCCTTGTCAGAAGCCGAACCCCACGGCAATCTGAAGGGGTCGTAAACACTGCAGGGGATGAACCACAGTGAGGGTCTCTAGACTTGGAAGGCTGCACCCCCGCGCACTCGGGGTCCTCGCCCTTGTGAGAAGGGATGCCTTCTTTTGGGGGTGGGGAGGGCACCCACACGACGCAAGCGCAGTAAGACCAAAGAAAATGCAGGAGGGGCTGGAGTGTCGGGGTCAGCGCTACTGCGCTTCCTCCTCCGGACTATGTTTTTTGAACAAACGGAAGGAGCCTTCGCCACACGGCGGAGGAGCGAGAAGGCCTTGGAGTCCTCCCCTCCGGTCCCGTCAGAGGCCCACCGTCCAGTCCAGGAGCGCCACTTTCCCAATCTGGGGAAAGCATTGCAAGCAGACCCGGAGGAGACCGCCGCCCGCTACGGCGTCCTCTGATTGGTTGCTGTAGTTCCACTTTCAGTCCTGATTGGCTGTGAGCCGCGTGCACGGGCCGAGCACGCGCCCCCTGCGTCAGGTGGCATTGGGGCTGCCGACTTTGGCTCAGCCAATGGGAGGGCTCGGGTGTGGGGCGGGCGGCGCCGGGCTTGCGGACGCGGGCGAGGAGGTAAACAGAGTCCCCAGCGTGTGCTGTGTGCTTGCTGTGCAGTGTGCGCGGCGGCGGCGCATAGCTGACCGAGGAGCCCAGCTTCCTGCAGCCCGGTAAGGCTGTCGCCTGCCGGCCTGCAACTGGCCTCAGCGCCCCGGGGCCCATTCCAACATCCTTAAGTGACTACGCAGCCTCAGGTTGCGAGTTCCCCTTGCGGTGGGGCTGCCTTGGGCAGGTCAGGGCCACGCAGCCGTCTCCCACCCTGGGGCCTGTCGCAGCGAGCGGGCGAGGGTCGCGAGTGGATCCGTGGGTTCCTGGAGATGCCCCAGCCTGGAGCACGTCACCCGTTTGCCGGGCCTTCGGGTCGTCCACGCAGCGTGGCTGCCCGGCTTTCTCTGAACGCCCAGACCCTCGAACTGTGGTGCATGGGGCTCTGTCAACAGTTTGTCTCAGAGCTGAGTGAGACTCACGTGGCCCGAGCCAGCTGGTGGGTTTCACAGCTGGGGTTGGAGTGAAGTTGAGGAAGGTGACCCTTCCATGTCCTTTCCTCCCTTTGCTTTTAATCCTCTTGCTTTTTCAGACCCCGGTGGCCTTGAGAGCATTTTGGGCTAAACGCCCCCTTTCTCATTCGTTGCTCAGAGGCCTCCACGTCCCTCATTCGAGTCTAGAGTTTTCCTGAGTGGTAGGGACAGAGAACGCTATGGGGGCCGGGCTGGGTGCTGGAACCCTCCTTTGGCTTGGGCTTCGCGAAGGGCAAGAGACTGTGTGCAGACACCCTCCAACCTGGGATTAGGCCTGCAGCCTGAGAGAAAACTTGCTAAGGCTCACTTCTGCCTTGGGGTCTGCAAGACAGGTCTCTGGAACTGGGGGAGCCAGGCCAACCTTGCCGAAGGATTGGACTTGCATTGATGCCAGTTGTTAGGCTATGGACGGTGGGTCATCCTGGCAGGAGGGCTATTGGGAGACTGCCTTGTGGAGGGTGAAAGACCCTTTTGAAAAGGCTGCAGGGGGCTTAGTGGCTCACAGGAGCAGCATCAGTAAGGCTAAACGGAGCAGCTTTGGATGATCTAGTCAGCCTTGCAAGTGATACAGACAGTGCAGAATTGTGATAATTTTTGACTCAGGTGTCTCCTAGGAAGAATGAAGCAGGCAATCTGGGCACCTGTCGGAGCTAATGCATCTCATAAGATAGTGTGTCTCAACTCCAGGCTATTGACATTTTGGATCCATAGTTCTTTATTGTGGGGACCTGTCCTCTGCCTTGTAGGCTATGGCGTAGAATCTTTGGCTTGTATCCAGTGGACAAATAGTGATACCCACACCAAATGTGACAACTGAAAATGTCTCCAGACATTGCTAAATACCCACTGGAGGGCAAGTTTGCTTGAGAACTATTCAGGTAAGACTCCCCAGACAGTGCCATCCCATGCTGCCAGGGACCTCTCTGTAACCTGCCCACAAGTACTTGGGACATTTAGGGAGAGGGCAGTGTTAACAGTGGAAGCCATGCAGAGGGGGTTTAAGGAGACCCTTCTCAGTGCACAGGGCGGTAGAGGTGAAGCCTGGCAAAGGGGAGTTGGAAGCAGAAAGTGTGGGCCTTTGTGCCTGCTGAATGTGTGGTATTGACTAGATGAGTTGGGGATGTGGAACACTGGTAGTTTCTGTCTCTAGCAACAGCATAAGACTTGAGGGATAAGCACATGGGATCACTGTGGGTTGGTTCATCAATAGTGAGCAAACTAGGGGGCTGGAGAGATGGCTCACAGGTTAAGAGCACTGGCTGTTCTTGTAGAGGACCCAGATTCAAATCCCAGCACCCTTATGGTGGCTAACTACCATCTGTAATTCCAATTCCAGGGGAATCTGATGTCCTCTTCTGGCCTCTGCAGAGGCACCAATACACATGTATGTGGTGCACTTACATATATGCAGGCAAAACACAAATTCTAAAAATAGGGAACAAACAAGTGGGAGCTGTTTGAGTGCTGGCTAAGGGTAGCTCAGTTATACATAAGTGACTTTTCCAAGGAGTGCTTTGGTTATCCTCATTTCTGTGTGTCTTGTGATATGGAAGATCATGCCTTTGTCTGCAGATAGTGTCTGCATATACACAGATGTATAATGATGCAGCAGGGGCACACATGGAATTTGTGGAGTTCATTTATAATTACTTGAAGCATCAGTATCAGAAACAGCGACCCATTTCTTTTTGTACAGAGAAAGAGGTTTTACTTCCGTGTCTATGTTTTGCTTTCAATGTAACCCAGAATTTCTATATTGGACTTATTAGGTCCTGTGATGATGGCTGTTCAGAAAAGCTGTAGAAAGGCAGTGATTTTTGCACAGAGAAAGAAAAAAATCCAAAGCCCTGACTGACTTTGTATTTCTTAATTGATCCTGTGAGAATCCTTTCGACACTCCAACTAGTGGGTTTTTGGGATGCCCTTTGTTAGCTATAGAAAAGAACATGGTAGGGCAGGCACTTTTTCAAAGAGAGGTTTTAGAGAAGTCTTTTATTGGGAAACTCAAAACTTGGCAAGTTAATTTTCCATCAAGAGCCATGGATCCTGAGTCATTATCTTTGTCAGTTGAAACAAGAGCTGTGTGCAAAATTAGACAGGAATATTTAGGTTGTCTTGGTTTGACAACTGGAAATAGTTTTAGTATTACTGCTAAACAAAGTACAGAACTGGAGAGAGCCGCTGAAAATAGGGGTGGCGGGGGAGCGTCAAGGGCCTGTTCTTTCATAGATGTGGTAGGGGTAGAAGGGAGGAAACAGTCTTTGAGAAGAGAGGGTGGCCTGAGTCCCAGGTGGTGGGGTCTGAGAGGGGTGTAGGATTCAAAGCATAGGCCTTCTAGACTGGCTGATGTGGGCTTTGGACTTCTAGATGGAGGAGCAGCTAGGCAGTGTGTCATTACCAAAAGCAGAGGTGTAGGAAGAGGAAGAACTGATTTTGGGGGAGGTGGTGGTGTTGGTATTAGACATGATGGGGCTGAATGCCATCGGAACTATTTTTTTCTGCCTTTTTTTTTTTTAAAGGATGTAATTTGCATGCCATAAGTTCACCTTTTTTAGTGTGAGTTTCCACATGGTTGGACTGGAGTCTTTGTCACTTAACCACTACCATAGTCATAGGTTCCTTGTGTGCCTTGTAGTTGATTGTGGAACTGGTATGAGTGGTGTGGTATGGATGTCTGCTGCCTGAGAGGGCTAGCCTGGCCTGAAATGGGGAGGCCTTGGATAGTCTGGGCAGATGAGGAAGAGCCCAGAAGACAGTTCATACAGAGGAAGGTTCAGGACTGGTCTGGGCTGGCTGAGCTGTGGAATGTGGAACAGATAGAGGCTGGTGAAGGATTCTGAGGGATTAGGCCTGCCAGGAGGGGGAGTTGTGGGAATGTGTGAGGCTGACAGGAAATGAAGAGTGGTGGTAGAGACAGGTTGAGGAGACTCACTGGCTTGCCCTCAGGTGTCGCAGAGGGACAGCAGGAGACATAAGGGCTCCCCAGAGTCCATGGGAGGTTGCTCATATTTGGCACTGGGGAGCTGGATGTGAGTTGTGGGCTTGAAAGGAAAAGCTTTTGTGAAGTAGGCGAAAGGGTGGGGAAGTGCCCAGTGAGCAGAGAAGAGGCTGGGGAGGGTCTGCAACGAGGAACCAGGAACTTGAAGGTACTCACATCTGATTGCCTGTGTTTTGGGGTGTGGGGGAACAAAGAGGCCTGTTACAGAGGGAGTGAGGTCCTGGGCTTAGTGTGGGAGGGATGGGGTATCCTGTGGGGACTCTTGAAGAGAAAGCCAGGTGGAGGTTCAGTCTTAGAGCCCTGCTGATCCTGTAGGGAAGGGAGGGAGGGAAGGAAGGAGAGGTATAAAGAGATGTTTCCATACTTTCTACCTCTACACCACTAGACTTTACTTAAGGTGTTTCCCGAGAGATGCCATAGGCTTTTTAATTCACCTTTGTGAAGACAGCAAAGGGCTGCCTCTACCCCTGCAGTTTTCATAGAATGTCCAGTGGGGTCCTTATCTAATTTTGTGAGCATTATTCTTTCTAGACCTGGTTAAATCCTAGTTTGCAGAAGTAGTGCTGTGTGGCTCCTTGTTGCTCTTCTGTGCTCCAGGGATAAGCAGGACTGTCTTGTTTTACACATAACGAAATGGGGCACACTGGCCCCATGAGTGCAGCTTGTGTGCCTAAGATCACATGTAGTTGGCGTCCAGGCTAAGTCTGGAACCCCAACCTCTCTGTCAAGTCTGTCAGCCAGTACCATTGTGCATGTTGTTCAGGAAGTAGAGGACCCAGTGGCAATGGCCCTGCTGTCTACAAGGCTGGATGATAGGTCCTAGAGACTTCACATGAAAACAAAACAAAACAGCTTCCCACCCCCCCAAAAAACACACAAAAAAAGAAAGGTGTATTCTTCATCTGGCCTGGATCCTGCCTGGGAGGAGGTGGAAGAACAAACTGCTGGACAGTGTTTACAAACATCTCTGTTCTTTGTGTAATCGAAAACCAACTTGGTAGCTCTTGCTCCCTAAACTGTTGGCAGCCAACACTGGCCAGCAAAGGGCAGGCTGGGCTTTGTTATGGCCACATTTGTTGTGTACATCTTGCTTCTCTAGCCTAGAATGTTCTGTGAATAGCCAGGGCAGACTTGCCTCCTAGGAACAGCTGTGTGTTGCCTTCCTCCTAATCCCCTTCCCGCTTCTAGATGGGGTGGGGTGAATAGAGGAAGACATGTCTGTGTCATGAGCTGGCTTGAAGACTCAGAGATTGACTCCTATAAAAGCTGCCTTTGAATTAAGGATGCTGCTACTGCCATGTCTGTAGCTGTGGATGGCAAGGGATGAGGGAGGCAGTGGACAGAAAGAACATTGCCCTGTGTTAAGCACTGGCTGCAAGAAGTATCAGTGGGTATTTATGTTCTGTGTGTTTCTAAGATGCTCCAAGGTGGCTGTTAGCATACTGAACTTCCTGCTGGGTGGTGCCTCACACCATAGTACTAGATAAACCACACTGGTCCTTGAGTGAGGGCCAGCGTGTCCATTTCCAGCACCATCTGCCTCTGACTGAGATGTGATCTTAGACCTTATAGGGAGAGCTGGAATATAAAAAAAAAGGGGGGGGTCATCAGACATCTGTGTCTCCTTTTACCCTCACTATGTCTATACCAGAGTGCCTGTGTGGTCACAACAATGCTAATAATCATACCAGCTAATGGTTCCCAGGATCCCATGTGTGCCCTGAGTGCTGTCATGTGAGGAGTCTAATCTCTCAAGTATAGATGAGGAAACTGAGACGCAAAGCTTAAGTTTATGTGACTTGACTGACACTTGGAAGTTAGCAGCAGAGTCAGGGTTTAGCCCCAGATCACCAGTTCCAGAGGTCTTAATCTTGTTGCCTGATAACTGTATTGAAGCAGACACAATGAAGACCACCAGCAAGACAACTCCATGGGGGGACAGTAGTTTATTTGAGAGCAGACCACTGGGCTACCTCTCAGGGAGCAGGGAAACAGCAAGCAGCAGCAGTCAGACATCTTTCATAGGTAGGTAGGTGGCTGGGTAACTTTCTATGATGTAGGCTGGGCAGTTTAGCTCAGGATTGGTTGGTCTCCCAATAAGCAGAGGGACTTGCCTGGGGCTAAGTTCGAACCCACTGTTTTAGAATGTTGGGAGCTGTGGAGCCATTTTAGGAGCCTGCCAGGAACCTAACAATAACTACTTGAACCACATACTTTCTCAATGCATGCATATTTTTTGAGACAGTATTTCGCTGTGTATTTGGAGCTAGTCTCAAACTCATGGAATTATAATGTGTGCTACCATGTGGCTTAGAGAGTTATAGTTCTACATCTGGGTGGGATTCAAGGTGAGCAGCTCTGAAGACTGGCTTTTTTCTGGTTTCTTGTGTAGCACAGGATAAGTAACAAGTGTGGCTCACCTAGATAACAGCCACTGCCCCGTGGTCAAGAGGGGCTTTGTGTGAAGCTTGGGAGAAGCAGCAGTGTGCACCCATCTGCCTGCATGTCTCCTCCAGCTGACACACCTGTGCTGCATGCTTGTGCCTAGTGCTAGCCTGACTAGTGCTCGTTTGGGAGTCCATGAAAGTGCAGGAATGAAAGGTTGATGAAATGGACGATGGATTTATATGAGCTCAAGCTATGTACTGACAATGCGTTTTCTGCGCAAGGTGAAGAGAGGTAATGCAGGTGGCTAATAGTTATGGCAGGGAGAATGGAGGGTACAGGAAGTTGGCATCTGACACCCCTGCCCACTCCTCTGCTTGAGCCCTTCATGAGCAGCAAGCACTTAGGAGTCACCTTTCTTTGGATAAAGAAGGAAAAAAAGGTAGTCTCTACCCTGGAGGTGCTGGATAGTGTGTAGCTCTGTCTGGTGGGTGAAGTTCATTCCTGGAGCACTTAATGGGGGGATCCATGTCCCAGCAGAACCTCATTGGCTCGTTGGGCTAGAATTCTGGTGACCTTTCTAGATGTCCTAGGATAATTGTGGTTATGTTTATTGCCCAGAATTGGGGTCTACAAACTTTGTCTTTAAAGGACCAGATAGTAAATATTTTGGGCTTTGTGGTCCATAGTTCTCTCTTGCAACTACTCAACTCTATGGTTGTCGTCAGACAAAACAAAACACAAAACAACACAATATGTGAATGACTGGGCTGTAGGCAGTGCATAAGTGAATGTGCATGTCTATTATTCAGTAAAGCTTTATTCCTAAAAACAGGCAGTAGTGTTACTGGAGTTAGGGTCTCAGCTTGTGGAATGGCTGCCCTAATAAGCCAGTTAAGAGACCCAAATTAATTACAAAAAGCAGAAAAAGATTTCTTAAATATGGCTATATTGGGAAAAGGGACAAAGAGATCCAGTGACCTTCCTTCCCCCAGTCCATCTTTGGGATCCTAACATGGGATAAAGTTTAAATAGAGTGCAAGAGATATGTATAATTAAGCAGTTCTATTCAAGGTGTCATTGTCTGGGCTCCACTCTCCTGCAAAGGTCTGACAAGGTTCCCCTCTGGCTGGCCCAGCCTTTTTAGCCTTTTTATTTTCACAGCATGAGATTTAATGGGAGAATTCTAGTTCCTTGGGGTTCCTTGTTTCTACAGACCAGATAGCCAGAGTTCAAGACACAAGCGCTTCTTTTAGGATCTCCTTATCCCTTCGGGTATGCCGGTTACAGTAAGACTAGATTTGGCCCCAGAACCCTGGTTTGTGCATGCCCTGCCCTTGAAGGACACTAGTCATAGTGTCTTAATATGTATTGAGAAAATGTGGTCACTGTACATGTTACTTGATTCTAAAGTACAATTCTTGGCTTCGAGTGTAGAATAAGCACTCATTAACTATTTCTGTCTTTTGATGCAGGAGCCAGTGGTGAGGAAGGACTTGTGTAGAATAAGCACTCATTAACTATTTCTGTCTTTTGATGCAGGAGCCAGTGGTGAGGAAGGACTTGTGCCAAGTGATTTTCTTATCACTCTTCTGAGAGGACAGTTGAACCTTATTCCCCTAAGTAAGATGACCACAGTGTGCCTGGCAGCCAGTTAGGAGCAGGTGTTTTCTGAAGAACAGTAGTTGACTGAGGGCAGAGAGAGGCATTATTTATAGCATTCTGATCTGTCACCTAACACTGCCCTTTTACCCTGGAAAGCACTAGAGGGACATAGAATAGTTGTTCAAAAGTTATTTTTTTAAAAATATTTTTATTTTATGTGTATGTGTGTATTGCCTGCATGTAGGTAAGTGCACCTGTGTCATGCAGTGCCCGCGGAGGACAGAAGAAGCTGTTGGATCCCCTGGAACTGGAGTTACGGACAGTTGTTAGCTGCCATGTGGGTGCTGGGATTCGAACCTGGGTCTTCTGCAAGAACAACCAGTGTTCTTAACCATTGAGCCATCTCTCCAGCCCCAAAAGTATCTATTTGTGTGCTTATTTTTTTTAAAAACAACTCAACATGTTTAAGATTATTTTTGGGCTAGAGAGATGGCTCAGCCGTTAAGAGCACTGGCTGTTCTTGCAGAAGACCCAGCTTCAAATCCCAGCACCACATGGTGGCTAACATCTGTCTATAACTCCAGTTCCAGGGGCTACAATGACCTCTTTTGTCCTCTGTGGGTATTGCATGACATGGGTGCACTTACACATGCAGGCATAGTACTCATACACATGAAATAAAAATAAATAAAATTTAAAAATAAAAGCGGGCTGGAGAGATGGCTTATTTTATTTATTATTTTTATTTTATGTGTATGAGTGTATTACCAGTATGTATGTAAGTGTACCCATGTCATGCATTGCCCATGGAGGTCAGAAGAGGGCATCAGATCTCTTGGAATTGGAGTTATGAATGGTTGTTAGCTGCCTTGTAGATGCTGGGAACTGAACCTGGGTTTTCTCCGAGAGTAGCCAGTGCTCTTAATCACTGAGCCATCTCTCCATCCCCAACCCCCCGTTTAAAAAAAAGCCTATCCAGTCAAATGTAATGCCGTTTGTTTCCCCAAACACACTTGGGTATGAGTCCATCCTCTCAAGCCTGGTCAGCCTATCCTGTATCATACCTTTAAAGAAAACTGACTGTCCCTCTCCCAGAAGCTATCAGTTGCCAACAGTTCCTCAGCTAGGGCTGGGGCTTCTTGCCCATCTCCCCCATCCATGCAGGGTTTTTGTCTGGCTTGGGCTTGGGCTGGTTCTTGTGCATGCTCTCACAAGCACTGTTGGTTCATATGTACGGCTGCCCAGCTGTGCCTGAGCAAATACGGTTCCCTTGTGTTCATCTACCACCTCTGGCTCTTACAGTCTTTTCATCCCCTCTTCCTCAATCATCCTTGAGCCTTAGGAGAAGAGAGTGTGATATAGATATATCTATAGGCACTCTACAGTCTCTTATTCTCTGCACGTTGACCAGTTTTGGGTCTCTGTTAATCACCGTCTGCCTTAGGAAGAAGCATCTCTGGTGAGAGAGATGCACTAATTTGTGAGGATAACAGTAAATCATTAAGAGTCAGTCTAATACTATGTCCATTTAATGGGGTAATAGTAAACTTCAAAAGAATCTAACATCCCACCACCCAGAAAAAACCGTATGTGTTTAATCTTCTGTGACCTTCCCCCCAGGTTTCCCCTCCCCCCGTGGGAACATGTGATTATACTCTCGTCAACAGATACCATTTCCATTGCCATTTAAATGGCCACATAGCATTCCGTCGTATGGATATATTGCCACCTTACCCATTTTCCATAATGCTGTGATTCTTATTCTTTTAGTTGAATTATCACAAACATCCACTTTTAAAGAAATGCAGTTTGAGAGATTTGGATAGGATTGTGGACTTTTATCAGTTAGTTCTGCAAATGCCAGGCTTTAAGCTTTGGAGGGACCAACTAAATTATTTTCGTTTAACAGGTATAAATACTTCTTGATTGATGCTGGAGGAACAGAGGGAGTACAGAAAGATGGAAGTGGTCCTTGCCTGTAGCTAACAGCCTTGAATGGGGGACATAATTGCTAGACAGATTCAGAGCTTGATTGTGGTGCAGAAGGATGCAGGACACAGGAGACTGGGACAGAGATGCCTTTGAGCTGAACCCCTGAGGAGGGAGGAAATGCCCTCTGTTCCTTTGCCTTGGGAGCCCAGGCCTTCAGAAGGGACCTACCCTGAGGTTTGGGAATGGTGTGGCCTGGCTGAACATAGTGGAACACAGTGAACCCAAGGCTGATGAGGCTGTAGGCTAGGTCAGGAAGGTTCTTCCTGCCTCTTAGGAATCTCAAAGAAGCCATGGGATGTGGGAGTACTTTGATAGGACATTCCTTTTCAAAAGACTTTTGGCTGGTGCCCTGGGAATGCATGGGAAGGGCAAGGCAAAGCAACAGGTAGGGCTGCTGCATGGCCCAGTGGGAGCATCCAGGGTGACTGGGCGTGAAGAGGATTGGAAAGCAGTAGGTACCAACAGCATCCTTCAAGCCTGGGCTCTGGGTTGGTAGGGCTGGGATGGCAAGGTTGGCTGTAGACATGCCAAGTTTGAGGTGCTTCACGGATCTCAGGGGGTTCAGTAGAAGGCCCATGCTGCCTGTTAGGGGATAGGCTTCTTAGGGCTGAGGGCTTCCTGTGTACCTTACTGTTAGGTTTTTAATTTTAAAAGATAATTCATTTTTTTATTGTGTGTGTCTTCATGAGTTTTTGTATACTATATGTGTGCAGGTGCCTGCAGAGGTCAGAGGGCATTGGATCCCCTGGAACTGGAGTTACAGGTGATTGTGAGCCACCAGATATGGGTACTGGGAACCCAACTCCTGTCCTCTGCAAGAGCAGTAAGTGCTCTTAACCACTGAGCAATCTCTGTAGCTCCACTGTTAGGTTTTTTTTTTGTTTTTTTTTTTTGTCTTTTTGAGACAGGGTCTCCCTGTAGCCCCAGCTGTCCTGGAACTTGCTATGTAGACCAGCCTGGCCTCAATCTCACAGAGATCTGCCCGCCTCTGCCTCCTGAGTGCTGGGATTAAAGTCATGTGCCACCACACCTGGCTTCACTGTTAGGTTCTTATCCCAGCCATCCCAAGTCTTCGGGGGCTGCTGTGCCTAGGGAGGGACCAGAGGAGAGTAGACCCTGGCTTTCAGAGGTATGAATACCCCTGCTTTGCTGGCATGGGAGCTGGTCTGTGATGCACTGTAGTTGTGAAGGGGATTGAACCGCTGCCTGGTAAATCGATATACTATCCTCAGCTTGCTTTCACCTCATGAGAACAGAGAGAGGTGATGCGTCTTGGCCTTGAAGTGGTGACTGGGGTCATATGGTACCCTTTCTTCCAGTGAAAACTCCTTTCCCACATGGGTTCAAGTAGAGCCTATATACTTTGTGCCTATGATATTGCCTGTTGTATTTATTAACGTTTTTCTCCATTGGCTTTAGTATCTTTTTTTTTTCCTTTGGTGTTTTTGAGACGGTCTCCCTGTAGTCCCAGCTGGCCTGGAACTCTATATAGACCAGGCTGGCCTCGAACTCACAGAGATCTGCCTACCTCTGCCTCCCAAGTGCTGGGATTAAAGGCGTGTGCCACCACGCCCGGCTATTTTTATTTATTTTTATTATATGTGTACGAGTGTATTGCCTGCATGTATGTGAATACACCGTGTTGCACAGTGCCCACAGAGATCAGAAGAATGCTTTGGATCCCTGGAACTGGAGTTATAGATGGTTGTTAGCCACCATGTGGGTCCTGGGAACTGAACCTGGGTCTTCTGCAAGAACAGTCAGTGCTCTTAACCACTGAGCCATCTCTCCAGCTCCGATATTATATTTTTAAAAAGAACAACACTCCATTTCCTTCCTGCTAACATGTCTTTCCATATTGGCCAGGTCTGCATCCGATGGGGATGTTTGTCAGTTCTAGAGACCAGATTTGAAGATCCTGTGCCCCAGATAACCCCAGCTGACTTGGAACTTACTGTGTAGACCAGGCTGGCCTTGAACTCACAAAGATCCTCCAGCCTCTGCCTTGCAAGTGCTGGGATTAAAGGCGTGTGCCACCACACCTGGCTTGATTTACTTCTTTGATAGCAATTTAGCACATTAGGACCAGAAGAGGCTTATAAGAAGTTGAGTCACCTAGCTGATGGTGACAGAGCTGCCTGAGGTCCATGTCCAGGCTCTGAGGACAATGTTTTCCACTCAGGAGGTACCACCTTTGTGTCTGCCTCTGATGCCTCCCTGGTGCCAGTGTCCATTATAGATATGCTTGCATGTCATTGTGCTATGAGCATGTGGCCAGAGCACATGGACACAGGCCTTCAAAAACTAGCCACGTACAAAGGGAGATGTTGGTGAAGGATGTTGCCATGATGCCTGGCTGGTGCACCCTCCTAAATGTGACTATCCATCCTCATCATTTGAGGTCACTGGATCTTTTGTTCCCATCACAGGAGAGCATTTACTCACAGGCAAGGTCCTGAAACCAGTAGAGTGAAGAGCCAGGAGTGGCGTAGGGTAAGGAGGGTGGTGGGGGTTAGAAGTTCCAGTAAGGGCTCTATGAAGTCATGGTGCAGATAGGGTTCTTGAGTGTGAAAAGGGTTCGTGGGCTTTTGATGTTACCGATTTAAAATTATGGTATAAATGCTATCTAAGTGAGTGCCGGGCTTGATGCATAGCTGAAGGGGATTTGCAGTAAAATTTCAGGATGGTTGTGTTATGGGCCACCTTGGGATTGTGGTGAATTAGGAATAGGGTCTTTGAGGCCCAAATTTTGAAAACCAGAAAGTGAGAAAAGCTGTGGAGAGGCACTTTCTTCTAGTAGTCATTTACTGTCTCACCTCCTCTTTGCTTTTGTGAGGGCAGGGACTCCTTGTTGAAAACTGCCTGTGTTGATAAGGGTGTGAACAGTTGGTTCACTTTGTACTGTGGGGGAGGCCCAGCACAACTCCTGCATGATGGGTGAATAATAGTCACCAAAGGGGGTGAGCATGGACCAGCCACAGTGCTTTTGCAATCCACCTATTCACAAACAGTGGGTTGTGCTTGTTAGCAGTAACTGCCGACTAGAGGAAAGCGGTGCTCACAGATCTGAGGGGACTTCTTTCCACTGCATCTGACTTGGGCTGGTATCTAGGGCAGGACGTGGCACTGGCTTGGAGTTCTGGCATTTAGGATGCAACTTTTCAGATGGGAAGAAAAGCATAACTGATTGTTTTTATTTTTTAAAAAAAGATGATTTATTTGCCATTTTGAACTAAAAAGGTTAGGAAAATATAGTGAGGAAAATACTAAGACAATTACTACTCATAGCTCCCAGGGCAGGAGCTTAACTCTGCTTCATGCACTTAATAGTTTTCCTCTTTGAGTGGTGTGTGTGTGTGTGTGTGTGTGTGTGTGTGTGTGTGTGTGTGTGTGTGTATGTGTGTATGCATGCATGCATGCATCATGTGTCACTTCAGCCTGCTGTGGACTTGGACTTGTGTTCAGTGTCAACACACAGGTTAGGACCCAGGAAAGGTAGTTCTGGGTGGGTGTTGGTGGGCCCAACAGCTGCTTTGCTACAGTGTACAGGACCTGAAATGGCTGTTGAAAACCAAATTATTAGTGCAGTGGGCCAGGTAGGCTAGACTGCCCCCATCCCCACCCCCTGCCCAAATCATACCAATTTTGTTCTAGTATAAGTTGAGTGTGTGGTTATAGTAACTTGGATGGAAAGGTTCGGCAGACTGTATTAACCTTGAGAACAAAAGCTGAATGAAGTAGGTCTAGGTTCTAAGGAAGACTTGATGTCAGGTAGTGGGCAGGTGAGGTTTTGGAATTATTGGGACTTGGGGCCTATGGCTTTTTTTTTTTTTAAGTGATCCAAGGTAAGGCTTGATTTGGGGGATCCCTGATCCCTGGAATATGGTGAGGGGCCCTGGGCCCACTGGCAGGAGTGTGTCTCTGATGTCTTCATCAAAATCTAAACCCTCCAAGTTCTAGATGGCCCTGATGGGTACTTCTAGCCCTAGTCCTGAGAGTAGTGAACAAGGTGTGTCTGTGTGTGTTGAGGGAGGTGGTGGCTGTGAGTTAAGAGTTGACACCAGGACTCCTTGAGCTCTGATTGCGTGCTGCCTTACCAGTCTTTGATGTCTGATCTATGGGCTCACTTTATTTATTGCCATAAAAATCAGAGGAGTGCAAAGCAAATCCCAGGGTGTGACTTGGCATCTGGTGATGGGCAGGGCCAGCCCCATTGCCCCTGAGCCATTTCCTTCAAGACTAAGGTCATTTTCTCCAAATATCCTGGCTTATATTATTGGGTAAATGACTTGTAACTGAACAGTGCACTGACCTTGTCCGTAGGTCAGGTGTTTGAGGAGGCAGTATGGAGTGGATACAGAGCAGACCAGGCATGGGCACCTGTCACCCGTGTTCTCTTAGGGTCCCTTGCTCCTGGCACTATTAGACAAACCATATAACACGCCTTTATCTGAATTTTTCATAGTTTACATCCTGGGTAGGGGGGAATAGAGTAACTTACAAAGGCGAACACCCCCGCGCCCGGGTCTGCTCTGTGGGTCAGGGCTCGCCGTTCCAGATGGCTTCCATTCTCCACCCACAGTCTCTGTTAGCTTTTACCCACCTCTCGAGGGCCTGCAGTCTCACCCCAGGTTGGTAAATGCCCCCTCTTGAGACGCGGGGGGGGCATTTTTTCTGCCCCGTCGCCGCAGGCCGCTTCTCTTCTAAGATGGCACCAAAAGCCCCTCCCTCCTCGGCCTCCGCAGCAGGCACCGCGGCTTGGGACACAGCACCTCATGGACACTGTTGAATGTTGTATGACCTTTGCTAGTTTTCCTCTCTGACTCTGGTGTTCTCATTTGTAAACCAGGGTCACTAATAACTGGGCCATGAATTGTTTATAAAGACTAGGAGGTATGTGGAAAGCCCTCAGCCCTGTATGTGTTTACAGCTGGTATTTGAATGGAAAGGTAAGTCTCAAGGGCACATTATAACAGGTCCTCAGAGTTCTCAGCCCCTTTGGCAGAGTTTCTCTGATTATAATGAGAGTTCTTGTAAGATTTATTTTTATTATTTTAAATTATGTGTTTCTGTATGGTGGTATGCACACTTGAGTTCTGGTGCTGCTGAAGGCCAGACACCTTGGGTCCCCTGGAGCCAAACTTGCAGGCCGTTGTGAGCCACCTGATGTGGGTGCTGGGAGCTGAACTCTGGTCTTCTGCAAGAGCAGTAAATGTAGTTAACTTCAGAGCTATCTATCTAGCTCCCAGTTCTCCTTTTAAATAAAAGCTGCTTTTTGCCCTGGCTTGGAGCAGAGCAGATCCCGCTGGAATCCTTGGAGTGGCCAAGGGATGACATACTCAGATATCCTCACATTCTGGCAATGCTGTCAGTGCTGTTGTGTATCTGTCC
The DNA here is from genome assembly GCF_000622305.1 of Nannospalax galili. Lineage (NCBI taxonomy): Eukaryota > Metazoa > Chordata > Mammalia > Rodentia > Spalacidae > Nannospalax > Nannospalax galili. The sequence continues at coordinate 475,550 of NW_008358858.1, read as the reverse complement.
CCAGCTGTGCTTCTCTCAAGTAATGTAGTAAAAAGACGGAATCTGAGAGCCCTTCTCTTTGTCCCCTCCCTCCTGCTGTCTGAGTATCAGAGTCCTTGTACAGCCTGTACCTCTGTTAGATCCTGAAGTGCCATTCACACCCCTCTCCTGGGTTTCTGACTTTCTTGAAGCAGACTCATCTCCTTTGCTCATCTGGCCAGTGTAGTCCTGTTGCCTGCCTTGGCCACAGTGCTCCTTTTAGATGCCAATGGGCTCTCTGGCTGTTCCTATTTCTTTAGCCTCCAGCATGCCAACAGATCTTAGCCCATAAACATGCCCAGGGGTAGTTAATGACCAACCAAAACAGACCCTAACTATACTGGGCACAGTGGATCTCAGCATCTCAGACCTTGACCTACATTAAAAAAACAAAACACTTTCTAGCTGGGTATGGTGACACATGCCTTTAATCCAGCACTCAGGAGACAGGAGCAAGTGGATCTCTGTGAGATTGAGGCCAGCCTGGTCTACATAGTTCCAGGCTACCTGGTGCTCAGGGAGACCTAGTCTAAAAAAACAGAACAGAACAAAAACAAGCAAAGAGAAAAGGGAGCAAGGAAAGGCCACAGTCAAGGCAGGCAGTAGCCCTCCATGGTGCTACATGGTCACTTTTCCTGTTTGTGTCATCTCGTTGTCTGTTTTTAGTGCTGGCCTGCAGTGTGGAAGCACTGGCTTGGTGACTAGAAGCTGAGGATGGGCCTAGGGGTCAAGGAGGTTGTCTGGGCATCACTCAGACAGTGGGTGACTCCAGGCTTCGCTAGGCAAAGCACCAGTGGTTGGGAAGAGACAGACACCTCCAGCCACTGGAGGCTGGGGTGGGATGCCACTGTTATGAGTCACCCTGTGGGGACACCTTTGCTTTGCCATACCCTTTTGGACAGAGGAAAGAGCTCTAGATTGGAAGTTAGAACCCATGGTAAGCCCCTTGACTTCTGTGCTGAGGTTTTTCAGGGGGTGGTTGTGAGGCCCAGGTGAGGAAATCCATGGGAAGTAGAGAGTGTCTAGTAGTACTGATCATTGTCCTGTGCTTTGGTCATCTCCATTCTCTCAGTACTACTTAGAAGAAAGATCAGTAGAAAAACAAAACCACTAGTTTTGCCTTCTGCACAGTCTGGTGGGGAACTAGTCAGTGTGAACGTGATCCTGTGTGGGATGTGGTGCCCCCTTTCCTAACTTGGCTTCTTTTCTTCCAGCCTTGAAGGATGGCAGCTATGATGGAAGATGCCATCATGGTGGCCAAAGGCCTTGCCAAACTGACCCAGGCAGCTGTGGAAACCCACCTGCAGAACTTGGGCCTTGGTGGGGAGCTCATCATGGCAGCCAGGGCCCTGCAGTCCTCAGCTATGGAGCAGATCAGCATGGTCTTGGGGAAGGTGCAGGTAAGGAGGCCCCTTCCAGAAGTGGGTGTAGGGGGAACTGGTGAGAAGAGGGCCAGACTCTTGGTGAGACCAGAGGATGAACCAGGACACAGACACTTGATGGCTGGTCTTGTTGTAGACAGGACTAGAGGTCCAGTGGCTGTTATGTCCTGCTGTCATTTTAGGGTAGGGTATGGTAGGGTAAGGCATTTATGTGAAGCTCTGCCTAGTATAACAGAATATCACAAACTAGAAAGCTTAAACAATTTCTACTTATTTCTCACAGTTCTAGATGTTGGAGGGTCCAAGATTAAAGCTCAGTAGATTTGACATCTGGTGAGACCCCATTCCTGGTTCATAGGCTCTGTCCTCATGACTTAATCACCTCCTGTGTACGTAACCTATGGGTTAGGTTTCAGACACACAGTCCACAGCAGGGCTCATGTGTAGATCCATCTAGCCTTGGAGGGCTCCTCCCACCAACCTTGCTGAGCCTTAGCCAAGACCTGTCTTATTCTCCATTTTGCTGAGGATGCCCCCTTTACAGGGTGGCAGTTAACATGGCCCTGATGAGGGCTGCTTTGCCTTAGCTTTCTATTGTCCCTTATGCTGTTGGGGTGAAGGTTACCTTTGTGTCAAGGTTGGTGTCTTACATCACAGAGTTTTTTTTTTTTTTTTTTTTTAACCCAAAAAAAATAACAAAAGAAATTGTGAATAGTCTGGGTTATGCGAGCACTTCACCCACACTAACATCAACACTAAGGGAATTTTCTGTTTTTTTGAGGCAGGGTCTCCTTGTGGCCCCAATTTTTTTTTTTTTTTTTTTTTTTTTAAGCCAAAGTAAAGTCACAAAGTGATTGTGGATACGTCTGGCTATGGCAGAGCATTGCCCACCAGTAACTCAGTACTGAAGGGATGAAGAAGGGTGTGCATGCACACACATGTGCATATTGGGAGGTGCATTGCAAAGATTGTCCTGCTTCCTTACTTGGTCTGTTTCTGTCCTGTAGCATGTCCTGCCTTCATGGTGGGCAGAAGCACAAACTGGGAGGCTTAAACAGCAAGTATTTATTTCACATAGTTCTGGACCAAGGTCTCATGCTTCTTGGGCTGCAAGGCTGTCTCGGTCCCCAGGCCTTTGGTTAGTCTTAGGTCCAGGATTTGTAGCCCCTTCCCTCTTATACAGGGGTGACACAGTATCCCTCATCCTACATAAATATCTTTGACTTTTAGATGTCTTAATACCCTTGAAGTCCTTCATTGCTGCTCTGGGATGGGACAGGCCTGTATTTGTACTTCATTTCTCAGACCAAGCAGTTTGCTGTAAGAGACTTCGATTAAGTGACTGGGTCAGAACCCTTGACCCATTCCCAGTCTTCCTGCTCTTGTCCTTATGTTGCGATTGGGTGGTGGCCCTCCTGCTTGGTGCTGGATCTCTGGAGAACCTGGAAGGTGCACTTGCTTCAGTGCTTTCCATCACCCCAAAGTCAGACTCCAGTTAGATCTGGCTTTTTCCAGGAGGGTAAGAGTACCACCTGGGCTTCCTCCCTCTTGCTTTTTGCTTTCACCCTTCCTACAGGCCTGACCTAGGGTCTAGAAGAGGCAGGGCCATCCTCCCTTAGTTACTGGAGACAGGAGACCGAGACCGGATGACCCACCACCATGGAGGAGGCCCCTGAGTCGGTGGCCACTTTGCTTCCCCTCGATCCCTCACATTTAGGTTTGTGGTATTTCCCTCTACCCTGAAGGTCTGAGGGCTCTAATTGTTCTGAGATCCTGCATGCCTCTGGCTTCCTAGGGACTTATAAATTCATTCAGCAGATACTCAAAGAGGCTGGGGCCCTTTGCTGCGTGTAGGGCCCCACAGCTACTTCAGCAGGTAGCAGTCACATAAGACCATTTGGTTATCATGGGAGTTATGTAACAGGAGGGGACTCTGCCCCAGATTCTGCTCCTCTTCACAACAGGGCTTCCCTGGCTCTATGAGAGGCCCAGAGTCCCAGTGTGACTCATTTCTACTCAGAGTCATGGAAGTGACCTGGGACTTCGACTAGCAGGGCAAACCTTTGGCTGTGGACCCCTGCTCTGCTGTTTGCTGCTCAGAGGCCTTTACCAGTCACATCAGCGCTCAGCCTTAGTTTCCTGTTTGTAAAATGAGAGAAGCACCCAGTCTGCCTGCTTCCATGGGAGAGCAAAGCTTACTTAAATTCCCTAGAGCACAGAGGCTCCAGGTCTCCTGTGTTGCTGCATGATGTGTGGGCAGCACATAGGCCATGACATTTGCTCAGTTTTCACTTGAATCAGGGAATCAGTCCACAGGCCTCTCTTTAGGACACGGTGCTGTTTATAGCCTCCACCAGCAGCTTCTGTGATCTTGGCTGTAACTCCATGTTACTCTCTGGCAATGGAAGCCCTATTTCAGATGAGGAAGTAGCCAAGAAGGGTTAGTAATTTGCTCAAGGTCGTTCCTGGTTAAAAGTTAGAATGGATCTGGGCCTGAAGGTTGGCTCTGTTAACTTACAAAGAAAACATGGGGTGTTCTCTAATCCCTTTTGCTCAACCCTGTATCTCAAGTTCCCAAGGCTAGCCAGACACCATGACCACCTCTGGTGAGAATCTAACTGCATACCCAAGCTCATGGTAGTACTGTCTGCAATGAGGTGCTGCGGAGCCCAGGGGTTCCCATCTTTGGTCCCTTTTCACCACTCCCTGGTCCTTTTATACCTTTGTAGGCTTTTCCCATCTTTTGCCCTGATTTCCCTCTAAAAAGCCCCACAAAGCTCAGCCTTGGCCCTGCTTTGTAGGTGAGGAACTTGTTGCCCAGAGCCATGTGCATCTGGCCTGGGCCTGGCTGGGCCTGCAGTAGATGCTTAGTGGCATGTGTTGCTGCATGCCCAACACTACACAGCAGAGTCCTAGCAGGAGCCAGATGCTTCCTCTTGGGCTGTGAAGAGGGCCTAAGGTCTCCAGCCCTCCAGAGGGTTAGAGAGGGCTGAATAGCAGTGGTTGGCAAGTCCTGTACCCACATGAGGAGGAGGTCCAGACCACACCCGTCCCTTACCCTGGCCTTTGTTCTCTTTAGGGTCAGGATAAGCATGAAGAGTCATATGCCACCGAGAACTTCGATGACCTGCAAGCCGAGGTCCAGTTCTCAGCACCACAGGCAGCTGGAGCCTCCTCTGACGTCTCTGCAGCCTCTGACTTGGATCAGGCGATGCCTTCGCCCCTGGGTCATGCCCATAGTGAGGGGCCAGCTCCTGCCTATGTTGCCAATGGACCCTTCAGGGAAGCTGGGCTCCCGGGTCAGCCTACCTCCCCTATGGGAAAAGCCAATAGGTGGCTCTTTGCAGACCCCAGAGACTTGTTCCTGGTCAGTGGCATCCAGCAAAGGTTCTTCCACCAGGACCAGTCCTCTGTAGGGGGCCTCACAGCTGAAGACATTGAGAAGGCCCGTCAGGCCAAGGCTCGCCCTGATACCAAGCCACACAAGCAGATGGTGGGTCTGCAAGGCAGCATGGTGGGGTCCCACTGGGCAGCTCCCACTCCCAGTGGGGCTAGTGTCCCTGTTTTGCCTGTCCTTTTTGATGCTGTGGTTAGGGGTCTTTAGGAACGTGAAGGCTCTTGGTACAGTGCTGCCAGGAAGAGTTGCTGCCTGTGGGAGTATAGAGGGGAGGGAAAGGCAGCCTGAACCTAAGGCTACTGTGTCTTGTTTGCCAATTTTGCCAACTCCATAGGTCTCTTTTGTTTTCCCTCTAGCTCAGTGAGCGGGCTCGGGAGCGGAAGGTGCCAGTTACACGGATTGGGCGGTTGGCCAACTTTGGAGGTGAGGTGGCTGTGTGCCCCATGCTGTCCTTCCCCTCCTGCTCTGTCCTATCTGACCTGGTTGAATGGAGGTGAACGTATTTGGGAACCCAGCCATGTCCCAGGATGGGGGAGCCTGTGACAGTGTTGCCCATCTATTAGCTGTTGAGGGTCAGGGTGTTCCGCTTAGTGATGACCTGGTTACTGGATTCCAGCCCCATCTCGGCTCATCCCTGGGGCTGGTGTATGACTGAAGCCTTGCCGGAATTACAGCTTGGCCTGCCTGGTGGGCCTTGCTTAGGGTAGTCTCTGCAAGGAGGAGGCTGATCATGAGTACTGGCTCCTCACAGGGCCTTTTAGCTCCCTAAATGGAGCACTTTTTGCCCTGGGACCCGCCATCTGGGGCGGCTGTTTGCCAGATCCCATAGGCCTGCAGCTGTTAGTATAATGATAATGAGTTGATATCAACTGAGTTGATATTAGTTACTTATTCAATGTGCTGCAATGTCTTGAATTTTTGTACCTGCTTGGGGGTGTGAGAAGTCATTGCACCTACCACACTGTACTCCTTTGTATGCATTGAAGGATGCTTTCGTAGTGCAGCCTATAGCACTTGCAGGTCCTCTTCATGACACCCACCCACTGTAATGATAATGAGTTGATATCAACTGAGTTGATATTAGTTACTTATTCAATGTGCTGCAATGTCTTGAATTTTTGTACCTGCTTGGGGGTGTGAGAAGTCATTGCACCTACCACACTGTACTCCTTAGTATACATTGAAGGATGCTTTCGTAGTGCAGCCTATAGCACTTACAGGTCCTCTTCATGACACCCACCCACTATATATCTACCAGGTCCTGTTGAGAATCTGTCTCTTTTCATAAAGGTGTAGCTGTCCTCAGTATGTTCTCCAGGCAATGTAAATAATGAAAGAGTAGTTTTGACAGCTTGTTTCAAGTACTGGCCTTGGCCAAGTGGTTTGGTCTGGTGGATTCACAGTGATGCACTGAGTTGGGCAGGAAGACCCACGATCCCATGTCTACCTTTTCCTTTGTAGTCCATCTGCAGCAGTTACTTTTTTCCCCCCAAAGTCACCAAATATCTGGCAGAAACAGCAGGAAGTTTCAGAAGGTTCTGTCTGTGGTCACTTGACTGTTTCTGGGCCTGGAGTGAAGCAGTAGAGCAGAGGGGTGGGAATATGGGGTAAAGCAAAGTCTTCACCTTGTGTTGGACAGGAAGCAGAGAGAATGTGATAGGAATGGGCTAGGGATAATACACCTCCAAGGACCCAGCCTTGGAGGCATCTGCTATTCTCTGCAGTTACAGAGGAAGCTGAGCCCAGAAGTCGCCAGAATCCCAGGGCCACATACATATCCGTGACAGTCCTAAGGACCTGAGCCTAGGCCTTTCTCTGGCACAGGGACATCTGAGCTGCCTGCCTATAACTAGGCCTCTTCCTTCCCACACAGCCAGAGGGCCTGCTAGGTCTTACCCTCCACTGGTCTACTTCTGGGAATGGAAGGCCAGGTCTTGAGGCCCTGGGAGAACAAGCCCCAGGTGCTTCCTCTACCTCCTTCTGGTCCCCCTGCCTCTTGTGCCCAGGCTGCAGCTCCTGCCCTAGGTCCCTGGCTTCTTTGGGGTGAGGAATGCCATAGGCTGCCAGGTGTTGGTCTAGAGGGAGACTATTACTGAGGATCAATAACACCTGGAAGCAAAAGACAATACCCATGTCCATCTCTCTGCTCTATGTGGACTTTCTTTTTTTAATTTTATTTTTTATTTTATGTATATGAGTGTATTGCCTGAATGTATGTAAGTGCACTCATGTCGTGCAATGCCCTTGGAGGTCAGAAGAGGGCATCAGATCCCCTGGAACTGGAATTAGACGGTTGTTAACTACCATGTGGATGCTGGAATTCCAACCTGGGTCCTCTGCAAGAGCAGACAGTACTCTTAACGATTGAACCATCTCTCTAGCCCTATGTGGACTTTTATTTTTTAATTACTATTTACTATTTTATGTGTTTGAGTGTATTGCCTGCATGTATGTAAGCATACCCATGTTGTGCAATGCCCTCAGAAGTCAGAAGAGGGCGTCAGATCCCCTGGAACTGGAATTAGATGGTTGTTAGTCACCATGTGGGTGCTGGGAATTGAACCCGGGTCTTCTGCAAGAGCAGTCAGTGCTCTTAACTACTGAGCCATCTCTCCAGTTCCCCTATGTGAACTTTCTTAACAGAATGATCCATACCTGTTAAAAAAGTGGGGCTTAGTGTTGAGGATGTGCTTCTAGGGGTAGAGTCTTTGTTTGCTTAGCATGTACAAACCCTGGGTTCCATCCTGCGCACGAAAAAATTGACACAGTACAAGCATGGCCGAGGACAGTGCTGGTCTGCAGCAGGTGGTTTCATCCTTGCTGCTGTTGCAGAGGCCCCTGGAGTTTCTGGCAGGTGGTACCAAAGCCACTAGGTGTGGTGACTTATGGGTCCTGCTCTCAAGCATTTGTCACCTCGCTTGTTCATGAAGGACCTTGTTGTTGAAAGTTGTTTTTTTTTTACCTCTGGTGATGGTCAGAGGCTGCTTCTGTCATGACCGCCAGAGGGACTTGAGCAAGGAGAAGGGGTAAGGCCCCTAGGTTACCCAGAAAAGCACCCCAATCTGGACGCAGGCCCAGCATGCCTCTGCTTTGCCTGGAGGAGAGCTCTGTGTTTCCCTTGATGGCAGAGCTGCCCATGAAAAAAATATGGGAACTTCCTGTGTGTGGGCAGTGTGCTTTTAGGCCAGGAGGGAGGCCAGGCTGCCAACAGTGGCTTTAGGGTAGGTTTTCCTTCCAGACTTCCCAGAGGCCTGCAAAGGGCAAGCCTTCTAAACCATGAATCAGAGCAGGAGAGCCATGCTGTGCTAGGGTCTTGGGTACAGAAGCAGGGTGCCCAAAGGTGGTGGGAAATCCCAGCTGAGGCATCTCTTCCTGGAGTGGCCTCTAGATCTACCTGGCTCTGGATGAAGGTAGAGCTGGGCAAGCGTTTCCAAGAATCACAATATACCTGGGTTGATGGAGAGGGGGAGCCAGTTTGTTCTGGGCTCATTGAATTGGGGAGGCTAAGATCAGTACTCCTGGCTGGCTGGCTGAGCTTGTTTTGCCTCCTGGGCTGCCTGCTGCAGGGAGCGGGTCCCTTGGTTGGCTGCTTCTGCTTTTGGTGTTGGTGTTGCTATTGAAGGAGCAGAGCCTGAGGCCTCCTTCCTGGAATATTCCTTCAGGCATTTGTTTAATAGCAGTCCTCCACACTGTAGAGATTGGGCTTTGACTGGGAGCCTAGAAACAGCCAGAGAAGAGTTTGGCACAGAGTGCTGGGTCCAGTAGGGGGTGGGAGTGGAAATACGTGTGTAGGAAGAACTCTGCTCAGCACGGACAGGCTGGATGACCTGAGACACCATCTGCCTTTTCTTGTCTTAGGACTTGCTCTAAGCAAGGGATACTGGTGAAAGTTAATGTTGCCTGTTGTTCTTTATGTGCCCTATTTAGGGTGCTGAGTAGGATGAGCTGGATGGGTGATGGGGAGTTAATGTTTAATCAGGATTCTAGCATCTAGTGCCCAGTCCCCTACAGAGTTGCTGGGGTGGGAGGAGAGTTAAAGGGAACATGCGGGTGGACCCACCAGGCACCTAGACCCTAGCACCCTTGTCTCACTGCACCAAAATATTCCTAAGGATGTTTTAATCATGTCCTCGGGCATTACAGAAACTGGCTTCTTCCCCAGTTTGGCTTATTCTGCCCCACACTGTCAGTTCAGCACATTAAACATTTGAACCAGCCACACTGAGTGTTTTAAGTGTGGCTGGTCCAGAGCAAGGTGTGCTGCACATGTGTCATTCACACAGGATTTTGAAGACAGTGCACACACCCACAGATGTAAAATGCCTTTAGCTTCATACTGATTCCTGTTTTGGATATAGTGTGTTAAATAAAACATTGGAATTGATTTCCTACGTTTCTTTTTGATTTTTTAATGGACTACCAGAAAAGTTAAATTCATGTACATGATTCACATGAAATTTCTTTTGCTAAGCTCTGGCCTGATCATTTTGAATAGGTAAGCACTTTTGTTGCGCTACCACATACCTGACCCTAATGTGGGCACTTAATTCTCTTAGTCCTTTTAATAACCCTGAGGTAGGAGGTGCTAAGAGTAGGTGAAGTAGAGGACACACTGCCCTCTGGTGGCAGAGAAGATACACTGTAAAATGTTTTAAAAATTATTTTTTTTAAAAACAGGGTTTTAATGTGTAGCACTGAATGGCCTGGAACTTCATATGTAGACCAGGCTGGCCTCAAACTCAGAAATCTGCCTACCTCTACCTCCTTAGTTCTGAAATTATAGGTGTGTACCATCATACCTGGCTCTTAAAAAATTACCCTTTAATTTTAAAAGATTAAATTTTATTTCTGAGCCAGGCGTGGTGGAGTATGCCTTTAATCCTAGCACTTGGAAGGCAGGGGCAGGCAGATCTCTTGAGTTCCAGGCCAGCTGGGGCTACAGGGAAACCCTGTCTCAAAAAAAGAAAAAATATTACTTTTCGAGACAGGTCTCACTATATAGTTCTGACAGCCCTGTAACTTGTCATGTAGACCATGATGGCCTTGAACTTGTGGAGTCCTCCTGCCTCTACCTCCTAACTGCTGGTGGGATAATAGGCATGTGCTTCCAAGCCCAGCTTAAAATTTTATTTTTCATCAGGCAAGTTTTTCAGTAAATTCAGTTTTTCTTTAATGCATTACTGTTGTAGAAAAGTTGGAAAAGAATGATACAGATGCAGATCTCCTTGCTTTAAACTGAGCGCCTGTGGGGGCCCCGCCTTGCCCTTGCAGGTGTGGGGAATCCTCTTTGACTGCTTATCCTGGAGAAGCTTTACCATCTTCCCTCCTGGCTGTGGTCTGATTGTGTCTCACATGCTCCTTACAGTCTCTGTGAATGGTGTGCCTCCCCCAGGCAGCCAAAAGAAGCGGGGAGGAAGAGGATG
>NW_008358858.1:448727-465269 GCF_000622305.1 Nannospalax galili | reverse complement strand
GAGGAGGAGGAGGAGAAGGAGGAGGAGGAGAAAGGGGAGGAGAAGGAGGAGGAGGAGGAGGAAGGAGGGGGGGGAGGGGGAGGAGGAGGGGGATGATGGTGATTATGATGTGGGCCCTGAGCAAGGCCCCCAGGCTTTCTGCCTGGCCTTAGCAGCACCTACAACGAGGGAGGACCCAAGAGACATTGTCTTCAGCCACTGCCAGTGCTGCCACCAGGGAGGATGAGGTGGGGCCTGGGGTCTGTTCTAGGAGTCTCCATGGGCTTTGGCTGGGACACCCTGTGTTTGCTGTTGTGGAACATTCCAGCTTCTGTCATCAGGCATTTCATATTGCTGTGGTGATAACTGGAACCTCCTGCAGACTTGAGTGGGTAGCTGTATTCCACAGTAGTGTTGTCGGGAAGTGGCCCACGTGCTGGTCCATCTTCCCATGTGTGCTGGTCTCTCCATATGGGTTGTATTTGTGTGCTAGTGAGAGTGTGGTTGTCAAAAGTAATAAGATGCAGACTTCCACAGGAGGCACCTGCCTAGAGCCACCTATTCCAAAACCACCCATGTATGTTCCCCTTCCCTCCTGCTTTCTCTTTTTTCAAAATGCTGGAGTGCAGTGGGGGCCCCTGGTGCACTGAAGTACTCTGGCTGCTGACCAGGCCTGGTGGGTGGGCAGCTCCAGCCTCACTGAGCATCTATACTCTTGTCCTTGCAGGTCTTGCTGTAGGTTTGGGCTTTGGGGCACTGGCCGAGGTTGCCAAGAAAAGTCTACGCCCTGAGAGCTCCACAGGTGAGCAGGGGCCTCCATAGGAGGCGGGAGGGCAGGACATCCAACCCATCAGCCTGCCTATGTTCCAGGAGTGTTGAGTCCATATAGATTGTGTTCCTGGGGCTGAGTGCTGTTCATATGGATAGATGCACCTGCTTTAGAGGATTGGAAGCTTGAAGGCTGCTTCTTCAGCCCCAGCTGGTCATCCAGCCCCTTCTTGTTCCCTTTGGCTCTCCACACCCATGGCCACCACCAACATACCCACTTTCAATCTCACATTTCCTCTTGCACGCCCACTGTCCGTCTCCTCTCCTGCTCTGCTCTTCAGCCTGAGTCCGCATGGCCTGGTCAGGTCAGGAGTACGGGGCTCCCTGCTTCCCTGTGGGTAGGAATGTAGGCATCTGGGACAGACCCACAGTGCCCTGCTTTTGCTGACCATGACCCAGAGAGGATGGAACCTCTCTAGAGTCTGTTGGTCTCTGAGACAAAGATCACAACATCTCTGTTCTCTGCCCCCCAGGTCAGGCCCAGAAGGCATGTCTGGAACAGGCAAACAGGTGTCACTTGTGGCTATGAAGTCTAGAGAGTGTTCTGTATTCAGGTCCCTCAAAAGCCAAGGGGGTTCCTGCTGCTGGAATACTGGCTGGGGAAGAATCTGTGAGATGCCATACGCCCCCTCCAAACTTCTCCAGAGACAGGTGGCTGGGAGTTCATCCAGCAGGGCCTTTGGGGCTCCAGGGCTGTTGAGAGCTGTTGGTGGATTTCCCAACTTGTATTTGAAGTTCTGGGGTGGGCAGCCCTGCCCTACCCACTCTAGGAGTATCAACTTATTAAGGTTCCTCACAGCTCTCTGTCCTCTTCCATCTGGACCTCTTGATAACCACAGTCCAGACTCTGCTGGGACCCAAGGGGGACATGCCAGCCCCCCCAGACAGGTCCTCTTCACTCATGGGGTTATCTCATCTGGAAGAAGGCACAGCCATATCCCTAGCAGTCCCTGTCTTGGGATGGACACCCTGTGTGTCCTTGGAAGGGGTCTAAGGACAGAGGATTAACATAGGTATTTTTAGTGCTGGTGCTGAAACACTTTGGGATGTGAAGGCTGTGTTTCTCTGCGTGAGAAGTCAGCCTTTCTAAGGCCCAGCACCCCTCCTGGCCCCTGGAGCTGGCTATTCATCTCACCTTGTCCAAGCAGAGAAGAGGCCAGCCTGGTTCCAAGGGTGCTGTTGGTGTCCTTTTTCAGGGACGGTGGTGACTGAGGCTGAAGGGACCCAGGTTCCATTAGCTTTGCTGATGTCCTAAGGCTTAGGTCAGGGTCCATGGACCTGGGTAGACCCTGAACTACTTAATACACCTTGGCATGCCTTGATTTTGAGGATGCTGACCAGGCTGGGGAGGTCTGTATCGGCCCTGTCCTTCATTGAACTTGCCACCATGTCTTTGACCTGTCCCGGCTGTTCCAGGTCATTCTGGGTAGGGGGCATGTCTCTAGCCTATGGGGATCAACCACATTTGGGGAAGGGATGCCTCAGGAGATGGGGACCCAGCAGAGGCGTGGTCTGTGTATAGACAGGGAACAAGGTTTCCTTCCACAGGCCAGGGAGGTGAGCAGGACAGGCAGCTGAGCTTCATGGAGGCCTAGTCTATCTGTGAAGCTACCCTTGTCCTCTGTAGATCTTGTCCCATTGTCTTAGGAATGAGTCTAACCTCAACACACCTGCCCCTGGGGCTGGCAGACTGATGGCTCTGCTCTCTAGCCCTTGTTAGCTCCTGTGCCCCCATTTGTCAGAGGCAGATTGGACTCAGCCTGGACAAGGGCAGTGGAATGGACACCGTCCTGTTACCTTGCTGGGCACTCAGAGCAGTCCCACTCAGCATTATGTATAGCACCTGGGCTTCATATTCCAGTGTTTCAGCACCAGCTCTAAACACGTCATTGCTTTTGCTCCTAGGCCTCCAGGCTTGTGGATGTATGCTGAGGGAGCTGCATATGTTCACAGTGAGGCACTGAGGGGCCAGAGGGGATAAAGCCAGGGTCTGGGCTTTTGACCCAGTAACTCACACAAGGCAGTAAAAACTCCAAATGTCACAGGGCCAGGGAAGACAGTGGGACCTGGCAGACCAGAACCTAGTTTGGGCCTGTCCCTCCCTCTTTAGAGGGTGGACTCCTTATATAGGCAGAGGCACTGATGCCCTTTGGCTACACTGATGGCTGGCTGCAGGATTCATTTGGCACGTGCAGGTCCCTGGAGTCATCTAGTTGCTGCTACCTCTACCCTGTGTACGGACAAGGGTTCATGGGCCAACTGTCTGTGCCAAGGTGGGGCAGAAGGAAGAAACAGTACCAGCAGAACATGTGCTGTCCTTGACCATGGGGCTTACTGCAGCCATGTAGGCCAATGTGGCAAGTACACAATGCTAGTGATACAGAGTCCCTTCATTTGGGATAGGTGGAGTAGAGGCTTGGCCATTCTCACCAGGGCACAGTCGAGGAGCCTCCTGATCTTTCTGCCAGATTTGCCCCACCTGTAGGGGAGGCCCGCTGGCCCTGGAGGGCTGTGGAGCATATACATGGGAACTTAAAATTGCCTTGCTGGTTCTGTGGACACCCAGCCATTGTGGACATTGCCCGAGCCCCTGTGCCAGGCTCCATGAAGGTTTCTTTCTGGCTACTCCTTGCCCAAAGTGTGTGCTGACCCCTCCTTCCCCACAGGGAAGAAGGCTGTGCTGGATTCCAGCCCCTTCCTGTCAGAGGCTAATGCGGAACGCATTGTGAGTACGCTGTGCAAGGTGCGTGGGGCGGCGCTGAAGCTGGGCCAGATGCTGAGCATCCAGGGTGAGTGCTGGGCTCTGTCCTTGCCCTGGCTTGTGGACATTGGGGTGTGGGCAGTGGTGGAAGGCACAGTGGGTATATGTGGAGAAGTGGGGAGATATCTGCTGTCCTGGGACACAGGGATGTTTAAAACATTGCCTTCAGCAGGAGCCAGGTCATGTTTCTTGCCTGAGTATTTTGAGAAACTCAGCATCGCAACTCAGCCCCTGCTGCCCTGCCATGTTGGCCACTGGGAGCTAGTGGAAGAGCTTGTAGCTCGGCTTTGGGGACCAGTGTGTGACCCCAGAGAGAGAAAACTTGGGCCAGGTGGAATGAGGAGCAGCAGCACTCGGGGAGCCTTGGGCTTCTCAATGGTGTTCGGTTGGCTCTGAGAGCAAGGTGGGCTTGTTACCTTGACTGAATTCAATACCTGGTGTCAGGTGTTGGGTGAGGGGTGCTGTCCGGGCAATGCAGCTGGACACAGACTTTCTGGAAGCTTTGTGTACGGTACCTATCTGAAGCCCAATGATGCTCACAACCTGCCTGTCTTGTGTCTGGGAATTTAGCTGACAGAAAACTCATCGAACTGGGATTACAGCATGGGATCCCAGGGCAGCAGCAGCTATAGGGCCAAAAGCAAACAACGCAGGCTGTTGAATGGTGAGGGCCTGTGTGGGGATCCAGCCATGCTTAACACTGCTGCTCCCAGGACCTTTGGAACAAACACCTGGGGGATGGACTCTTGATAGAACACTGCCTGAGAAAACTTACTGTGTCTGCACAGGGCCACTCTGGGTAGGAAAGAAGTGTATAGACAAAAGATAGGAAGCACTGTTTTTTATCCAGAGGTAGTCAGATTATGGGCAATTTTAATATTCTATAATCACAAACTTTACCCCCCTCTCAGGTCACAGGGATAAGTTCAGGGCTCCTTGCTGCTCTTCTGGAGGGGAGGGCTACTGTGCACTGGGCATACTGGCTGGAACCTTGAATTGGCTGGTATCCTACTGCATGCCCACCCCAGCACAGAAGGCCCCTGTCTGGAGTCTGTGTACCAGGAGGCGGCTGAGTGTGGGTTTGCTGTGTAGCCTTGGTCTGTCACTTGGGTCTAAGCTTCAGGTCCCAGAGTGAGGGAGGGGGAAGATAGCATGGTGACCTTGTTTCATCCAGGAGGCCACACTGGCAAGGGCCACCTTGGCAGTCCTGTTACTGGCCTGTGAACCCCTCCAGAGGGAAGCTCTCTCTGACTTATCTCATGTCTTGCAGATGATGCCTTCATCAATCCCCACCTGGCCAAGATCTTTGAGCGGGTGAGGCAGAGTGCTGACTTCATGCCGCTGAAACAGATGATGGTGAGGCTGGTGGGAGGTAGGGGAGTCACCTCCTGGCCTTGAGGATCTTTCTAAAGACCAAGCTCCTCAGGGTGCCCCAGGCTGTGCTGATGTTTTCCCTGGACTCTGCAGAAAACCCTCAACACCGACCTGGGCCCCCACTGGAGAGACAAGCTGGAGTACTTTGAGGAGCGGCCCTTTGCAGCTGCTTCCATTGGGCAGGTGCACTTGGCCCGTCTGAAGGGTGGCCGTGAGGTGGCCATGAAGATCCAGGTAGATGGTCCTGTGTGGTGTGTGCCTGTCCTCACAGGGCTGCAGAGGGTCAGACCAAGGCCCTGTGCTGGGGCCTCTCCAATGTCTCCTGGGGCACCCTCTGTCTGTCCTTAGTGCCTGGGTTCTGGGGGATGGAGCAGTTTCCCAGCAAGCCTGGTAGAAGATGGCCTAAGCTGAAGGGAGGAACCCTGAGCCAGGAGCTATTCCTGAGGGTAGGAGTGTGAAGTGGAGCAGTATGGTGCTAGGTTAAGTCACACAGCCTTGAGTCTTAGCTCTGTCTCATCCAAGTTGAGGGGTCTGGCCAGGCATGACTTGAAAGCTAACGGGCAGAGATAGCCTGCCCTGCTTCCTGCCCAGGTAGTTCTCCTTCCTTCCCTGCAGTACCCTGGAGTGGCCCAGAGCATCAACAGTGATGTCAACAACCTCATGGCTGTGCTGAACATGAGTAACATGCTTCCAGAAGGTCTGAGGCTGGCTTACAAGCACAAGGTGGGAGGGGGTCGCCCTGTAGAGTCCATTATCCCTCCTAATCGTCATCTTTGGTACAGGCCTCTTCCCTGAGCACCTGATTGATGTGCTGAGGCGGGAGCTTGCCCTCGAGTGTGACTACCAGCGGGAGGCTACCTATGCCAAGAAGTTTAGGTGTGGCTCTTGTGGCTCCTAGCTTGTGGGGCCCCTGGGAAGCAGAGGGCCACCTGGGTGGAGGAGGCCTCTATATCTCTAAGGGGGGATGGCCCTAAGGCCCAGGCCTGGCTACATCCTCCCCACTGTAGAGCAGGTCTCACTTGGTGGGCTTCTCATCTGAGGCTGTAGAGAACCAGGCTGAGTGCAAGCTTCCTCTCCATGTAGGGAGCTGCTGAAAGATCACCCCTTCTTCTGTGTGCCTGAGATTGTGGATGAGCTCTGCAGTCCCCACGTGCTGACCACTGAGCTAGTGACAGGCTTCCCCCTGGATCAGGCGGAAGGGCTGAGCCAGGAAGTCCGGAACGAGGTGTGTGGATGTTGGGCAGGCCTACTGTGCTGGCAAGTGTTGGAACCTAATGGTGTCGACAGAAACCCCACGGCCCTAAGCTCTCTGTGGGGAGGACAGCAAGAGCATGGTGGCTTCATCCTCCTGCAGGGGCAGGGTACTGGGACTCGGCCACTGGGGCCCCAGTTAGGGTGTAACTCAGGAGGCAAAGACTTTGTAGTTCACCAAGCAGTCTGACCCAGGCCCCTACCTCATCTTCAGATCTGCTACAACATCCTGGTGCTGTGCCTGAGGGAGCTGTTCGAGTTCCATGTCATGCAGACTGACCCCAACTGGTCCAATTTCTTTTATGATCCTCAGCAGCATAAGGTGAGCCCTGGCTTGAGCCTTATGTGGGGATATCAGCAGAGAACTGGGTGCCCAGTCCCCGAAGAGATCTTCTCCTTGCCCCATGCCTACAGGAGCCATAGGTCAAAACTTGTATCCCCATCTGCAGGTGGCTCTCCTGGACTTTGGGGCAACTCGGGAATATGACAGATCCTTTACTGACCTTTACATTCAGGTAAAGACAGGAACGGGACCTTGGTTCATCTGTTTCAGAGGCTTAGAGCCAATGCTGGGTATTCAGAGGGTGGGAGAGCTACCTAGGGCTGGCCACAGCCTGTCAGGCTCACACAGCAGGCTATGGCCCCCAGGCCAGGAGGCTGGAGGCAAGCAGGAGGGTCAGGGTGGCATAGGCTGGAGCTTCTCTGGGCCCTTGGGAGCCTTTTTATACTTCTATTTAGATCATCCGGGCTGCTGCTGATAGGGACAGGGAGGCAGTGCTGCAGAAATCCATAGAGATGAAGTTCCTCACTGGCTACGAGGTCAAGGTGAGTTGAGAGATGTAGTCCCAGCTCTCTGTAGGCATGGCTGTCATCTTTTGATGTATAGGTACCAGCTGCTCTTTGGGAGCCTGTGAGCCCTAGAGGCTTCCTTAGTCACGGCAGTCTGAAAACTGCACTCTGTGGGAAGCACACAGGCTGCTAGGCGGGGCAGGATTGTTCTGCTTAGGGGCTCCTAAATGCTGTGAAGCTGTTTCTGCTACCTGCCTACCTTTGCCATCAAGAGGCGGGGACGGGGTGGCTAGCTCAGGCAGGCAGAGCATCCAGGCCTTTAGATAAGGGGCCTGGGCTGAACCTCTTCACCTAGGAGATACAGGGAACAGCACTTGACTTTCCTTGACTCCTGGGTTCACACCTAGTTAGAGTGCACCATCAGGATGGGTGGCCCTTGCTCATCTGTTCTGTAAACAGCTCATTATTCTCACCTTCCAAGCTCACAGTGGGCAGCAGCTCCCATTTCTTGTATGACTGGCTTGATTTGTCCTCCCTGAGGGTCACTGCTCCACCCTTCTCATGCTTTGCTGGTGACAGTTACTTGTCACGGGCCCCATGGGAGACACTGAGTAGTGTGCTTGGTAGGTGACTATGGCTGTGTGGGAGGCCAACACTGGCAGCTTCCACTATAATCCACAGAACTGGTCAATTCTGTGGGCTCTGCTATTTTTGGCCAGAACAACTTTGTAAGGACTGAACTGAGTGCCATGTATAGGGCACAGACTCCAGCAGCATTCTACCTTATCTCTCATGGAGGCCAGTTACCAGTACTCCATCTTCCTGGCTTCTAAGGGTTGGAGCTGATGCCTGTTACCATCATAGAATTTAGTTAAAAAACAAAGCCGTAACTCTAATTCACCACCTCTGATGTCTGCCAGCTCTAGGAGAACTTGATGCTTAGGTCACTGTGGTAGGACCTGGGGCTGTGGGCTCCTGACCTGGTCACTTCTGTTCTTCCTCTTTACGCAGGCCATGGAGGATGCACACCTGGATGCCATCCTCATCTTAGGGGAAGCCTTTGCCTCAGATGAGCCCTTTGATTTTGGCACCCAGAGCACCACTGAGAAGATCCATAACCTGATCCCTGTCATGCTGAAGCACCGTCTCATCCCACCACCGGAGGAAACCTACTCCCTGCACCGCAAGATGGGTGGCTCCTTCCTCATCTGCTCCAAGCTAAAGGCCCGCTTTCCCTGCAAGGCCATGTTTGAGGAGGCCTACAGCAACTACTGCAGAACAAAGGCTGGGCTACAGTAGTCAGGGGCCAGGTGACCTGGGAGCTACACCTTCCTGCAGGCCCAGGCAAGCCTGGAGGGTGGCTGGTTGAGCAGGAGCCGGTGTGTACGGGGCGCTGGTTACCTTAAGAGTCAGCAGCCACAGGAGACCCCACTGTTGCCTCTGAACTGTGCAGACACAAAGGCACGCTTCTTTCGCCACCTCCTCCCTACCGCAGTGTTCACCAGGAATGAGGAGCGAACGGAAAGAGAAGCCAGCATGGCAGTGTCAGGGTCTAGTCAGCCGTGTAGAATGGAGCTGTTTCTAGTGAGCTTTGTGTCCCTACCCCTGCCCTTCGTAGTCCCAGCTTGTGGCCTGTAGCCAGGAGAATGTCTGAACAGTAGCCTGGTCCTGTGCAGACAGCCATGCTGGCTGGGTCTCAGTGTGGACAGCACAGCCCCTTTGCAAGAGCAGCACTCCAGTGTGCTCCTAGAGAGGCAGTTACTACCCAGTCCCAGGGCATCAGCACAGGCTCTGAATGTATTTACATCTTATAATTATCACATTTACTTCCATTCAATAAGAAAAAATAAAGTGCTTTAGAGACAGGCATTTTCCGTGTGCTCTGAATTCTGGGAATGAGGATGGTCCCACTCTCTCCTGTTGGTGGTCTTTCCCTGTAAAGGTTCTCTAATCCAGGCCCAGTGTCACAGCCTGTTTCCAGTGTGAGCTGTTAGTACATTGCAGAAGGCCACATTCACTCTAAGGGAAGAGGGTGTTTTCCCCCAACTGTTGACAGTGCTGCATGTAGCCACCTTTGCCACCTCTGCTGGCAGGGTTGTGCCAGGCCGGGTCATAGGGAAGTTAAACACTCTCCCAAATGGTTTTTCCGAGACAGCAGGATGGCTGGATGCTTGGGTGAGTCCTTCCCCAAGCCCTGTAACGTACTAGAAAACACTGCAGTGTTGTCCAGGAAGGTCCTCATCTAAGTCTTAAGAGCTTTTGAAATTTGCTCTGAAATTTGGGGTTATACTAACACCTAATTCACTGCTCACATGACAATGTCCCAAGGAGGCACTCAGTAGCAGATGCCCAGCAGTGCATGCCAGTCCTGTGCAGGTACAGGTGGGGCCCTCTTAAACATCATCCAGCACCTGCTAGCCCAGGTGATGCAGGATGCCCAGCTGGCCTTAGTTTCTTCCTCTGAACCCACATGCTGACTGACCTTTTATGGTGAGTTCTGCTCACAGTTACTGCCTCTAAGGCCTAGTGTGCATTACAATTGCCTGCAGCTCTGTCTGGTTAGAGGGGTCTGAGTGACTTTGCATACTTCAGAATCTGTTAAGATCACCCAGTGTCACCTGTGTGCCAACTCTTCTAAGTGGCTGTTCTGCCACAAGCAGATCAAGTTGTTCACAGGTACACACTGCGAGAGCCATTCAGGATGCTTACCTGAGGAGTGCCCGACAGCCTGAAACAATTATTGGGGTGTTCTGACCACAGGGAGCTGAAATCTGAGGAAACAAGTTATTCCTGCCTGAGCTCTGAGGGAACTTAAAAGGCCCAGATCAAGCCCCAGGGGAGTCTTATTAGGTGTGTGAAGAAGAGTCCAGAGGATAAGGGACCAAGCAGCAGGTCAGGAACTCCTCACACTCCTTAAACTGAAAGAAAAGGGCAAAATAACTCAATTCTAACAGTTCCTTATTTTATTGCAGTACATCAAAGTCTGGTTAATTAGGTGATACCAACATAAAATATTGGTGAGGAATCCTTTGTTACATTTTTGACTATCCCACTTTAAACATTTCTGTGCAAAAAAATCCACATTATAGTTTGGTACTAGATAATCTCTCAGGAAGCTCCCTAAGACATCGAGGGCATAAAACCAAATGAGTGACAGGCGGCCAAAGCAGTATCCACCCCTTCCACACACACACACTGGTTGGTGTTATACGCTAAACAAAAATGATTACACCTAGGCCATGCAAAACTGTACAGTAATATTACAACGAGAAAAAAAACCCTAGAAATTTATAAAATAAATGATAGCAAATAAAAAGGTCATTTTGTTTTCAGAGACATTGAGGCTGACACGGTGGTCCGTTTCCCATGACTGCAGCCTTGCCCTGTGTAAAACTTGTCCCTGGGAAGGGAGAACGCGCCAGAGTGCTGCCAGAGCTGCAGGAGACATACCAGAGCAGGGCTCTCCTTACCCAGCAGGGCTCCACAGAGAGCTCTGGACTTGAGAAGAATGAAGGTTTTAACAAGGAATGAGCTGCTCAAGAGGGTGCAGTGAGATGCCATGCAGCCTGACAGGGTTGGCAGGGGCAGGGCAAAGGCTAGGTGGAGTGGGAAGTCCCAATTAATTCCCTGTCATACCCAGGGGACTTGGCCCATAGCAAACCTGCAGCAGGAATGTCAGCTGATCTGAGTACCCCTGTGCGAAAGGGTGGGGGACTCACTCAGGCCCCCAAGTGGGGAGAATTCAATGTCACTGCCAAGGCTGGTGCATGGCCTGCTGCATCTGGGAGTGGATGTCTGTGCCCCCGACTCTGGCTTTCCTTTGATACCTGAGATTCCACATAAGCTGGTCTTTCTCAGAAGAGATATGGTCATGAAGTAACAAAATGACATAATTCTAATGTATGGACGGAGAGGCTGAGAGCCAGTGGGAATGACATACTGTTGCTGTAAACACGACAGGAATTTCAGATACTCCCCTGATGCTTGGCTACAGGAACTGGTTGGAAAGACAAACAGACGGGTCATTTGTAGTTGTATCCCAGTCTTAAAGCTGTGCTCCTTGGGAAAGAAGAATGCAAATGTCTAAATGTAGGGAGTGTGTGTGTGTGAGAGAGTGTGTGTGTGTGTGTGTGTGTGTGTGTGTGTGTGTGTGTATTAATAACTAACAAAGTAGAATCTGCTTTAGCAATCATTTGACAAGTAGGAAGGCTTTTGTTTTTGGCAAAAAGAAATATGTATATTTTGTACACCCAAAAAACACACAACAGATTAGCCAGAATTGAAGGGTAAATAACAAACGGGCTGGGCCTGTAGCACCAAGAGCGAACCAACAGACACTATGCCAGAAATGCCTCTGAAGTGCATTTTTTCTTCCTAGTAAGAAATTAGTTTCTGTTGCCACACACATTAAAAAAAAATCCTGCATGGGAGGGGAAAAAATGATTTCAGACAGCTAAATAACCTTTCTGTGATCTTTGTTACTGACCACCTTGAGGGATCTGTTTCTGTCTCCGGAAACCTGCTGCCCATCTTCCCCCATCACCCTCCAAAGCTTCTGGCAGGAACATACTTCATATAAGGCTGGGATGAGTCCAGTGAGACAGTCATTATCTCAGGAGAATTCTCCCCAGTACTCCTCCCCTGTGGTTCCATCCCAGTGCTGCTGGTGTCTAACATACTTTGGGTGGGGGACAGCTGTAAGAATGCCTGGATCTGTGGCTGCGGTGGAAAACTCACCAAGAGCTCCAGGAGCCCTTATGGACAGCAGGGCTCACTGCAGGGAGCTGAACTTTAGGTAGGTTTAGACTGTGATTCTAAAAGGGTCCTTTTACAAACATTCACCTGTAGGCAACAAAATTCACAATTAGTTGTCAAAGCAACAAACTAGTGGCTCAGTGCAGAGTCCAGTCAGTCTCAGCCTGGTCAGCTTTCTGCCTGGGAAGAGGGGAGAGAGGGAAGGGTGTGGGGCTGAGGGAAAAGGACAGGAGGGGAGCCAGACAGGCACTTGTCTTGCTGAGCCCATTCTTTCATGCCAAGTTCAAGCAGATACAGCAATGACCAAATTCAAAGTCTGACCCTTGATATTCCGATGTACAAAGTGATGACACTTCTTTTCCAAAAGCAAAAGTGTCTGGGAGATGAGAGTTGCACAGTGCCCGTCCAAATTAAAACGTACTCATATCTGAGCTGGTGGCACATTCAGAATGTTCCGTGTCAAAGCTGTTCTTTTAAAACTCCTATCAGAGGGGTTTTCTTTGCAGTCTTCTATCCCTGAATTCTGCAACCTCTTTCATAAGGCAGTACACCTGGGGAGTCCAGCCCGCCAAGTGGCTTGCTGTGCCAGGTGTCAGTGAGGTGGGTAACTGCTTAATTCCATTTTAAGTATGGTTTAAACAGGGGAGAAAATTGCTACTTTTTGTGAAAAGTAAAAGTGGAAGATTATTTATACAGGGTATTTCGTGTCTACCTTTTTCTCTTGTGTTCTTAGCTGGAGGGACACGTGGGAATAAGCTCTGGTTCTACACCTTGCTTCCCGGGGGAAGTGCAGCAGAGGTTAGGAGGGGAAGCTGACCCTAGGAGCCACAGGGTGGGTGGGGCTAGGGACTGGTGGGGGGGTTGTCTTTCTCTAGGGCTCCCCTCCCACCTATGCATTGGGCTCCTCTAGCCCCTCCCACAGGACGGAGGGAACATTTGGTCAAGGCTGCTCAAGCCCATGTTTTTTTGTGGTTTTTATGATTTAGTAATGAAATGCCTTCCCAGCCAAGACTCCTGTGAGGAAGCGCACACCCACCCTTAATCAAACCAGTCTCCTCTAGAGGCTATGCTCAGACACCCACCTGCAATCTAGGGAGGGATAGGATTTGGTCAAGAAGGGGCAAAAAAGCAGTTTCGTGAACCATTTCATGATCTTCAGAAGCTGTGATTCTTGTGTCCTTTCTAATGGAAAAGGTCAGAAGGTGTTAGACCTGTACCTTCACATTCACCTGTGTGAGATACCAAATGGGAAGGAGGTATGTTCAAATTCTACCACTAGAGGAGGTGGTGTGGAAGCCTGTTGCCTCTGATGAGGCTGGAGCAGCCGTGATGCTAACTCTGGTGTCCAGGGCGCACCCCACTGATGGCACCAGGCTCCACAAGTTCCTTACAGCTCTCCAGGTGATGGTGGCACCCACCACTGGGACCTGACTTCTGCTCTCTTTTCAAATGCTACTGGAGGCCTTTTTACCCTGTACATGACAGCTGGGACACAGACAGAAAACAACACATTCTTTAAATTAAACGATCTTTCTTATATATGCAATCATCTTTCACTGAATACAAGATGCTTCTTTGACTATATACATTCAGTATTTAACTTCTACATTTACGTATTTAAACTCTGTATTGTAGTAAAATATGTAGTTTTAACTCATGAGGATTTCCTGGCAATAGTCAGCAGACGCTCAAGGAGGCTGCTGGGGCTACGTGAGGGCTATGAGTCTACTCTTAGTGCTGCGTCTGCACAGTCTGTCTACAAAGCTACCTGTGGGGAGGGTGCAGCGGCCCGGCTGCAGTCGGGAGGACTGGTCACCTGGACTGTAGGAAGGCGACACTGCTGCCAGGTGCATTGTGGGGGTGCAGAGTCCCTGCCTGTGGCCGCGCCCGTCCCGGGCGGCCCTGGGCTCACTGGTCCCAGCTCCCTCGGTCCGTGCTCTCCAGGGAGAGGCTCTTGGTCTTTCGGGGTGAAACCGGGCTCGGGGGGCTGCTCAGGTTGGAACTGTTGGAAGCTGTGGAATGCCTTGGCGAATCAGAATCCTGTAAAGCAAGGCAGCAGTGTGAAGCCAATGGAGAGACCAGGTGCATGATGACCCAGGGCCCCCTCCAGCCTCCTGACCAAACCACAGGTGGGCTTCTTTCCTGTCAGTCGACAATCCCTCCATGAACTAAGACAGAACAGGACATGTGCCCACAGTCCTTTCTGCAGGCCTTTAGCAACACTGGCATTTTCATTCAGAAGCCATTAGAAGCCATGTGAAGGCCTTGCAGGGCCTGCTGAAAGTGGAGCAGCTGCTGCAGGAGAGGGCGAGGCAGGGGGTGGGGGGGTGGGATCACCGGGGACTAAGATCACCCATGGCCCATTAACCTCTCCGTCATAGTCCCTCGCAGGGGCGTCACTTCCTTGGTCCATGCCTCCGGATGACAGAGAGCCCTCTGAAGGGGAAGGCATGGGCTGTCGCTTTGTATTGTAGCTTCCTCCAGAGAATTCCCTCTTCAGTGCACTGCCATTCTGAGCGGAGGACCCTATAACACCATTCAGGAAAAAGCTGACATATATGGAAGAGGACATTCCTGTAGAAAGTGTACAGGCTGCCAAGACAGCAAGTCACCCTCCCGAGGAACAGGAAGCCCAATGTGAAAGGCCGTTTCTGGCTCTCTGGCAATGGGGACCTCCAGGGTTTGGGCAGCAGTCTCTTTGCCCAGACAGTCATTCCTCCACTGCCTAAGGAATCTCCCATCTGCAGGGAGACTCAGCATCTGGTAAGCTTGTCTAACATACATGCAGTCCTGCTATCGTCAGGAGTCGGCCTTTCTTAAAATAGACAGGACATCTCTTCCCAGCCAGGCCTGAGCTCACAGCAGGTTCAAAACCGAGCTGCGGTTACAGCAGCAGGGGACAGTCATCCCTAGACGATGACTGCCACCCTACATGGTCTACCACATCCCTTCCAGAAATTCTCATAAAAAAAGCAGGAGGACTGGAGAGATGGCTCAAGTGGTTAAGAAGCACTGGTTGCTCTTGCAAGAGGGCACAGGTTCAGATACCAGCACCAACATAGCGGATAACAACCATCGTAACTCTAGTTCCAGGGGATCCAACGCCCTCTTCTGACCTCCCTGGGCATTACAGGACATGAGTGCACTTACATACATGCAGGCAATACAGTTATATACATGGAAACAAAACAAAAAAAGACAGCCAACCAACCAACCAAACAAAAAAATGAAGGAAACACAGAAGCACTCTCACCCCACAGGGCAAAAAGCCTGATAGCAAAATGAGGGCAAGTTTCTTCATGATCATACTCAAAAGTATTTTGGCCAGTGTTGGGACACATAACGGGGACCAACGGTGTTCACAGCAAGAAAAAGGAAGAAATAACTCTTTCGAAACTTGCGGAGGATTGTTAGCACCTATTCACAGCTCCCCAGGTTCCTTAATGATTCTCTAGTTTTTGTTTAAAAAAGTTTTAATCTTGGGAGCTGGAGAAATGGCTCTGCAGTTAAGAGCATGGCTTGATCTTGCAGGGGATCCAGATTTAGTTCCTATAACCTACATGGCAGCTAACAACCATCTCTAGTTCCTGGGGATTTGATGCTTTCTTCTGGCCTCTGTGGGCACTGCATGCATGGATGCACTTACAAAATACAGGCAAAACAAAATAAAAATAAATTTTTAAAGGTTTTAATTTTGGGGCTGGAGAGACAGCTCAGCAGTTAAGAGCACTGACTGCTCTTGCGGAGGACCCGGATTTGATTCCCAGCATTCATATGGTGGCTGACAATCATCTGTAACTCTAGTTCCAGTGGATCTGACTTCCTCTTCTAACATCTGAGGGTACTGCATGACATGAGTGCACTTACGCACATGCAGGTACTACCTTCATACATGTAAAACAAAAAATTTTTAAAAGTTTTAATCTTGTCAACCTTCAATACTACAACCAATGGTTGAAACCACTAAGATATACTCTGTTTTGACATCCTACTGATTTTATAAATTCCTCCTTTTAAAAAAAATATTTTATTATTTTTATTTTATGTGTATGCGTGTATTGCTTGCATGTAGGTAAGTGCACTCGTGTCATGCAATGCCCGTGGAAGAAAGAAGGTCAGATCCCCTGGAACTGGAGTTATGGACAGTTGTTAGCTGCCATGTGGGTACTGGGATTCAAACCCGGGTCTCCTGCAAGAACAGTCAGTGCTCTTAACTGCTGAGCCATCTCTCCAGCCCCCTATAAATTTCTCCTTTACATTAGGAATTCAATGAAAATATCACCAGCTGAGAACAGCATGTTTATCAATTGACCACTAAGTACCCATAAAGACACTGTGCAGAACCTGCCAGGTAGACTGTCCTTGGTACCCCAGGCCTCTTTCTTCCCTGGTGGTCAATCACTCACAGGAGTCAGACAGGCCTGCTTCTGAGTGACCCTCACACCTGACCCTTTGCAGAGGTCACCAGCACTGCTTGTAAACATGGCATTATGGTGCTTTAAAAATACAACTATGTAAGTACCCATAAAGACACTGTGCAGAACCTGCCAGGTAGACTGTCCTTGGTACCCCAGGCCTCTTTCTTCCCTGGTGGTCAATCACTCACAGGAGTCAGACAGGCCTGCTTCTGAGTGACCCTCACACCTGACCCTTTGCAGAGGTCACCAGCACTGCTTGTAAACATGGCATTATGGTGCTTTAAAAATACAACTATGACTCCTATCCTCAGGCCTCTTGGGGTAAGTCCATAGTGCAGCCCTCCGCGCCTTGACTCCCCCAGCCACATTCACCCTTCCATCTCCCCC
>NW_008358858.1:448078-448380 GCF_000622305.1 Nannospalax galili | reverse complement strand
CCAGACACCTGGGGAACCAATACTGCTTCCTGATCTTTTTCACCCAGACCAACTTAGTGCCTTCCTTGGGCCCCAGGAGCACTTCCTCTGGACCTGGCCCTGCCCTCACCTCCCTCTACTTCCCTGGTCCTGCAACACCCGCCAGCCTCTTTCTGGGCCTGACAGCCTCTTTCTGGGGCTCCGAGGCTTACCTTTCCTCTCGCTGATCCTCTGCATCCAGTACAACCCAGATACTCAATCCACTCCCTGGGAAATCTTAGGGCTTCTTCCCACCCCATCTGCCTTTGCATCCCTGCGTGGCA
>NW_008358858.1:430608-445220 GCF_000622305.1 Nannospalax galili | reverse complement strand
CATGTGGATGCTGGGTCCTCTATAAGAGCAACAAATGTTCTTAACCACAGTATCATCACTCCAGGCCCTGAAACCTGTTTTGTTGTTTGCTTGGTTTTTGAGACGAGGGTCTCACTGTGTAGCCCAGGCTGGCCTTGAATTTGCTGAGGTTCTCCTGTCTCAACTCCCTGACTGGTAGGATTATAGGCTGAAACTTGTTTTGATTACAACCCTTCATGCTTCTTTTTCTTGTTCCCTATGGCCTCCAGTTTCTTTACTGCTCTACATGCAGGCCTGCCTGCTAGGTTATGTTTGCATACCTTCCTCTAGCAAGGTAGAACTTTTAACAGCCTTCCATGAGATGGCACATGGCTAAACATTGAGGGGAAGAATCTAGCCATGGGTTCCCTGCCTTGGATCTAGAGAATCTATTTAGTTCCCTCAAAGACTCTTATTTGTTGGGTTTGTGCCAGTTTTAGTATAGATGGAAATGAAAGTTCATTGAGGGTGATGAGCATGCTTAACACCAATACTCTTCCAATCATTGGGTATTTGAAGGTCCAGAAGGAGCCAACCTGTTCATCTATCACCTGCCCCAGGAGTTTGGAGACCAGGACCTGCTGCAGATGTTTATGCCCTTTGGGAATGTCGTGTCTGCCAAGGTTTTTATAGATAAGCAGACAAGTCTGAGCAAGTGTTTTGGTATGTTGGCTTCTCTTCTGGTATCAGAATGGGGTTGAGCATTTTGCCACTGAGAAAGAGAAGGGGCTGACAGCAGAAAGAGCTGGAACTGAGTTTTGGCTGTTGCTTAAGATGGCCTCAGGCAGATTATCTGGCCTCTTTTTTCTCATCTCTGTAGTGGAGGTGATGTTTCCTGCTCACAGTACTAGTCCAGGAAGAAATAATATGGAAATAGCTTGCAAAAAAGAAAGATAAAAGAAAAGGGTAGTACTTGTAAATGCCAGGCTGTATTGTTGGGAACCTAAGTGGTTTCACATGATATCATTTTAAAAGTTTTGTTCCTGTTGAGAACAATTTGGGACTTGAGACTAAACACATAAAGCATCTCTTGCATAAGGGGGACTGATACGCCTTGCCTTGTTAGGTGCCTTACCTAGGTTTCTGCTTTAATACACAGGTTTTGTAAGTTACGACAATCCTGTCTCA
Source organism: Nannospalax galili (assembly GCF_000622305.1). Taxonomy (NCBI): domain Eukaryota; kingdom Metazoa; phylum Chordata; class Mammalia; order Rodentia; family Spalacidae; genus Nannospalax; species Nannospalax galili. The sequence continues at coordinate 444,074 of NW_008358858.1, read as the reverse complement.
GCTCAAGCTGCCATCCAGTCCATGAATGGCTTTCAGATTGGAATGAAGAGGCTTAAAGTGCAGCTCAAACGTTCGAAGAATGACAGCAAGCCCTACTGAGCGTGCTCCCTCCTGAGACTGGAGTGAGAGGGTCTTCTGGTAAGTGTGGGAGGAGCACCCTTAATGATTCGAAGCCCAAAGGCTGTGTGTTGACAGCCCTGGACCCTGATCCCTGCCACTCTCGCAGGCACAGCTTGCCCTGAAGACTCAGCTACTGCCTTCTGTGGGAGTTTCGCTTCGTACAGAGGACAAGTTTGTGATTTGGTTTCCAGTGTTTTTACTTTGGAGTTTAGGTGCCATATCCTGAGGGGGTTTTTTGTTGTTTTTGTTATTGTTTTTCTTTTTCTCTTTATTTAAAGTTTGTTGCGTTTGTAACCAGTGTGTTGAGAAGGACCAACACCAAACACCCTGGGGAAGGGAGAAAATGGTTGAAAAAGATAATCAGAATTTTCCCCAAACCACCACGTAAGAGGACTGAGTAGAATAAAAGGTTGATCCCCAGAATCAACTTCCATGAGTGCACTGATAGGCAGAATGAGAGCTAAGCCCTGGAGAGCAGTGGGGATGGAGCAGCTGAGGTGGCTTCATGCCCAGAGCCCTGGCAGCTAGATATAGACATTGCTCCATAACATAGCTGCTTTCTGTGGAGATACTGAGCTACCACCTATTTTTTTTTCAGATTTTCATCCTGGATTTCTGCCCTTCTTTCTTAAAGGGGGGGCCAGCAATTCTCAGAAAATAAAGCACCTCTTAAGTTACCCTGAAATATGCGAATAACTAGGAGATAGCCAGTACTAGCTATCCCAACTCACCAGTGCTATTGCATTGCCCTGCCTGGCTGGTGGCTGTTTGGGGGACGCAGCCAAAGAGGTCATTCATTTTTATTGTATTTTAACATGAAATTAGACCATGTCCCATTTCCAACAGCCCCTTTTGGAGAAAGTTTATTGCAGACATTTCCTGGTTGCTTCCTTGTAGTTACCACAACAAGGAATACTGACTACTTCCCAAGCCACAATTTTCTCATCAGGGCAGATCTAAGAAGCTCTTGCAGCATCTATCCAACAGGAACACTATTCATGGGTAGAGTGATCAAAATCTAGTTGGGTGAGGAGGATCCTGCTTCTTGGCATACCTGAATCAAGAGCCCTACAAAGCCAAGATGCCACATTTGCCAGTGGACAGAGCCTAATACTCAAGAAGGTGCAGAAATTCACACCTGCCTCCTTGATTGACCTGTCCCATTGGTTGTATTACCATAGCTGTATGGCAGACCCCTCTTCTAACCACTCCAGCCCCTTCTTCTGCCCCTGGGGACAGAAGAGAGTACAGGACTTTTACAGCCCCCATATGGTTTGAGTGTTCATTTACCTCAGTATTGCTGCGTTCATTTTGTCACTGTGCTTATAGTTTGCTCCCTGCTGCCTCCCACAGGTCTCACTGCAGCCCTTGCCTGTGTCCTACACAGCCCCTGGGCTCTGCTTCTGCTCAAAAAAGCACTCTTGGGCATGTGTACCAGAACAGAGGTAGCACCATTAGCATACAACTATCAGTCACAGCCAGGGCCTGGGTTCCTTGGTCCCTGGAGGCTTAAACCTTAAATTATAAGTCCTGGCCCCTAAAAGCAGAGATCAGAATAAAAGAGTTGCCTTGCTTTTTTTAAAGTCAGGTGGGGGCTCTTTCATTGCCATGTCCCTGTCGGTAATAGACAGGGGTTGACTGTCTTGCTGTTACACAGGTAGTTGTTGGTGTTGGATTATCCCATTGAAGCTGGGACAGCTGTTCTCTTCTCATAGTGATAACTTGGGCCTGTTGTCCTCTTAAGGAACGTGAAACATACTTCTTAAGCTGAACTACGTAAACTTGAATTCTGCACACTGGGAGAAATGTGTCCTGTATTTCAAGATAAAACTGTTCTAAAGGTTTCCAGGGTCATGATGGGATTTTTTTAAATAAATGCAAAAAATAAAAAGAAAAAGAAAAAAAAAAAAAAAAAGAAAAAAAAAGCTGCCTGGATTCTTGTCAGGTTGATTAGAGCAAATTTCTGATTTAAATTTTAAGAGGTCTCCTGATGACAGATGACCCACTGATTGCTTCCACTCCCTAGAGCATATCACAGCACACCTCCCTCCCCCAACTTCTGGAAGCAGTCACTGGCCCCGCCCCATTTTCCACTTGGAGAAGAGTTACTTTGGAAACAAACTCTCCACTGCAATAGAGGTCTTCTGACTTCCCAGAATAAAACTTAATGCAAGGCAGTCATTTTAAATTGATTTTTCTAATGCTTTGTTGAGTGCTCAATTTATGTTACTGTTAGGACTTGTCATTCTAAACGGAAAATCTAAATCGCCAGCCTTCTACATGTTCCTTCCTGCATGTTTCAACCAAACTGTTTATCTTTCTCAGTCTCAATTTTCCTCACCTATGCATGAGAAAATAAATCCCAATCTTATGGGACTGTATTTGAGAACCCACTCTATGGAGAGCGGCACTACAGCTAGAAGAGGAGAGAAGGGCTGCAACACCCCTTCCTGCAGCTCCCAAAGGTGGGCTCTTGGCTGATGAGATCGCCTACTCTGCTAGAGAGCAGGAGGTATGAATTCTGGAGTCAGGTAGGGGGTTGGGCCCTAAATCTCTTGGGGTGAGGTATACCCCTCAGGAAAGAGTGCCTCTTGGAGGGTTGAGAGGTTCCTCTGTGAGCCTGTCATGGACAGGAGTGGATCTCAGTCCTTGTGGACTGGCAGGAGTCACAGTGGTAATCATTTAATTCATGATGGCTCTGGGTATGAAAGATGCCAGGCTGCTTGTAGAGACTGACAGCTAGCTGCCTACTTTTCTTCTCTCCTAGCTGCCTGTCCTTAAGGAACGGATGGATGACTCCAAGCCAGCAGAAGGCACAATAAACAGCAGATGCCCCTTGGAATTCCTGAGACATCTTTATCCAGATCTCACAAATAGCTCGACCTAGGGATCTCACAAGGATCCAGGTTGATGAAGGCATTAAGGGTCCTGACAGGAATGTGAGGTAACCTCTGGGCTGTAGCGTACATATTGCCAACAAGGATCCCACCTCAGCAACTCTACAAGAGCTCTATATTTTATGTCCTATCTTTATCTACAAATTCAAAAGCCCGGGAAGAAAAGGTTCTTTTTGTTGTTGTTAAGTTTCATGGAAACTAGCCAGGTGTGGTGGCACATGCCTTTAATTCCAGCACTTGGGAGGCAGAGGCAGGCAGGTCCCTGTGAGTTTGAGGCCAGCCTGGTCTACATAGTGAGTTCCAGGACAGCTGGGCTACAGGGAGGAGATTCTGTCTCAAAAAAGACAGAAAAAAAAGTTTAATGGAAACTCATGTGATAGCAAAAGCTCATCTGAACTCCTGGGAATTATAAAGACTACATATATTTACAGTGTTAGTAAGCAGAACTTTGCTGGATAAATACTAATGTGTTTGTGGGTACTGTCTCAAATAGTACTGGAATGTAGCATATATCAGATTCATTTCTTAAATAGAGTTAGAAATATGAATTCTGAGAAAAAATAATCTGTCTCCAACAGTTTTGAGTAAGGGCTTATAAACTGTACCCAACATTAATGTGACAATTTACTATATCTCTAAACTTGATAACTTAGAGCTATGGTTTAAATCCATTCCCAGCCATTTAGCTACCACAAATGAAAAGATTAACAAAGTGATTGCCCTTTTCCCATTCGTCTGGACTTTTCATTGTGTTCAGCATTACACGTTGGTTCAGGGTGATTTTAGGAGACGGCAGCAAGTTACGAGTTGTCTACTTCAACCTCAGCAAGTGTACTAAGGACTTGGAGAAGGCCTGTGGCCACTCCCTCAGGTCAGTACCTCTCTGGGGAGTCATACAACATGTAGCCTCCTCCCATGAAGGGAGAGCAATCTCGCTGCACCAGTGCTTCAGTCCAGTGATGGATGGATGAACACCGAACAATGACTGTGGCACATAGTGATGCCACGTCTGCCTCAGTCCTGGTAAGAGATGAGACTGTGATCCTCCATAGCACTGAGATCACCCAGAGACATGGTTCTCTGAACACACGCCGCCCTTAGGTGAAGAGGCTACCTGCTCCTTCTGTCTCTGTCTCTGAGCTCCCTTGTTCTGGGGGAGCAAGGCCACTTGGGAGTAGACAGCAAGGCCCATCCTAGAAGGAATAGAGGCCTCTAACCAAGTTAGTATGGAGGAGCAGTCTCCCATAACCACAGGATTGAGCTTAGGGTGGATTTTCCAGTCATAGGGGAGCTTTGAGTTGACTATACCCTCATGACAGATGCTAGGCCCAAAGCACAGTGACCCTCAGAAACTATGTGAGATAACAAATGCAGGCCAGGCTTTGGTTTCTCTCTAGTTTTCCTTCTTCTTTTTCGTTCCTAAGATAGGGTCTTATTATGTGGCCCACATTGGACAACAAATAGTTTCTTGCTTCATCCTTTCAAATGCTGGGGTCACAGGTATGCGCCACCAGCCCCAGCTTATTTGCTATTTTATATGTCTAAGTTGTGGGATAATTGTTATGCAGTGAGTGATAATAATATAGAACAATTCATTTTTACATTAACTGAACCTAATGATACCTGGAAACAAAGCAGGCATAGGAATCAATGTCTGATGACTGAGCGACAACAAATGCACCAGAATAATCCAAGAATACAAGGTATAAATTTTCTGACTGAAAGACGTTCAAATATGAAATATGATTCAGTAGAACTGTTTCTCTCAGAAATCAGTGATTTGGGAGTGAAGAAAGGTTTTACTAAAGTCCCAGATGCCCGATGTGTAGAGTAGACGCTCCAAGTTAATGCCTCAACTTTGAGGAAGTTACAGGAAAGTAACCCTTGGATCAACCCAGAAGTTACAGGATCATTTCATAGTCCATAACCCCACTGCTTACATACAGGAACAACCACAGTATGCAGAGAACTCTGTAAGAGGTATAAACTCCCTACACTAAGGGCAAGCGGCTCGAGCATCACTATATGCTTTTCATTAGATTGACAACATCTTCCTTAGGTGGCATGGGCCCCCATCAGCCCCCTACCAGGAAGCTGTCCCTGGGCAGTAGCTGAACTGTGCCATGGAGCAGGTTTTTCTTTGTGGTTTTGCCTCTCTAACTCTACTTTTACCCTGTACCATGACCATGTGGCAAAGCACCTTCCCACTTACGTGCAGACAGGCCACTGCTGGCACTCATGGAGCGGCCTGGCTCAGGGCGGGACTTGGTGATGGAGGGAATACTGACGGAGCCGCTGAATACTGTCCGACTTTCCTGAGGCCGTGGGTTCTAAAAACACAAAAGGAAGGTATGTTCTTCACTCAGAAAGGCAGGTTTTGTGTAGAGATGTTTACTATACACTATAATCCTCAAGAAATGAAGCAATCTTGATCAGAGTGACACAGAGCAAGGAGCAGCAGGTTCCCAGTCCTCACGCACAGAGTTAGTGAAACCCAGCATGAAATAAACCCATCTCAGCCAAGGAGCACTTATTGAGAAATATTTTTTTGGTTGTAAAAATGCTGTTATATGGTTAGGGAAGAGTGAAGAGCAGAATTACATGGACATGTGCAGAAAATTGAGGTGGCTTTGACTACATGTGAGATTGTTTACCTAAGATAACTGAGTAAATCCATCTGGAGGAAAGTCAATTAAAATTATATTCTTGTCAAAAATGCCTTATTGGCAGCAGGTGTCATTCACATGTTCTGGCCCCAATCCCCTGCTTGTTATTGGCTCCCACACACAGTCATACTGTGTGTCAGAAACCCTGTGCTGCAGCACAGCCTAGTGACACTTGTAACCAGAGAATACAGTCTGGAAACTTTCCTGCTCACCCAAAAGCTTTCAGACTAGGAGGATAAGATGTCGGGGCTGACAAGAGTCTAGGGAAAGGAAAGACATTTTAATATGTCTTCTAAATCTGGAATCAGAAAAAGCACATAGGCCATACTGCAACCTCTCTGACCATCCACAACACTCTCTCCATGTGTGGACATAGACCCAACTTCCTGCAAACATTTTCTGAGGCAGAGGCAAAGGGTCTAGAGTGCTGTGACTTCAGTTCATTAGCATTCCTGCATGGTCACAGTGAAAACAATGGTGAGGGTACTGGCCCACAGCATCATGCTGCTTCTCTGGCTGCTCAGGAGAAGGGAAGACAGAGGTGGCTGGAGCACAGGTCAGGGAGTGAAACAGCACACGCATGCCTCCATCTTTGTTTAAAAGAGCTGACCATGCTATATGGTATTTTTTTCTCAAATGCCATTGAACACAAATGAACCAGTATATTTTAAAATGTTACAGTTGAAGCCGGGTGTGGTGGTGCATGCCTTTAATCCTAGCACTTGGAAGACAGTGGCAGGTGGAGCTCTGTGAGTTCGAGGCCAGCCATTCTATATAGCGAGTTCCTGGGACTACAGGGAGACCCTGTCTCAAAAAGACAAAAAAAAAAAAAATCATTTTACAGGTTCAAAACCAGCAACTCTAACCACAGGGGCTCAGGAAATATTACCCTTCATTCTGGCAGTTTAAGAGAATCAACCAGAGAAATTTATCCAGACACCTGGCTCACCCTGACATTCACTCTGCTTGTGGCATGACTCAGGTTTGTTTAGGACTTAGGTTAGTAAATGTCAGTAGAATCAATCATCCTTCAATGCTTTATTAAGGTTCAGCAAGAGAAAAGGCCTAACTACTTAAAAGCCTTCATTCCTCCTTCCCCCATAGCTCAGGCTAGGCTACGTGGCCAAGAACAACTTTGAACTGCTGAACCTCCCAGACATTTTTAATTAATTAATTAATTAAAATTTTTGGTATAGGGACTGAACGTAGGATCTTACATGTGCCAGACAAGTGCTCTAGCCCTGAGCTGCATCCCCAAGTATTAAAGGCTACATTTTAGATATTTCACTGATTGGCCTCCTATCTGCCCTTTAAACACAGAAAACCAGGAGAACTCTATGGAAGGCAGTCCCTCCATCCCCCCTGTGGAGACCCTGGCCCATCAGGTGTGATGGTCCAGACTGCTCTGTGCGCTTAGGAAGCATACAGTTCAGAATTGCTTCTAGCATCTGTTCCTTGACTACTCTGGCTTGGCTTTGTGCTCTCTCTCTCTCCCCGCCCCCTTCTTTCTATTTTATGTGTGTGAGTGTTATGCCTGCATGTGTGTAAGTGTACCTGTGTCATGCAGAGCCTGAGGAGGACAGGAGAGGGTGTTGGATCTCTTGGAGCTGGAGTTACAGATGGCTGTTAGCCACCATGTGGGTGCTGGGATTCAAACTCGGGTTCTCTGCAGGAGCAGCCAGTGCTCTTAACTGCTGAGCCGTCTCTCCAGGCCCTACTATGGCATTTCTTACATGAACTGCAATTATAAAGTAGTTAAGATACTGAAAACTGTACCCTGAATAAATGAATGGATTGCAATTTTCTACTTCAGGCACTGGGATTAACTCAGCTAGTAACTAATTCATGAGTTTCAGATGATGATCCTCTCCACAGAGGACACTGTGCTCCGGTTCATACTGGTTTGATGGGACTGTGTATGTAGGTGTAGGTGTGGCTGTATGTGAACTGTAAAGACACAAAATTCATTTTATTCATATTATTTGGGAAGGGAAACATTTTCTGAGGATCAATGGCTAAAATGGTAGCAATTCTTATAATTATTTTTAAAATTTAATTCTATTTATTATGTGTGTACGAGGGTGAATGTATGGTGGTCAGAGGATGACTCGGGGTTGGTTCTCTCCTTCCACTGTGGATTTTAGGGATTGAACTCTGGTTGTCAGGCTTGCATAGCAAGTGCTTTTACCTACTGAGCCATCTTGCTGTCCCCAGATTCTTTTTTTCTTTTGGTTTTTTGAGACAGGGTCATCCTGTAGTCCCAGTTGGCCTGGAACTCGCTAAGTAGACCAGGCTGGCCTCAATCTCACAGAGATCCACCTGCTTCTAACTCCCAAGTGTTAGGAATAAAGATGTGTACTAGCATGCCCAGCTAAAATTCTTATAAACATGATCCATATGCCAACACTTAGTAAAAGATGTTTTTGCTACAGTATGGTATAGATCAAGTACTTTAAAACATATGAAATGAGGCAGAAATATTTAAGAAAGAAGCAGTAAAAAAGTAGTAGAATGGCCCCAAGGAGGGGTGATGGCTCTGGATATGTCTGCAGCACTGGGCTTTCCCACACACCCGCAACAAGAGAAAGTCATAGCAAACAACCCGAGCAGTGCCAAAGCAGGCATTTGGGAGGCACTCATGCCAAAGGCCTGCCAGCCAGTTTACTCCTAATTCAATCACTGCTATTTTGGTTCCTATACTGGATTTACAAAGTCCATGTAATTCTGTGTGTCATTTGTTTAAAGCAAATGCTTTACCTTACTAAAATAAAAAAGTTAAAACCAAGACAGTCCATAGCAGCAGTTTAACATTTGTGCACATGGCAAGAGCCACGTGAGAACAGCAAGAAGCACCACAGCAGAGGGCTTGGGGGTGGGGGAAGGTGCAGAGGGCTCAGGGGGCACAGCTGCCAGAGGAGGCTGCAGTGCAAAGCTAGGCTATCCTTTTCTGTAAGATAAGCCCACCCTAGAATAAGTGGTAGCAATTAAGCTCACAAAATATTCCATTTAGGAACACTGAAAACTGAATAAAGGAATAACAGGAAAAGTTTTCTATAAAACCTTATCTTTTAGTCAGCTGAAATTATAGAAATGTCATTAGAAAGTAACAAGAAATCCAAACTTTTGGACTATCTAGCCACAAACAAGCTTTTGAGCTGGGCACACTTCCACTGATGGATCAGATGGTCAATTTAAGCAGCTTCCTTCTCATGGAAGGTCCTGAGTGACTGACATGGTACTCCTCAAAATCCACACCCTGCCACACGCTGCCAAGCAAACTAAGGCTGATTTAACAGGGTGAGTTTTGTCAAGTAAGGCATTGAGATGATATTTTAATATCAATTACATTTAAAATAATTTTATAATACAAACAAAAAATAAGCTTTTAATCCTACAACAAATTTTATTGGAAAATTACTACATATACAAATTTTAAAAATTGGCTTCACTACTTAACTAAGCTGGGGGTCATGGTGCTTCAGAATGTAGCCTCTCTCTGTCTCGGTCTCTCTGTCTCTCTCCCTATCTCTCGGTGCTTCAGAACACAGCACCTCTTTTTCTCTCTCTTGCTCTCCTTTTCTTTCTTGAATCCTGGTCACAATTAAACACATGTCAACAACTGAAAGATTTGTAAAAATCTATGTTGATTTTGGAATTTCTCCTGTTTTCACTCAGCATCTCACCATGACTTCAGAGACATCTCAGTAATTCAAAATGGGATTTTTAGTAGGTCTGTAGATTGCCTCTACCACAGACCTTAACCTCATCAAACATAAAACATTTCTCTGATCTGAAGTAGTTATAGGATAAGCTACAAAACATTTCAGAACCAGGGGGGTGCCACTTAGGGGCTTTCAAAACAAAACAAAACAAAACAAAAACAAAACAACACAACTCATGGTATCCAGAATGGAAAATACCATAGCTGGAAAACTTTAACAGATAAACCTCTAAAATTGTTTCAGAATTAAGAGAGAAACTTTCCCTCTCCCTCCATCTTTCCCTCAAGAGAAGAAACAAAATAGACTGGGAAGAGGAGGAAGAGGAAGATAAACAGAGGAGGAAGGCAGAGAGTAGGAATGAAGTTGGCAGGAGGGAAGGAGGCCAAAGGGAAACATCCCCAAAGGCGTGACCTCAGCGGTGTTAATGTGCACTGGTGAAAATGTGCAGGGATTAGTCAAGGCTAGCACTGACTCAGCCATTCGTACCCTCAGAGGCACCGAGCGTGGTGTACCAGGGGCAGAGCGCAGGGACGGGGAATACTCAGGGCTTATGCAATCAGGAGAGAGAAACTTTTCAGCAGAATTAACAGTCATGTGATAGATGTGCTCAAAGTTGCTCGGAGAGGAGATCAGGCTGGAGCAGTGATGAGGGGATGGATAAGGGAAACCTGGCTATCAAAAACAGGAAGAAGAAAGGTGTAACGTGATGCAATGGATTCAGAAGTTCTGTGACACTCAGACAACACACGCACACAGAGCAACAAAGCAGTATTTTATGTCAGAACTGAGTCCTAGTGAAATACTTTCAGGCCTTAGAAAGTTACATGTTGTAATCTTCTTTCCAGTTACTCAAATTAGCAGGTTTTCAAAAGATCACGTAGCTTATGAAAATTGTACTTTTTTTTTTTTTTTAAACTATGGTTAAATGAGTAGAAGCAAGACTTCTGGAGATACATGAAGACTTTCAGAGTTTAATTCAGGATTTTCTTATGTGATACAATAACTTACAGCAAAAACAAAAACAAAAAAACAACAACTTTACCCAAAACATTAAGCACAGAAAACGCAAGAGAGCCTATAACAGCCTCTAGCCAGAAACGATTCAAAGCTACTTTCTCTGGACTCTAGACTCACTTTTCGGTAGTTTATAACTGTGACATGCTCTAGTTTCTATTCATCTTAATTGTGAGAGCTGTGGGCAACCTAATTCCTGGTTTACCTTTTAACAGCTGAACTCATCTTCATTTAGACACCCAAAAGAACAAGTCTGTTTTCAACAAAAGAAAAAAATCTTCCTTTCGGTGTTAAAGTACATTTTTCAGAAGGTAAATAATAAGATATAGAAAAAAAGTCTTTGAAGAGATTGACTCCTATTTTCAGATGAAATATTTATTTATGAATGTGTACTTGGGAAGTGCCACTCTCAGTGGCTGACCACTGTCTATAGTGGGGATCCTCAAAGTTCAGTTCTTGAGGGTGTTTCCAGAATAGCATCCCTTCATTAGAGGCAAATTGAATCATGTGCTAGGGAGAATGCTGACTGAATCCAGGTTGATTCATTCAGACAAGATGAGCCTGCTCTGTTAAAAAACAAACAAACAAATAAACAAACAAACAAACAAAAGCAAACCCCTGAGGAATTACCTAGGCCAAAAAGAAAGGCTGCTGTAGGATATTCTACTTTTAGAGATATAAATAAGATCAGTACTTCTTAAGGTTATTTCCAAAAAGAAAAATATGTTAAGTTCGACTTTAAGAAGCAATTACCTTTTTAGAGGGGAGGGTTACTATGAGTGCCATGGATGGAACCCAGGGCCTTGCACATACAAATAAATAGATAAACACTTTATCACTGAGCTACATCCCCAGTTCAAGAAGCAATACTACTTCCTAAAGGTCATTGAATTAGATATTTTGTCCTTGTTAACAACTTTAGGAATAGGTAAAATGTACTCTGTTGGGTAGGAATATAATGGTAAAATAGTACTCTTGCATTGAGTTAAAGAAAAATCTTTCCTTTGTATTCAGCAACCACTTACATAAAAACAGGTCAATGATAAAGAAGATTCAAGAAAAGAAATTCAATGTGTCTTCTAAGACATACCCTACCTTATATCAATTGCTTATGGACTCTTGACTCACTAAGAAATAGAAGAAACGTTCAGATATACAAGATAAGAAATGTCTCCAAAAAATTGACAAGAAAAATACATTTTTTTTTAGAAATTTTTAAAACCTTTCTAAGTTCATAAGTATTTCACAGGAATCCAATATTGATTTGAATATGATGAAACATAAAAATCTCTGGGGCTCATGTTCTTTCCACAGATGGCAGTACATAGCTTCATAGCTTTGGGACTTGAAAGCTCTTAGATATGTTAACATGTGAATTTAATTCATCTTTTTTGGGGGAAGTAATTCATGCCATTTGAGTATAAAGAACACACTGAAATCTGAGACTGTATTAAAATACAAGCTTCTCATTACATGTGTACATTTGTAGAGACATGCATAGTGCTATTTTCAGACATAACACGTTGGTAAATTGTTTACCAGTGCCTCCTCTCAGATAAGCATCGTCAAAATTGCTCAAAAGTGTTTGTTAGGTTATTAAATGGATGGTTCTAAAGAGCCTGGGCCATAGGTTTTTTGGCAGTCAAATGAGGAAGGTCATGCAGAAAGAACAGGAATTTGGCTGCATGGAGTCTTAGATACATGCTACAGTGGAGATAAAGAAATGGGCTTCAAAATTTGTAACAGCTTCCTGTCCTGGAAATACAACATGCTTATCTTACATGCTAAGAAAGCATTAAAGGAATGGAAAGCACATTAAAAACTGGTAGGGAAAAAGTGACTAGTATTAATCCTGAAAACAAAAACCCAACAAGGTGGTCATGGGGTTAACAAAATCTGATGACAACAAACACCCCACACTAAGAGATCTAATTTGAATCAGTAGCGGGCACAGATGGTCATGTGTGTGGAGTCAGTTCAGGTATGAATGGAATGCCATCTGAACTTATTTGCTTAATAGCAAAAATCTTGTAAACAAACAAAAAAATGAAAATTTTGGCTGGTCAGGGTGGTGCACGCCTGGTGCACTTAGGAGGCTGAGGCAGGAAGATTGCTATAAGTTGGAGGCCAGCCAAGGCTACACAGTGAGTTCAAGGCCAGCCAGCCAGCCAGGGCTACATATCAAGACTGTCTCCAAACAATCAATCTCCTAATCTCTATTACTTTAAGTGGTGCAAGAGTGAAGGGGGAAAGAAGTAAAGCCGAGGGCCCTTTAACATAAAAGTTAAAAGTTTTCCTATGTTGTACTTCTCTTTTGTGTAACTGACCAGGCAATGTGTTTGCCACTGGGCAAAGGAACAAGATTTAATGTCCCAGTTATCTGAGAGGTGTGATGATTAATGACCAAGCTAGTGTAGACTTCTGGAGAGAAAAAAGGCCAAGTATCTGTACCGTACCAAGTGACATCTTAGAGACTGGGGAACCTTGTCAGGGCTTGTTACAGAATCTGCTCAATTAGGGCAGTTTATTCCACTAGTAACAGCAAATTTAAGTATGGGAAATGTTTCTAGGGTAGGGACAATGTAAGAACTTTTGTTTCACTTTGACAGTGTCTAAATTTCATTTCAAGTATGCCACCATGCATCTTAGACATGCTGTGACACACTGAAACATTTTCATTATCTTGTTATATAGTAAATTCTGTGACATCTACACATGGATTTAAACTTATGTACACAACTTTTCCCCCCATGCACCTGCCACTGACTCCTCACTCGTTCCTTTCCACACCACTCTGTGTTCCTCTTACCATGGGAAGGTCTCTTAGGATCTGTATTCCATCTCCAGGACCCATGTGTGCTATGTGGTTAAAATTAGTTGGGTTAGAAATTAATTTATTTCTCATTTCTGGATCTCGTAGCATCTCCCTGTAAGGTAGAACACCTGTTTAGATAGTTTTTCCACATTTAATCAATATAACCTAAGAAAAAAATTAAGCATACTTTATTTTATAAAAATAAAGATATAATTATAATAAGAATATACTA
>NW_008358858.1:429048-430503 GCF_000622305.1 Nannospalax galili | reverse complement strand
TTAGATTGTTTTGTTTAAAAAATATGTAAGATCTTACAATTTGGGGTTTTATTTATTTATACGTCTATTTACTTAGTTTGTTCACTGCTGGGAAATCAAACATAGGACCATGCACATGTAGAATAAGTACCTTACCACTGATACATTCCCAGCTCAAAAGGGTTCTTTAATACTTAGATGTCAAAGATCCCCTGCTCTATTTTACAGATAATTTTGAACATTATATGTATATCTTTTATAATAAACATTTTAAGAATGTTTTTAAATGTGGCTGTATCTGTTTACTTATGAAGAGAAGTTAATCTGAGTCTATTTTTGGGTTTGGTTTTTATGTTTTGAGACAGGGTGGCAAACCTGAACTCAGGCTGGCCTAGAACTCACAAAGTAGCCCATGCTGGCCTCAAATTTGAGGTAATCTTACTGCCTCAGCCTTCTGAGAGCTGAGATTGCAGGCATGAGCCACATGCTCAGCTTCTGAATTTCTTGGGCATATACAAGCTTACTATATGCACAGATGGTTTATGTTTATAGTGTAGAAAGTTATACATGCTAAAGTTATAACTTCTATATATGTTATAGAAGCAAATAAAAAGATGGTACTTCATCCAATGTATTCCCATAGCTTTGAAAGTATTAATTAAAACGGCACTGAGGGGTTGCATTGACTAGGGTTTCCGTCCATTTTTCTTTTTTTAAACCACAGTATTGGAGGTGGAATCCAGGGTCTCAATCATACTCACACTAGGCAAATACTCTGCCAACAAGTCATACCCCAGCCCTGCAGCATGTGATGCCACAGATGAATGACAAATGCTCAGACCCCAGTCCTCTGGACACTGAGCTCGGATGGATGATGAGAAGACAGTGAACATCTACCTCCTCTGCTGCATCCTCTCCTCCTCTGGGACTCTGAAGGAGTAACGCCGCTTATTGTTGAGATTTCTAACCATTTGCTTCCGACTATTATCTGATGTTTCAGGAACTACGAGTTCGTCCCCTTCTGTTGAAAAGAAAATGAATGATACTGTTTAAATCAATGAATACTCTTTATCCATTAATCTCCGTGATTATCACAGTCAACTGCATGATATGTACAACTGCTACATTTAAGAATCCTAGAGCTGCTTCTTTGAAAAGATAAACAAGATTGACAGACCGCTAGCCCAGTCAACCAAAAGAAAGAAAGAGCACAAAAGAAAAGAAAAACTAAAACTAAGTCCTACCTAGACAAAAAAAAAAAAAAAAAAAATAAAAAGAAAATTTTTAAAAACCCTATATGCTACTAAATATGAAAACCTAAAAGAAATGGATGCATATCTAAAGGTATGGGAACTACCAAAACTAAACCAAGAAGAGATTAACAGCTTAAACAGACCCATAACACAAAAAGAAATTGAAACAGTAATACAAAACCTCCCAACTAAAAAAAGCCCAGGGCCAGATGGATTTACAGGT
>NW_008358858.1:408188-428833 GCF_000622305.1 Nannospalax galili | reverse complement strand
TTCTTTTTTAAAGTTTAAAACCTCATTTAATTTTGTCTTATAGGGTTTATACTGAGTACAATATTGTATAACGGTATTAATTCAACTGTAAACCTAAAAATTTACAGCCAATTTTGAAGGAGATGCATCTTAGCTCTGGAAATTGTTATTGAATATGTCAATGCTGTTGACAGCATGAAATGCTTCTTCTAATTTTATGGTTATTAAATAAATAATTAAAAAAATAAAGAATCCTAAAACGGGCTGGAGAGATGGCTCAGTGGTTAAGTAAACTGACTGTTCTTGCAGAAGACCTAGGTTTGAATCCCAGCACCCACATGGCAGCTAATAGCTGTCTGTAACTCCAGTTCCAGGGGATCCGGTGGCCTCTTCTGTCCTCCGCGGGCATTTCACGACATGGGTGCACTTACCTACATGCAGGCAATACCCGAATACACATAAAAAAAAAAAAAAAGAATCCTAAAACAAGAAATAATTTTCAGTAGAATATGTAAAAAGATGTATGCTGCAATTAGGCATAGCTTACAGAATACATTCTCACTTTTGATTATAAATATAAGATGCTATACTTTTGCTGGAAGAAAGAAGCTATCTTGGTGTCCTGCCACTTTGAAGAGCCATTCCACCTCCAATATGTTTACCTTACCTTCTTTCTCCCTGCAGAAAGTGGTTTCAGTGGTTCAGGACATTAAAAAGAGCTGCTATTGAGGTGTTTCTGTGTGTGTGTTGCTAAGGACCAAATCAGACATTTGCAAATGTTTTGCAAACATGTGACCACTGAACGACATGAGCAGTCGCAGAAAGCTGTGACTGTTAATGTATGCAGTGATCAAGAATAAATGGTAAATGAGTAAATAATAAAATTCTTTTTACACAAGACAGGCACTTCTTTTTCAAGATTTAATCTGTGAAATGTGGGTTAAGAAAGGAGCTGCACTCTGCTCCACTGAGAGGAAGAATCTATTGCTATTTCTATGCTTCTGGTCTTAGGTACACTTGATGTATAGCCCTAGTGACCCCAGAACCATAGACCTACTTCAGTTTTTGCTTCTGGAAGTAAATAACTATGAGGAAGGGATGGTACGAACTTTCTGGGCTTTGTGAACACAGTATATGAAAACATAACATGCTTACAACAGGATGGGAGATGTCATAATCTAAGTAACATAAGGAAAAGGAGAAAAAGCCTGTTTTCAAAAATTCTTAACATTGAAAAGTTAAGAGAGAAGGATGTGGATAAAAGCCAAATGGGCTTCAAAGGCAAGCCAAGTAGATAAGAAAGAAACAAGGGGGCTGGAGAGATGGCTCAGCAGGTAAGAGCATTGGCTACCATACAAGTTTAAGAGCATCACTTTTGTGCAATAGCTGATCTTACTATCTTAACAAAGTTTGACAGTGGGCAAGAGTACATACACTCTAGACTAAGATATGCCTCAGTTTAAATCTGGACCCAGGCACTTAATGTTTGTGCTGGACAGCTTCAGCTGTCAATGTGACATACCTGGAAAGAGGGAACTAAAGTTGGGTAATTTCCCCCATAAGTGATGTGGGAGGGTCCAGCCCAGCCCACTGTGGGTAGTGCTACCCCTGCACAGCTGGTCCTGAGTTGTATAAGAAAGTAGGCTGAGCACAGGCTAGAGGAACAAGCCAGGAAGCAGTTCCTCCATGATCTGTGTTTCAGTTGCTGTCTCCAGGTTTCTGCTTTGGCTTCCACTGATGATACACTGTGAGCTGCAAACAACTAAACCCTTTCCTCCCCAAGTTGGTTTTGGTCAGTGTTTTATCACAGCAATAGAAACCAAAGTAGGACAATGTCCATATGCCCTTGGACTGTTACAGGATTTCTAGTGAAGCTATTCTTTTACTATATTCTCTTACCTGCCATCTTATTTTTGAAATATATTAATCTGATGGTCTCCAATCCTAAAAGATTTAATGATCCCTCAGTGTTTAATGGTCGAACCTAAAATAATAGAAAATGAAATTAGTATTTCAATAAAATCTTTGAAAATTAAATCTACAAACTTTGATGTATTTTTTAAGAACACACTATTAAGACTTTTCATTTATCTATGTCAAAATATGGTTCTCTTTAAAAAATCTCAACCAGTTAATTATTCTGACTAGGAAAGTATAGTCACCTAATTTGAACAAACTAACTTATCATGAAAAGGCTCATCTTAGACAAATAAAGCAAGCAGAAACATAAATCTTATATTTACATTTTAAAAGCCATTAGTGACCAAATAATTAAACTATGAAATTAATACATCTGGCTTTAAAAAAAATTATTTATTATTTTTATTTTATATGTTGAGTGTATTGCCTTCAGGTATGCACCCCTCTCATGCAATGCCCATGGAGGTCCAAAGAGGATGTTGGATCGCCTGGAACCGGAGTTATGGATGGCTGTTAGCTGCCATACAGGTGCTAGGACCCTAACTTGGGTCCTCTGCAAGAGCAACCGGTGCTTTAACTGCTGAGCCATCTCTCCAGCCCACATCAGCTTCGTGAATTTTTATCACCATATACCAAATGCCCACATATCTGGAGAGGAAATGCTGATATATGGAAAGGAAAGGTCGCCAACAAAGAGTAACGAAGGAACCAGTTGTATAAAACCAATAAAATAACTTCATACCATATATAAAAACTCAATTCCAAATGGATTATAGGTAGACATGTAATAAGTAAAATTTATTATGTATAAAATACTAAAAGTAGCAACATGTAGAAAATCTTAGAAACAGTATATCTGGAAGAAAATAAAGAGTGTATCTTTATGATCTTGAAGTAGCAAACTTTCTTAAGAAAGAAAAAAAAAAAAGAAAAACCTAAACAACAGGAAGGACATATTTAAGTACTAATAATTTCTGGGGCTGGAGAGATGGCTCAGCAGGTTAAGAGCAATGGTTGCTCTTGCAGAGGACCCGGGTTTATTTCCCAGCACCCACATGGTGGTTAAGAACTGTCTGTAACTCCAGTTCCAGGGGCTCTGATACCCTCTTCTGACCTCCATGGGCACTGTATGACATGGGTACACTTACATACATGCAGGCAATAACCGCACACACATAAAATAAAAATAAATAAAATATATTACCCCCCCCCCCAAAAAAACAACCAAACAAAAACTAGTAATTTCTGCTTAGGAAAATATATAATAAACATGAACAGATGTCACAATCAGGGAAAAAATTTATCCCATTACTAACCCAGGACCTATGGAAAAGATGGCAAATCCAACAACCATTCCCTGCCCCCAGAAAAAAAGGCAAATATGACCAGGCATTTCATGTAGAGAAAATGTGAACAGTGAATAAACACACAGAAGATTCCCAATCACATAGTTAACTGGAAACCTGCAAACCAATACTTCAATAATATACCAATTTATTACAATTTATAAAATGATGTATGAAAAAAGACGTGGGTTAGGAGGAACTCTTATATGCTGTTCATGAGAATATCATTTGCACTAATATTCTGGAAAATAACATGGTACTGTCTCATAAAGTTCAATGGTTGCAATCCCCATGTATCAGTAATTCCACTTGGAGGCTGACAGACGTAAAGGAGCCCCTCCACACCTACATCAAGAATATCTACAATAGCAAAGAGCTTTAAAAGTAATTCAAATGTCTGTCAGAGAATAGATAAACACTTCACCCAACAGATGGTTTTACAGTAGTGAAAAAGCGACAGACTGTACATAGTACCTATAGCAACATGTACGAATCTTAAACACATAGTAAATGAACAAAGACAGCAAGGCACAAAGTGACACTGAATTGCAACAGTTTAAAAGGATGCAAAACCTAGTAAACCTAAACAATATCATTATTTAGGAATACTTAACTTTTCCAACCCTCTACATTTTAAGGAAAACAAAGGAATGATGATAGCTCAACATACAGAACAGCAATTTCCTGTGAGGAGAGGTGAACAGAACATGGTGCGCACACAGACTCAGTGACCTCAGTGACACTGTTTTAGTCTTAGGTAAGGGGCTGGGCTCACAAGTGATCAGCCAAGTGTTATGCCCATAAAGGTCACATACTTTTTCATACACTGCAAAAAGTACATTAAAAAAAAAACCCAAACAGAAAACTGTGGCCAGCCCAAATTTACAAAGTTGAAGACCATATTTTAGTTGCTCGATATTATGTGGCAATATTTAAAGAGGTTTTACACTACCAGTATGGCTTAAAATTGGGGCATATTTTGAATTACCTTGGCTACTTTGTTTCGCCTCTTCCTCTGAAATGACTTTTAACTAAGGGTATACATGCTCCATAAGCCACATGTATCTAATTAAACTATTACCCTTCATTTTTGCAAAACAGCAACCCTGTACTTGTAAAAATTGTGTTAAAGAAATGGAGAAATGATAATGGAAAATATTATGTTTTATTAGGCATATGTGAAACCACTATTCTTATATCATGAGACACCTAAAAACAGTTTTTATATTAAGTATTTTACTTTTCTAGTCTGTGAAACCTGTTCCTAAGGGATCAAACACTGCAATCATTGCATGAAAAGCAGTTATAATAAATAATAATCAGATGCTCCTTCTGAGCTCCTTAACCCAAAGCAGATGACAGTACTGGCATTTTAGGTTGTAGTATGTGTTCTAGCTGCTCATCATGACAGCAATTAAATGCAATAAATGTGGTATGGTGTTAAGCTACCTATAATAAAATTAACCATCTTAGAATTAAGCCATTCTCAGAAAGACAAATATCTTACGTCTCTTCTCATATGTGGTCCCTAGACTGTATGCGAAATATGCAATCCGGAAATGTTGGAAACACCTCTGAAAGCATAAAATGAAACTATTAGAGAGAGAGAGAGAGAGAGAGAGAGAGAGAGAGAGAGAGAGAGACATGAAGGGAAAAGCACAAATGTCTATGGGAAGAAAAGGGAGGGGAGCGGCAGGGTTCAGGGGTAATATGGCTTAATTTACAATGTATACTTTTATGAAAATATCCTATGTAACACAGTACAATGCACAATGAATATATGCAATGAAAAAATTTTAAACATTAAAAACTTCTAAAATTAACCAACAGCCCATGTTTTAGTGTTATATTACCTTTTTGAGAGGAAGAGTCTGTATCCATTCCATGGAGTTTACATCAAAGATATCAACTGCATTTTCACTATAAACTGAGAGATAAGGTGCATTGTAACCTGGGAGAAAGAAGGAGGGAACAGACTGCTGATTACTATGAACCAATAAGCCCCAAACACTTTGAAAGGTATATCCTAAGCAACTGTAGCATAGAATCCCATTAGAATCCCATTGTAAGAGCAATGTTAAAATGTGCTTTTGAAGTAAGCAGAATATAAATCATAAAGGAAGATAAACCAGATTATATAGCCCAATATAGAAGTCAATTAACATACCTTGCCCAATAAAGTAATCCATTGCATTTTGAAATATTAGACTCAAAGCACTTACATTGATGACAGTGAAACAAACATACAAAGCAGAAATCCTCACCTAAGTGTTCTAGTCTCAGAAAAGCAAGTGTGCATGATGTATGTATACATCACATGTTCAGTTCAGAAGTGGAGATATGTATTACCTTAGCAGTTTCAGGACTAGAGTGGATGTGCTGCATGTAATTGTGGAAGCAAAAAGTATTAAATAAATGGTACACAAGCAGACCAAGTGACTTACCTAAACCAAGGTTACTGCTGAATGACAGGCATAGTTAGAAATAAGTCAGATATTTTAGCATTAAAAAATTTTATGTGTGTGAGTGTTTTGCCTGCATGTATGTAAGTGCACTATGTGCATGCCTGGTGCCCACAGAAGCCAGGAGAGGTACTGGATTCCCAGAACTGGAGTTAAGGACAGGTGTAAGCTGCCATGTGGATGCTGGGAACTGAACCTGGGTCCTCTGGAAGAGGAGCAAGTGCTTTTAACTGCTGAGCCAGCTCTCCTACCCCATATATTCTGATTTTTACTCCACATTAGAACACTGAATTATCTGACTCAGTCACAGAAGAGCATCCATTTTACACATTATGTCACTGATAAAAATGTACATTTCAAAAGTAATAAAACATTAAAAAGTTAAACCTTGCCGGGCATGGTGGTGCACTCCTTTAATCCCAGCACTCCGGAGGCAGAGGCAGGCGGATCTCTGTGAGCTCAAGGTCAGCATGGTCTACACAGTGAGTTCCAGGACAGCTGGGGCTACAGGGAGACCCTGCCTGAAACCAAACCAAACCAAACCAAAACAAAACAAAACGTTAAACCTTGATGGGTAGGATTAGAGGTTTGCTTCTGCTGTTGTTCTTTTAATAGAGATTTCCTTATTTTTCTATAATATGCCTTTACTGTCCTTGTACAATTTCTCTACTGAGACTTAACTGGATGGACCCATCTATCCATCCATCTTCCTGCCCCGGTAGTTGCTTTGTCAGAGTGAATTCCATCTACTTGGCCTTCTTGAGGAATCTTCTTCTATTCTTTGTATTTCCCAGATACTCAGCCTTTTCCTACTGGTTCCCCAATGTCTTTCTTTTCAGCGTTCAAATAGGCCCAAGAGTCCTGTATTACAAATAAAACAATCCAGAGCAGACACTCCTTCCACTGCTTGCCTTGGTAACACACATTCTATCCAACCATTTGTTTGACCCTGAAGCTTTTCTTTGACCCTGCTGTGCTCCATGAGGGCACACTGCATCTATTCCACTCATGACTACAGCTCAGATAGTGAAATATGTATTCAATAATGATTGTATTATTATTCAGTAGCAAAAGTACTTAATAATAGTTTAATATTTTTGAAAGTGAAATAAGCAAATTTAAATCTACATGTCTATAAAAAATATTAAAATGCAGTAACACTTCTTACAAATGCGGCATTATGCCTTTAGATAAGTGATCAAACAATTTCCTTAGTAGTATGTCTCCAGAGTAAGTCCTATGAGCTCCTTAAGAGCACTGCTTTGGGGGATCATGAAGAGAACAATTCTGGGTTATTTCAAAACATAACAACAAGGGGATAAAACATGCATCTCAGTAGAACACTCCATAGAAAGATTAGTTTTAATTAGGTGCAGGTTAATGTTGACTCTGCCTAGGCCTCACAATGTATGATTGATTACTTTATATAAGGAGCGTGTAATTAGTAATTAGGAAAAGCCTTAAGAATGGTTAAAGAACTAGCTATTAGTAATGATAATTACATTTAGATGAAGTGGGAAGGAAAAGGAAGGAGGAGACAGAAAATGACAGCTATAGGAATCTTACAGCAAGAGGAAGGATTTGCTGGCCACATCAATTCCTGCTGTCTAGATCTTCGGCCCTGGCAGTCCGTGTATATCCCAATGCTGTTAAAACACAGCAGATATTCTTTACTGGAGATCTCAACTGCACAGATAGCATCCATTGGCTGATGCACAATGAATGACAGAGTGTGGTCATTTGAATGGAGCATATTGCATGGACTTCCTTCTCCATTCAAGGGGTATCTGAGAAATCCCGACTGGAATCCCACACAGAGTTGTTCACTGAAGATGGCCATCCACTGGACAGTATATGGAACTTGAATTTCCTTAAATTTCCTGTGACGGGTCTTGCTTTGAAGCAGTTCGTAACAGAGGACCTGTCTTTTCATAGCCACACACAGGCAGGTCAGAGCTCCATGGCGCACTTTCCCAGCAGTTATGGTTTGGCACCCTTTAGTTTCTGCCAGCTTGTAAAAATCTGTCTCTCGCCCATCCAAAGCTGACATTGGAAAAAGTCGCACATGACGATTTCTTCCTGAAATCACAGCCATAAGCTGGTCACTTGGAATGAGTTCAATCTGATGGATCTTCTTACTGTCACCAACTCTAATAATTTCTACACAAGGAAATAAAACATCAAATGCAACAGTTTTACTAATCATGCCCAAATTAAACTCAAAAGGATGTAAGTCAACTTGTAGTGAAGTATAGTTGCCCCCTTATATACAAGAATTAAAGATCAGAAATCACACAGAAAAAGGAAGCTGACTGAACCCATCGTCAGATCGTTTATCCCACCTATAGCTGGTATTAAATTCAGCCTTGAGAGCTCTGTCAGCCAGTCTGTCAGCCTCTTACACTGTTACTTGTGTAAGAGAACACCAAAACTTCAATAAAAATTTGTTTATTGGTACTAAATTTCAGGGAACTTCACCATAGGATTCCTAATTTTAAAAACCAAGTAACTGAGCAACTTGTATTTCTTTTAGGTATTTCTTTTGAGTATGTGTGCGAATGCGCACATGCACAAGCACGTAGTGGTCAGAAGTCAACCTAGGGTATTCTTCCTCAGAAGCCATTCGCTGTGTTTTCTTTTAATTAAAATACTTATAGTGTGTGTGTATATATGTGTATGTGTGTGTGTGTTGTGAATGGTGTGTGTGTTTGTGTGTGTGCCATGGCATGCATGTGGTGATCAAAAGATTAAAGGAGTCAGTTGTCTCCTATCTTTATGTGAGTTCTAGGGACGGAACTCAAGACACCAGGATTGCACGGTGCCTTTACCTTCACTGAGCCATCTTGCCAGTCTTCACCAAAGTCTCAATGGGACCTGGAGCTTGCCAAATAGGCTAGGTTGGTTGGCCAGAGACCCCCAGGAGTTCATCTGTCTCTGTTTCACCAATGCTCTGTTTCGTCAAGCACACACCACCATGCCTGGCTTTCATGTAGTTGCTAGGGCTCAAACTCAGATACGTGTGCCTACATGGCAAGCACTTTACTAACTGGAGTATCTTCCCAGCCCCTCTCTGAGGGCATTTCTATGGTAACAGACTTTACCAGTTTAAATGAACCCTGCTTTCTCATGATCTAACTAGATATAAACACAGAACTTAAAATACTATGTTTATGAAGAGCAGATTAAATTGGTTTCTCTTAATTTTACACAGCACTTAATTTTTCCCTGGGAGTAAAAATCCTGTTGTATGGAACTATAGGGAAAAAACTTCAAATGACATTTTAGTAATTGTCATCTCTTAAAGTAGTAATAAAAAAAATGAGAAAATCGATTTGTATTTTTCTTTTATATGCCATCTTTAGAAATGCAACAGAACTAGCCAATACAATGATGGAAAGGAATAATACATAATTAAGGTTTTAGAACTTAGAGGAATAAGACTTAAAAATCTCCTGATTTAAAAATACATAAAATTATGCCTGGAAAATTTTAGTAATGGCATCAAAAAGCATAAATTCTTCTCTTTTAAACTTTAGGCTTCAGAGTTTTCTAATATATTATTATTTTTTTAAAATTTTATTATTTTTACTTTATGTGTACAAATGTATTGCCTGCATGTATGTAAATGTACCAGTGTCATGCAATGCCCGAGGAGGTCAGAAGGGAGCGTCAGATCCCCTGGAACTGGAGTTACAGATGGCTGTTAGCTGCCATGTGGGTGCTGGGGTTTGAACCCTGGTCCTCTGCAAGAGCAGCCAGTGCTCTTAACTGCTGAGCCATCTCTCCAGTCCCCTAATATATTATTTTAAATTATTCCAGAATAACTGGGTTTTCTCTTACCATCTTTAGTGACATGCAGAACAAATAATCCTTCTTCATTTCCCAAAGCTATCCTTTCATGATCTATTTAAGACACAAACATAAAACATTTCATTAGCTAAAAACCATGTTAAAGATAACAGAATAAACCAGATAACCAAAAATTTTGTGCAACAATGGAAAAGTAAAAATCAAAATATATGATTTATTAGATTTTTCTCAGATTACAGATTTCTCAGATTTTTTCTCACACCTTTTAAAAACAGAATCATCATTTAAAACATCTACATTTGGGTTTGGGGATTTAGCTCAGTGGTAGAGCGTTTACCTAGCAAGCTCAAGGCCCTGGGTCCAGTCCTCAACTCCAGGGGTGGGGGTGGGGAGAAATCTTCAAAGTTCTACTTCATTTCATTAATCAATTTATGCTAGGCATGGTGGCACATGCCTTTAATCCCAGCACTCAGGAGGCAGAGGCAGGTGGATCTCTGAGTTCAAGGCCAGCCTGGTCTACATAGTGAGTTCCAGGACAACTGGGGCTACAGGGAGACCCTGACTCAAAAAGACCAAAAAAAAAAAAATCTACATTCATTCCTATCAAAAGAAGTAAATACTTATTCAATAAATAGTGAAAAAAATAAAAAACTTTGTGCCATAGATCTGGTTCCATGTGTTGTTTGGGAAGAGAAACCCTGTGAAAAGCATTTGAATTATATTCACTAAGTTTTTCAATATTTACTAGAAAGTTGGATGTGTATATAAAAACTTAACAAAAAATGAAAACTTCCACATACAGAAGATGCTATTTATTGATGACATATATTCTGTTTTCTAAACTTCCCAATAGCCTATATATTACACATAAAACTTAAACTCTAAGAATTAACTTGTCCTAATTCATACAAGTAGGAAAAAAGGTAAGTAGGCTGACCTTGTGCTTTTGGGAAGATAATGCACTTCGAATGGTTTAAGTGCTGAAAGGCACAGATCTGACATAGGCCTTGCTCATTCCATAAACACCTACTGAGATCTGCGGCATACCGTTTATCATGCTAGACTCTGGGGATGCCTATATGAAAGCCATTATCTGCTTGAAATATACATCAGTACAAAATTATGATAATATACATGCAATAAATTCATACCTATGATTGCGGCTGCCTGTGTTGTTTTAATGAGGGGTAGAGTGCTGTCATAGGCCTCTTTGGGAACATACACTGAGCGGTCTCTGAATTTGTTTTTCTTCAGAATCTTGTGGAGCTCACTCAGCACTCCCACCCACTTACTCTTCTCACTCTCACTGTCTGCCAGCAGCAGGACTGAGCATTTGTTACTAGGTGCTGAGAGCTGGGAAGCTGTGACCTAAAACAATTTGATATCCACAGTATTAGAAAATACACACCTTTATGCTAGGGTCAGGGTTGTATTTGCTTGCTTAGCACTCACCAACAGAACATGCATTCACTAACTGCCGTCTTTAACAAAATTCAGCTATGCCTACTGAGCAACTCATTTTGGCATTCCAACTCGTGACAGGCAAAGAGAGGTGATGCTACTCAAAATGATACTGTCATTTTCATGGTCCTTGTTAAGAAAATTCCAGGAGAAGCATGAAAATGCATTACACATACTAATACAACAGCAGACACTTAGTACAGATAGAAAACTACTTTACCAGATGAACCCATTTAATCCCCAACAGTTCATGACACAGGAGCTGTTATTATATTCTAATTTTATATATATAAGAAAGCCATACTAAGGGATATTAATTTCCTAAGGGCACACAGAGCTCAGGCCTATGCTTCTAAGTGCTATATTAAACTGCTTTGAAAGTCAGGAATATTTGTACATACATTCTCTGCTACTTCATAACAATACTTCATATTATCATTAAAGGAGATTAGATCACTTGAAAACAGCATGTAAATTTGAAGGCTTGTAAGTCAATCAGAGCACTTTTAAATTATATATGTATATATCCTTTATATAGTTCTATATGCTTCAAGCATCAGTGACAATAAAATCCTAGTGCAAATTAGTTACAGCTAAATGGGTGTCTACAGGGACTCCTTGGTAACTAGGACAGAATAAATGGTTATTGGCTTGGAAATTGAGAGACTAGGTTTAATCTTTTACCTTCCTTAGATACACAGACAAAAAGTAAGCAGGATGTATGTACCAACAGAGGAGCTAAAAACCAACTCTATTGTGTAATTCACTAAGATGGCTACCAGCAATTCCTCCTATGCAATGAGAGAGAGAGAGAGAGAGAGAGAGAGAGAGAGAGAGAGAGAGAAAGAGAGAAAGAGAGAAAGAGATAGAGAGAGAGAATGAATAAAGAGACTGACATTGCTAAGCTGACAGTGAGCACCAAAGTCACAGAGGTAGGAAAAGATTATTTTAGATGTTCCAGCCCCAAATGAGTTGAATGCAACTATGGGAGTCCTTCATTCAACACCGCAGAGCAGTGAAAACCAAACAGTCACTGTTCGTTTAAGCTTCTTAGTTTTGGAGTACTTGTTATAAAGCAATAGGTAATGGAAACAATTTTTAAAACAAAGGTTTTACAGAGACAGACTTTGGTTTTAAATTTTGAGAAACCTCAAATTTATCCAATTTTCCACGAGGCAGGATTATTTGAAAGTCAAACTGGGACTCGCAATATTATTTAACATGAAGCATACCTTAGAAACATATCTTTATGCTTTCTACAGGTCTTAGCACCAATTTTGTATTCACTCAAATATTGGATAATGAGACATATATAAAAGAACATAAAGTCTTGTCCAGTAAGTTTATGATCTATATAGAGTGGCAAAACACTCATTAGAAACAAGTAATTAGGGGCTGGAGAGATGGCTCAGTGGATAAAATGCTTGCTGCACACATGAGGACCAGAGTTCAGATTCCCAGGACCTATGTAAAAGCTGAGCAGGTCTGCCTGTTACCCAGCACTTTAGAGGTGATGGCAGGGGATCCTGGGGCAAGCTGGCTAGCTAGTCTAACTCTGTGTTAGTTCAGTGGTTAAAGTGCAGTGCAATCAAGGAAGACACTTGATATCATTCTATGGCCTCCATATGCATATGCACACACACAAATGTGTATTCAGACACACATGCATAGCTCACACCAGAAAAACACTCAAGTAGTAACTGCTCAAATGACAACACACACTTACTCTAAATATACAGGGAATATCTTTTCGACTTGCATGAATAACATCAGAAGCCAAGACTGAACTCACAGAAAATTCTTCATCTCTGAAAGAAGAATTAAACATTAAAAGTCAGTATTATTGCTTTGTGTGTATGGTTTTGTTTGTATAACACATGTGAAACAATTCTGAAAGCTTAACTGAATAAATACTCCAAGTGAATTTCAAACAAAACAAAACACATGATTTCCCCACGCAACTATTGACAGTACTCACAGTAATTTACTGGGAAAAACTTGGCAGTGGCACATTATACAAACACTAGAAGTAACTACTGAGTAACCAGCTCTGGTGAGTCTTCAGAGCTCCACTGGACTCTCTTGCTTCCCACAATAAATCTCATGTATACTCAACCCAGTTCATCTGACTTTCTTCTCTTTCTTCAGCACCTCTAACCGTATTCCCTCTGGCTCCCTTATGTTCATCCTTGGTACCACCATTCCCTGTTCTAAAAGTCCTGACACCTTTGTCTTGTCTTTGATTCCCCTGCCCCCCTGCTTTTTTAAATAAACAGTTTGACCCCTGTTTGCCCAGCCCTTCTAATCTTTCTATATTCAGTCCTTCAGGAAGTTTTGCAAGATTTCCCCTGCCAATATTTCTTAGACCAATCCCTTCATATTTTGCCATGTTTGAGACACAAGTGTGAAATGCCAATGTGTGATATGGCTGGAAATGTGGATTCTGAGCAATGGCTAGCTACATCTACATTGGAGCCACATGTGAGATCTGTCAATCAGAAGTGATGGCTGAAGGTACAGGAGAAAATAAAATTCCCCAGGACAGTGCCTGGAGTCCCAGGAAGACAACAAAGGAGGTACTCAAGGGGCAGGCAAAGACTTTGGAAAATGAGACTAGAGAAACCCAAATTCTTAAATGTTTTAAATGTGAATTCAGTCTGTTTTACAAGGGCTAGTATGAGATGTGCTATCCCTTCCTTACACTGAATCACTGTGTATCTTCAGGTGACCATTTAAATAGCATGTTAGGCCTCCTTTACCACATAACCTTCACCTGGTCTTCTAGACCTAAACTTGGGCTTACAGCCCCCACACTCAATACATGTACCCAACCTGTCCTAGAACCATTCCTAACCTCCTAGGTCTTTTTTTCTAACATAGTAGTAGTAGGGTTATATCTGAAAATTAACACAAAATTGGATTACTAACCCAAATCATGGAAATACAAAGGAATCATAAGCTTTAATTCCTATGCTGTGATGGCACACACATCTCTACCCCTCAGGGCTTACCTCATGTCAATCACTTGACTAATGACAGAGCTGGGCTGGGATGCCTTTCCTTCAGCAACATCGTAGAGAAAGAGCTTGAAGTCACACACGACAGCCAGCGCTCTCTGCCACCCTTTCTTCACTCCGGCTGGCTTAGGGATCTCATTTTTGTTTCAGTCAGACAGATAAACAAACACAACTCAAATGAAAATGTCAGTGACAGTCTCTAATTTCCTGTGAATTTGGGGTGGAAACCTGATCATGTACACCAGAAACACATGCCATTAACAAAAGAAAAAGGGAGAATGTACTCTCCAGACACTGAATGGCTGGCTTTCTTTTATCTATAAGGTTTAAATGGCACCATTGTAAACTGGCAATTTACTAAAATAATACTCATGGCTTTTAGAGAAATGGCATAAAAGGCAAATGTGGTAGTAAGATGAAATTCATAAATAAATTTTACTGTCTTTGTTTTGTTTTTCTGAAAGCGGATCTCCCTGTAGCCTCAGTGGGCTTAGAACTCTCTATGGAGACCAGGCTGGCCTTCATCTCATAGAGCACCACCTGCTTTTGCCTCCCAAATGCTGAGATTAAAGGGGTGCACAATCCCGACTGTCTACAAAAATAAATTTTAAAAGATAATCTAACCCTAAAGGTACTCACCCTGACATGACCTTCATATGCTGTTCCTGTTCCTTTTTGTGGATCTATCCCAAGTGGACCTTTTGTCTGCTCAGGAGGAATTGGACAGGCAGTTGGAGCTTTGTTCACACAAGTTATATGACACGAGAATCCACACACTTTGGAGGGAAAAAAAGACACAATGCTAACATTCATTTTTAACAACAATGAAAAAGTTCACTGGGCACTGATTGCACACAGGTGCTCTGTTAGATGAACGCTATTTTAAACAACTACTTTATTACTAGGGAAACTGATCCATTTGCTTACTAATCAGAATTTCAATAAGAAGTGGTAAATATTTTTATCATTTATAATATTATCATTCTCTGTAAATGTTAGTGATCAAAGAAAGACGCAAATAGATAATACCCAACTCTGTAAACAACATGGCTAATTTAAATTTATAATTCTTAAAAAGTGGTCTCTGGAGTTTTTTTCTAGCTCTTCATTCTACTGTAACTTGGTATCTGCATAGAGCTGCTAATGGACATTAATCTACTTCACGTTTCTGCTACATCTCTGCTACTATTTATTTGTAGTGTGCATGTACACATGTGTGTTCAAGTGTGTGGGTACATGTGCACATGTGTGTAAATGTGTACAGGCCCAATGTTGAGTCAGAGTCTTCCTTGGTTGCTCTCCACTTTATCTTCTGAGGCAGGGTATCTCACTGAACCCAGAGCTCAACATCTCAGCTTGCCTTGAAGATCTCATGTCTCCACCTCCTGAGGGCTGGGATTACAGGTGGGCTGTCTGGAGTTTACATGGGTGCTGGGAATCCAAACTTGGGCCGTCATGCTTGACTAGCAAGTGCTTTATCCATTGCCATCTCCCCAATCTGTGGCCATTTCAGTCATTTTTGAAAATGGAATGCTTTGATGACTATAAAGACATGAACTAAGGGCACACTTCAGGGGATACTCTAAGCTCAACCTATAGCCAGGATAGTCAACCTTATTGAGCAATTTTTAAAAATATTTTATTTTTTTTATTTTATGTGTATGAGTGTATTGCCTGCATGTATGTAAACGCACCTGTGTTATGCAATGCCTGTGACAGTCAGAAGAAGGTGTTGGATACCCTAGAACTGTAGTTTTGGACCACTGTTAGCCACCATGTGGGTGCTGGGAACTGAACAGGGGACCTCTGCTAGAGCAATCAGTTTTCTTAACCACTGAGCCATCTCTCCAGTTCCTTACTGAAAATAATTTTTAATCATCTCTACGTTATACACTACTTGCTCAGCAGAGTCACAGAGCTTGGCAGCAGCAGTGCCAACTTCAAAGCCAGAGTCTACTCAGAATTGTCGCCTAGTCACCGACAGCACTGCTCTGCTCCTCTACTTGGTTCTCAGACTGAAATTCAAAGTAAGATGAAAAATAAAAATATAACTCAGGTTTCTAAATTAAAGATAAAAATATTTAAAACAAAAAGCTCTGCAGAGATTATAGACTAAGATTAAAATTCCTAATCTACAGGTGGATCCTGAAGAATACTGGGCAAAGGATAAGTGAGGAATCAAGGAGACAACAATGTAAGAACAGATACACATGGAAGAAATGAATTTGCTGTCATCACTCAGTATTATAAAACCAATGGAGGCAAGGTGGCCTAGTACTGACTGTTAGAAACTATTCAAACTTCTCAAATCACTATTAAGTGTTTAACAAGTTATAATTCATTTTACTAATAAGAAAAACTTCCCTTCAAAGGACAGTGAAACTGATGAAGTTAATTCTCATATGGGAACTAATGTTAATCAAGCAGAAATACAAATGGCGGGAATCATAATAAAACTGTAAGCACAAAACTACAAAACCTGCGAGACGAAAGCTGGGATAGTCTCCTGTGTCGCCTTGGCTTTATGGGGTAGGTTTTAAGGGTTTAAAAAACACAGAGACATAATTTCAGGATGGAAGACTACAGGAGGTGGAGTCTAAGAACTGCATGGTAATTGTCATACTAAAATGTGATCAGGGACTTACAGCCAGGAGGCTGTCTGGGATTCTTGCTGATGAAGAGTGTAAAATGACATGAAGGACGGGCTAAGGTCCAAAATGAGACCCAGTTAGAAAATGGCAGGTTTTCCCATCTTTGGCTTTAGCTGCACCTTCCTGGTCCATGACAGTCTAAAGATTATTTTGTCAGTTTCCTTTCTCCTCCATTAACCATCCTTGGACTTTCTCTTTACAATCTACATGTTTTCTGGATAATGTCATTCATATTTCTGATTTAATACACTCATAACTCTCAAATTTCTGTTTCTTGACCTTGGCCTCTTTCTGTGGATTCTGATGGATTAGGTAAGATAATGCAACTTAGATCTGACATTTCAGTTTTGGGAACCAAACATAAAATGCCCCGTCTTATGATGTTATTAATTTTCTCTTTCCTCAAAGCAGTTAAATAAGAACTAACTATAAATATATATTATACAGAGAACATATGAACCTCATGGAGAACAACTATGTTCCTTTAGAGTCCCTTAACAGCAGAAGAACTAAGAAATGGAAATCAATATTAGAATCTGAATTATTTTAAAAATCTTTTCATAAGCTATACCAGTAAATCAGATACCAGGTGGTGTTGTAATGGCAAGTTATATTTGCTTATAAAATCATACTTCTGGGGCTGGAGAGATGGCTCAGCGGTTAAGAGCACTGACTGCTCTTGCAGAGGACCCAGGTTCGATTCCTAGCACCCACATGGCGGCTATGAATGGTCCTTGACTCCAGTGCACTTACCTACATGCAGGTAATACATGCATATACATAAAATAAAAATAATAAAATATTTAAAAAATAAATATAAATCTTTAAAATCATACTTCTAAGTCACAATTATAGATTCCATATAATTTAAGTAATTTTTACTTCAGAGGTTCTAGGAAAAATAAAGTGATATATATATTTCACATTCTATTTAAGAAATGCCCAATAATTTTTCCTCTCATCTTTCTGTAAGAGCTCTATGAGGGTAAACTCTTCCTTCCCTACATTCACTACTGTACCCACAGTGCCTAGAAACAAACACAGAGCAAGAAGAATTCCATATACATGCATGATGGATGAGTCAATACACAGGGAAGGGAAAACTGTTATTAGGAACAAAATTTTTTGGCAGCCATCATTTGTCTACTTTTTAATAATATGAGAATAAAGAAAATGTTGAAATTAAATGAACAGATTAAGGATAACTTTCATGCCGTCTGTTCTATAGTTAGTGGTTTTGGGTGTTGTAAATTCTTACAACATGAACAAAAAAATGAAAAACATTTAAATATATCTCTCAAAAATGTTTCTAGGAAACAGCTCTCTAGTTCCTTCAACATTCAACAGACGTTAGAAGATCTTTCTTTTCTATATTTTTATTCAGAAAAAATAAATATTAAGTTAAAAAAAAAAAAACATGGGCCGGAGAGATGGCTAAGTGGTTAAGAGCACTTTGCAGAGGATCAGGGTTCGATTCCCAGCACCCACATGACAGCTGTGATGGTTTGAATGAGAATGTCCCCATAGGCTCAAGTATTTGAACATTTTGTCCCCAGTTGGTGGTGATGTTCTGGGAGGTCTCAGAAGGTGTGGCCTTGCTGGAGGAAGCATGTCTCTGGGGGTGAACGTACAGAGTTCTTAAGCCTTGCTGGATTTCCAGTCACTCTCTGCTTCCTGTGCCTGCTTGAAGATGTGAGAGCTTAGCTTCTGCTCCTACTCCAGCCACCTCTGCTGCCATGCCTCCCCACCATGCTGGACTCTTGTCCCTTTGGAACTGTAAGCTAAATAAACTCTTTCCTCCCTTGGTTACAGTGTTTTATCACAGCAACAGAAAAGTAACTAAGGCAGTGGTTAACAACCATCCATAACTCCAGTTCAGGTGATCCAGCTCCCTCTTCTTACCTCCACAGATATTGCATAACATAGGTGCACCCACCTACATTCAGGCAATACACTCATAAAAATAATAAATACTAAAAAAACAAACATTTTATATATTTTTAAAAATACGCCTTAGCCGCCACATGGGTGCTGGGAATTGAACCCAGGTCCTCTGCAAGAGCAGTCAGTGCTCTTAACTGCTGAGCCATCTCTCCAAGTCCTTAACTCCAGTTCCAGGGGAATCCGAAGCCCTCTTCTGACCTCCGTGGCATTGCACAACATGGGTGCACTCACATACATGCAGGCAATACACTCATACACATAAAATAAAAATAATAAAATATTAAAAAAATACGCCTTAGGCAGTAAATGTTAGGATTAATACAGTGGAACCCAAACAAGTCACAATTT
The DNA here is from genome assembly GCF_000622305.1 of Nannospalax galili. Lineage (NCBI taxonomy): Eukaryota > Metazoa > Chordata > Mammalia > Rodentia > Spalacidae > Nannospalax > Nannospalax galili. The sequence continues at coordinate 409,895 of NW_008358858.1, read as the reverse complement.
CTTTCCTCTTTGTTCTTACCTTCACAGGAACAGCCCTGTCTTATCAGACCAACCATCAAAGAGGTGCACTGATGGCATTTTGTAGGAGTTGTAAAAGATTTTACGAAAAACTGGTGAGTCTTGCGCTGCAAAACAAATTGATTAAAAAACCTAACCATGGATTACTACAGATTGCCCCACACCACATACTAGAACGTTCCCTGAATAGGAGAATGACGTCTTTCCATCTCTCACATCTTCTTATAGTTTATGTTCTTTACTATTCTTATTAGGTAAATGAATTAGATTAAGATAAAGTAAAAAGTTAAATAATTACATTCTAATGCCATTTGCAAAGTATGTAAGGCAACTGTAGTTTTTCAGGTTTTTTGCTCACTAGTCATGGCTTCAGCAATTCTATAAATTGTTTGTTAGCAAAGAAGAATTAAGTGAAAATGTGTATATTTATACCCCCACAAAAATAGTTAAAAATTTTCATTACTTATATCTTGTTTGTGTGGGGGACATGTGCCACAGGACATGTATAGAGGTCACAGGACAAGGTGTAGGAGTTGACTATCTCTTTCCACCATGTGGATCTCAGGATTGATCCAGGTTGTCAAACTTGAAAGCAGGCACCTTTACCAACACTGACCCATCTCACTGGCTCCACAAATACAAAGTTTTAATAGGCTTTATACCTTATTAAGAGCTGCCCATATCCTTTGTTATTCAATAATTGAAATTGTACATTAATATTTTTCACTCTAACCCCAAAGAGATCCTCACATTGGACACATTTCATGAATAGATGTTAGAAATCTCACGTACTACTGCTCTATTTACTTCTCTAAGTATTCCCTGGTGCCTAATTGGTTGTTCTGAAATATTATGCTCATTGCAAATACTGTAGGTCCTTAATTAAGGAGGTTTGGCTTATATGCAAGAACATGATTTCTTTTACAACTGAAAATGAAGGAATAAACTCCACACTAAATGACCATAAAACAAGTGGAAGTAATAGTATTAAATGGAAATAAAATCTTAAATGGAAAAAAAAGAATGCTAATAAAATATTTTTAAATTAAAAAACAGTACGGTAAAATCCTCATTTATACTTTCTTTCATTTTCTGGGAGTAAAAACAAATATGCTATACAAATCTGTTTTCTCCCATGGAAAGAGGCAGTATTAGCCTTGAGTGGATAAAAATACATACACATTACTCTAGCAACTGATGGCAGTCTAGAATTTCTTACTGAAAGCCCAGTAAAGATCTTCTGATTGATTTATATGATGGTAAGTCAATTTAGAGTTCACCTCCTTGGGATCCCCTATTATTCTCCAATTTATCTCTTAGCATGTTTTAAAAAATACATTTATTATTTTTATTTTATGTGTATGAGTGTTATGCCTGCATGTAGGTAAGTGCACCCATGTTGTGAAATGCCTACGGAGGACAGAAGAGGCTGTTGGATCCCCTGGAACTGGAGTTACAGACAGTTGTTAGCTGCCATGTGGGTGCTGGGATTCGAACATGGGTCTTCTGCAAGAACAGTGTTCTTAACTGCTGAGTCATCTCTCCAGCTCCCTCTTAGCATGTTTTAAAAATAAACAACAGTTCCTCTATAATGATTCTTGAACCCCATACCCCATGTGAATTCAGGAGCAAGTTATGTTCAGTCCTCTGTACATGACCTTCCTCATCTATAGAACAGGACCAACAATG
>NW_008358858.1:374079-408130 GCF_000622305.1 Nannospalax galili | reverse complement strand
TATATTTGTATTATTTTATATAAATATTTATAAATATTGACAAATACCTACAATTAAAAACAAAGTATTTCAAACAATGCCTGCCTGGTCTATAATAAGCAAAGGATATTTATTTCTTTATGAAAACAAATTTGCTAATTATTTCTTTTTTTTTTCCGGTCTTTTTTGAGACAGGGTCTCCTTGTAGCCCCAGCTGTCCTGGAACTCACTATGTAGACCAGGCTGGCCTCTCACACTGCCTCTGCCTCCCAAGTGCTGGGATTAAAGGAGCGTGCCACCACGCCCAGCTTTAATTATTTCTTTTATACATGTGATTAAACTAGTAACTATATGCCAATAAATGTGAATACTGAGGAAAAGCACTTAAGTAGTGTTGAGATTAACATTAATAAAAGCCAAAGGGAATATCTGAAGGTTTTATTTTGAAGTTAAGAACCAAGCCTGTTCTCCACAACTGGGATGAGAGTAAAGTGAGAAGAAATAGATGATCGTTTACATGCAATGACCTGACCAGTGCTGGTCAGGGAATTCAGGCTTCTCAACCTCAAATCTCTCTATTACAGAAGTGCATCAGACCTTTGGCAAGTTTCAAAGCAGCACTCAGATTTGATTCTGTTCTGTTTTTTTTTTTTTTGGTCTTTTTGAGACAGGTTCTCCTTGCAGCCCTAGCTGGCTTGGAGCTCACAGGCTAGCCTCCATCTCACATTGATCCACCTGCCTCTGCCTCCCAAGTGCTGGGATTAAAGGCGTGTGCCACCATGCCCAGCCCTGATTCTATTCCGAGTAGAACGTACACCATCTTATTAACCTGGAATTGCTCCTCTAGCTCCTAAGCACCAAGGGATTCATACTTCACTAGTCCTAAGTACGGACAGTATGTATAACAGAACTGAAGACCAGGATTCTCCAAGCAATATATAATAAGACTTTGGTTTGATTTTGGGAGTAGAGGGAAAAAAAAAGACACAAATTCAATTCTATTGTCAAATGACTTTGCTTCCGACCTTTCAGATACTTGTTTCCTGTCTCCCAGTCAATATAAGATTTCTGATTTCTCTAAAGGACAGTTTGAAGAGGAATAAAATAAGAAAAAGAAATCTGGCAAAAGAAACATTAAACTTAATGTGTCAATCAAAACTAGAAATGTGGATTATATGATAAAGTAAGTTTTATTTTGGGGAGACTATCACCTACACAAACTGAGTTTATATCCAGGCATGAACTCATTTCCTCTATTAGTAACATGTGCTGGGTGGAGGCCAGCACCTTCATTTCCCTACTTTTCATTTATTACTGATTCCAGTCCTCCATGAAATTTGGGATTTGGTGTATGTGAGTTACACAGATCTTTGAATAAATTAGTTTGGTTCTATTATGTGTTAAACACATTTTATCCATCTTTCTCCTATTTCAACTTCCAACTACCATAAAAAGTGCAGTTAGCAAACAAGTTTACCATGAGGCTGTTGAAAAGTTTTTCTAAAGGAATGAGGCTGCTGGTCACATGGTCTATGTTCACCCCACATTAACCCTAGCTCTCCAGAATGGCTTGGCTTGTTTATACGTCCACTAGCTGGATGGGAAGAGGGCTGTTTTTCCACATCTTTGATGTTACTTTATAAAGTAATATTGTACTTTAGAGTATGAAGTAATAATTTGAAAGTTACTTGGGATTAAGGGTGGTACTTGCCCTTAATCCCAGCACTCGGGAGGCAGAGGCAGAGGGATCTCTGTGAGTTCCATGTCAGGTGGGGCTACAGGGAGACCCTGTCTTAAAAAGACCCCCCAAAAAAGTTACTTGGTTATTTTGCCAATTATTGATTAGGTTGGACATTCCTTGAGATGTCCCCTTCTTTAACACAGTCATGTCATCTGCCGATTTTTCAATAGATCTCTCAAATTTTTCATGTGGAGCTGCAAGAATTTCTTGGGTATTATAGAAACAAATCTCAGCTATACTGTACATTCTTATAATCTGAGTTTCAAATTTTCTTTTGCTTTGGGAAATTTTCTTGCATAAAAGAACATTTAGTGTTTCTGACTGTTTTCATTTGTTTGTCAGACTATTATTACACAAGCGCTGGCTCTTCTATGTCAGTCTTTTCTATCATTTCTACTCAAGTCCTTTTTACTTCTTTCCTCGTATTCTGATTGAAATAAAAAATCTTCCTTTGCAACTTTTGTTCACCAAAAGTCATTATCTACTGAGTTTGTCTGCTCTTGATTTTCTTATAATTTAGTTTATATTTCTGAAAATATATTTCTTTTAATTTCAGTTTTCTCTCATTTCAAATCTTCCTTTGCTAATCCCCTTTAAAAGATGATAATCTTCCTCCTCCTCCTCCTCCTCCTCCTCCTCCTCCTTCTCCTCCTCCTCACTACTACTACTACTACCACCACTACCACCACCACCACCACCATTTGAGTATAAGTGTGGGTGAGCAAGTGCCACAGGATGTGTGTGGAAGTCAGAGAGGACCTTCAAGAGTCAGGTCTAGCCTTCCACCTTGTGAAGGATGGGCTTCTCTTGCTGTTTCTGTTGCTGAGCTGTGTACTCTAGGCTAGCTGGCCTTTGAGCTTCCAGGTGAGTCTCCAGTCTCTGCTTCCCATCCTATCGTGGAGTGCTGGGATTACAAATGCAGACTACCACACCTGACTTTGTACATGGGTTCCAGGGATCAAGCTTGGGTCATCAGGCTTGCACAGACAGTGCCTCTACCTGCTGAACCACAGTGTCTGCCTAACACCCTCATTTCTAATGTCCCCTATTTCTCATTTGTTATCTAAGTTCCTAATAGTTAAAAAAAAGTAAATTTCCTTGGGACTATTTAAACATTTTGAACACATTTTTAATGCTTTTATCTTTAATTTGGGGAAATTCTAGGTCACTATTCCTTTTTTATTTAAAAATATTTAAAAATTTTTACTTACGAGTTGTGTATACGTGTGTATACCATGTGCATGCAAGTGCCCAAAGAGACTAGAAAGAGGGCTTTGGTTCCCTTGGAGCTGGAGTTACAGGTGGTTAGGAGCTGCATGATATGGGTACTAGGAGCTGAACTCTGGAAGAGCAGCAAGCGTTCTCAACCTTGGTATCATCTCTCCAACTTCTCACTAGCTTTTAAACCCCACCTCTTTACTATTGAAAGTCCTACTGTCCTATGTAAATGCTGGCACTATTTCTGTCATATAGATTAACTTTCACATTTTTATTTCATCTTCTATTTTACTAAATTGTTTCTCTATTATACCCATTGTTCTAACTCTACTCTTAAAGTCCTTTATTAAGTTCTTTATTTCAGCAATCATATTCTTATGTCAAATGACTCCAGTTTATTTTCCTCATTATTGCTTTATCCCACCTTATATTTATTACCTATCTCTTTAAGGATATTTGTTATGTTTATTTTAAATTTGTATTCTGTCTGGTCTCAAAAGTTTGCACTACCTGGACATAATGTTAGTTTGTTATCCTTTTACACCAGGTGTTCTTTGTGTGTGTGTGTGTGCACGTGTGTGTGTGTGTGTGTGTGTGTGTGTGTGTGTGTGTGTGTATTTTTTTAATCACTTTTTCAGGTCCATTGGCCCATCTCACTTTGTGATTTACTCATGGTTTACATTTTAGGAGGAAGATCTTCAATTTCTGTAATCTTTCTGTAGAATCTGGAGCCAGTTCATCCTTACATCTTACCACAGTCTAGTCACAGTAGCTTATCAGAATCAACCTCATATCTGTTGACAAGTGGCCTCAATGTAAGACCTTCATCAGGCAACAATAGGGAGGGGTGGCTGGAGGGAACATTATTCCTCTAACAGGCTATGCAACACTGAATTTAAGAAGTAAAATAATTGGGCTGGAGAGATGGATCAACGGTTAAGTGCACAAGTGGTGTGCCTATATACATTCAGGCAGAACACTCACATAAAAACAATTTTAAAGTTTTAAAAAGTAAAGCTGGACATGGTGGCACATGTCTTTAAGCCATCACTCAGGATGCAGAGGAAGGCGGATTTGTAAGACTGAGGCCCAGTCTACATAAAGAGTTCCAGGCCAGCTGGGGCTACAGGAAGACCTTGCCACAAACAAACAAACAAACAAAGTAAAATACTACACACTCCTCCTGACTTCCTAAGTGGGAATTAATGGACTTCGTAGAGAATTTATTTTTTTTCCAAGCTTTTTATAACTTTGAGGAAATCATCACCAAAACTCAGAGCAAACATACAAAGTAGAGGAAAGTCATTCTCATTTTTGTGGGACCACACTATGCTTACAACTAGGGCAGGTACCTTAGGTGGAAAGCCAGTTGAACCAGGGCATCCCTTTTTCCTTAAGGTTGGCGTGTGAACTGGAAGTGGAGCACAGTCTGCAACCTGCACCCAGGGCAAAAGAGGAAATAAATGTCCTGAAACAATTCATTTCAAATGTAACTAAAAGAAACCAAAGAAATAAAACGGAACAAAATATCAACAGGCTAAAGAAAGGCTCTACTAGATCGCCTCACTGAAGTTCAAGTTCTCACAGTATTGACCATTTAAATTTGAGACCACAATATTTACAAATGAAATCCTTTCTCAATTCTCTTTCAATCTGGACATTTTAAAATAAATAATTTAGAAAAGAAAAGCCACAGAAGAAAACAAAAATGAAAGTATACAGCTTACATAAAAAATGTGAAAAATGTGTATTTTCACATTTGTTTGAATTTGCCACACTGATCCTAAAAAGTTCCTAAATTTTTAGCAAGATTTATAATACGAATATTTAGAAAACTCATTTCTTTTAAAACTTTACTATTATTGTGTGAATGTATGTGTGTACATGTGTGCATATGTCAGAGTGCACTTGTAGAGGTCCAGGATAACTTTGTGGAGTCACTTCTCTCCTTCCCCCTTGTGAGGGTTTCAGGGATCCAACTCAGGTTGTCAGGCAAGTGCTTTACCTGATGAGCCATCGCACCAGTACTAGAAGATTCTTTTTAGCTACATAATTTTCACATTTAGAATATGTATTATGTATACGAATATCATTCTGTGGATCTGAATATATAGAAATTAGTGGATTCTTTATACTAAAAATGATTTTAAAATAGGGAGCTAAATTATTTAGTACAATTAGAATTTTAAACCTACTGTTAAGCAAAATGGCATCTTGTTTATGAGGCATTTCTGTAAGACATTTCTTTGAATGAAAAGAGCCAGTCATATTATTTGTGTGTGTCGGGGGGGCTGGGAGATACAGTTTAATTTATTACAGTATAAAAAAGACACAAGTAACTTCCTTTTAGGATGTCAAGCAAACAAGAACAAACTAAACCTTGCATGAAGTTATAGAATATTTTAAAACATTAAAAGTGGATAGTCCTTTTTTTGCTTTTACGACCATATAATATCTAAAACTAATCATAAATACACTATAATCTTGAAATAGAACTCAACTGAGGTTCTCAGTTTTCTATAAATTGTGAGTTTAGATTTTATTTAAATTTTGTTTACTTTTAAACAGCTTGAAATTTAACATTTGAGAATATAAAAAGAAAGAGCAACACTGCCGGGCGTGGTGGTGCACACCTTTAATCCCAGCACTCGGGAGGCAGAGGCAGGCAGATCCCTGTGAGTTCAAGGCCAGCCTGGTCTACATAGTGAGTTCCAGGACAGCTGGGGCTACAGGGAGACCCTGTCTCAAAAAGACCGCCCCCCCCCAAAAAGAGCAACACTAAAAATTTATATAAAAGAAAATGAAACAAAACTGTCATTAGAATGCTATAGGAAGTATAAGAAAAGTTATTTAAAATTAAAGAGTAAAGCAAAGATGCTATATAAAATACCTACAGACCTTATGAGTACCAACAATGCCTAATATAAAAGGATCCCATTCACATTGCAACACAAAATTTAAGGCATCAGAGAACAAATCAATAAGCAACGCAGAGCACATCGAAAGCAATGAACTTTGCTGACAAATGTAAAGAAATAACTACTATGCATATTAAGTTCATAGATGGAAAATGCCCAATATCATGAAGATGTCAATTTTCCTCATATAAATCTGTAAAAGTCAATGAAATTCTCATCAAAAGCCCCAAGTGGAATTTGACAGCTAACTCTAAAGGTAGTATGTTACACTGAAGGGTTAAGAAGAAAAAGAATTAAGGTTGCTGTGAGTGACTGCCCATACTGAGTGCTAGCAACTGTTTTAGAGCTCTAGTGATTAAAACAGTGTGAACCAGTGCAGAAATAAGCAAAAGTGGAGAACAGAGAACCCTGCAACAGACCATGCACGCAAAGCAGAGGCAGTGCTGCAAACCAAAGGAAGGAAGGAAATACACGAGACTTGGGTGTTTATACGGGAAAAAGATTAGAATCCTACCCCACTACTTCTAACAGTTTCAGTTTAATTAAAGTCTTAAAATTTTAAGCTTTTAGAAGAAGAATAATCTCTTCAAAGGGAAAACTACTTTAAAAAAACATAAAAAGCAGAAGTCATACAGGAAAAGGTAGATAAAGCAGACTAAAAGAAAAGTTCTGCAAAACATAAAGATACCACAAATAAAATTTAAAAATAATCTCCAATGGGCCTGGAAAGATGACTCAGCAGTTAAGAGCACTGGCTGTTCTTATGACCCAGATTTGAATCCCAGCACCCACATGGTGGCTAACAACCATCCATAACTCCAGCTCCAGGGGCTCTGACACCCTCTTCTGTCCTGCATGGGCATTGCATGACACAGTGCACTTACACACAGGCAGGTATAACATTCATACACATAAAATAAAATAAAGATCTCTAGACTAGGAGAAAATACTTATAATGAAAATACCCAGCATCAAGAACTTCTATCCAGACTATATAAAGAACTTAGAAAAAAAAATACCAACCAGGGAAAGTAATGGAACAAATGGTCAATGGACATCTGCAAGCAAATCTTTAAAAGCCAATGAAGATATAGAAAGATGCTAATAACATTAGAAAATAGAGATTCACGTTAATAAAAAATGCTTTATGCCCATCAAATTGGCCAAAGTTAATGTCTAATTTAGCAAGTGTTGACAAGAACAAGAGGAAATGGGGGACTCCAATACACTGCTGGTGAAACTGGAAATGGATCTAACCAGTTTAGAAAACAATTTGGGAAGGTCAAGTTAAAGTTGGAAGTATATATAACATACAACCAAGACACGCCCAAACTCTGCCCACCTGCAAAAGCAGGCAGATAATAAGATGCTCACTTCAGTACCAATTTTAGCAATAAAAAGCTAGAAGCAATCTAAGTATTCAAAAACCAGGAGAACAGGTAAGCTAAGGAAATTTATACACAAAGATCGATGGCAGTGTTTTATTACAGCAGTTATTACTGTTATTATAATACAAGGCTCTGAATCAGAATTTATTTCTAAAAAAACTGGAAAGAAATGTGTTGGAGATCTGGAGAAATCCCAAGATGATGACACTGCGTTGCCTTCCTGGTGGTGACTGTGACACAATCATTACCCAACACCTTTGGCTTAAAGCTTTCACTGCAATTGCAATGAATGAACAAAATGCACATGAGGTTTATTCAAAAGCATATTAAAGCATATTATTTATTTATGAATGGAAAAGTGGCAGAAGGATACAGGTACTGTTTGTATAAATTTTAAGTATATGACAAACATGACTACATATTATTTATTGACATAAATGGAATAAACATAAAAATCAAGGTTGGATACCAATTTCAGGATATTTAGGTATGTTTGGGAAAAGGCAAGAATAGCATAGGGAAGGTGGTGTATTTCATTCTTGGAAAATGAACTGAAAGAACTGGGCAAAATGATGCCATCTATTAAATCTGTTGGCTGATGGTAACACTGATGTTTACTCTATGTAAGCTTGAACTATTTTATCATTAAAATAGAATTGCTTTAATCCCTAATGTTAAAACAATTGTAACTAAGCCGGGTGTGGTGGTGCACGCCTTTAATCCCAGCACTTGGGAGGCAGAGGCAGGCAGATCTCTGTGAATTCAAGGCCAGCCTGGTCTACATATTGAGTTCCAGGACAGCTGGAGCTACAGGGAGACCCTGTCTCAAAAAGACAAAAAACAAAAAAACGAAAACAACAAAAAAACCCCAACTGTAACTAAAATGCAGCACGTCTTCCTAACTAAGCCCATGTGAGGGCCCAATCACAGGTGGGAACATAAACTGAGCCTGACTATATATAGTTCATACTTTTCTTGGGGAGGCTTCTCTGACTGGACTGTCCATTTCTGTGGGAACCTAGAGCCAATCTGGAGATTACATACAGGGGAGCAGAGGAGCTCTGCCCAAGCTGGGACATCGAGTGAAGAACAGAGGTCACATGTCAAGGCAGAATGAAATGAGTTGAGGCACAAGCTCTTCTGACTTGTGCAGGACATGGTCTCTGGTCAGAAGAGTAACCAACAGGCAACTTAAAGCAATTGACTGAGAAGAATCATTAACATAATTCAGTATTTTATACTATTAAAAAGCATGATTTTGTTGAGTATCTAGGGCTGATTTAGCAGTTAGAATAAACTTTTCAGTTATTCAGTTACCACAGCTGTTCAGCTGTTATAACATTGACAATTTTTAAGCAATGCTTATGATGCAATGAATCAGTTATATGATAACTTATCAAACTGATTAGAAGAAAATACAGGAATCAATAATGGCACCTGGAGTATCATGTGCCTTTAATTTGGATCTAATAATTCCAATACATAAAGTTTGCATGTAATGTTTACATAAATTTATCTCTACATCGCCAATTAAAGACTACCTATGTCTATCCATTCATCTATTCATCCATCCATTCATCTATTGTTTATTTCAGGTGAGTTTTAGGTGATACTTTTCTGCTTTATTTTCTCTCTCTTTCTCTCTCTCTCATCAGAAATGTAATGATCTCCAGTTAACTATAACTTATTATACAATGCACTTAAGAGTTTTAAATATTCAATTCCCTTTCCTGAACACAAGTATGAAACTGGGGAGAGGGGCTGGTCCAGTGAGGCACTGAACTGATGCAGCTTCACTAGATGTGGAAGGAGACGTGGACCTTAACTGGGTGTGAAACTTGATGCTCGGGTCCCATAAGTGTTTTTAGTGGGATCAGTCAGTCTAGGAAAATAAGTCAGGGAAAACAAAAACCCAAGGAATCACTTTTAAACAATATGCAACTCTTTGTTTGCTTTTTGAGACAGAGTCTCCCTGTAGTCCCAGCTGGCCTGGAACTCACTATGTAGACCAGGCTGCCCTTGAACTCACAGAGATCCACCTGCCTCTGCCTCCCAAGTGCTGGGACTAAAGGTGTGTACCACCATGCCCAACAACAATATGCAACTCTTAGCAAGTTCTGTAAGGCATGACCATGACAACAACTCTTGAAGAGGATTAAAATCCATCAGTTTGAACACTCATATTAGGGATGCTATTATCCCAAAGCAGTAGCTTTAATGTAAACAAGCATTAAGTTAACTACATGCTCTTGCAGAGGACCCAGGTTCAGTTCCCCAGCACCCACATAGCAGCTAACAACTATTGGTAGCTCTCGTTCCATGAGCTGTTAACCAAAAGCTCCAGCCCAAACCTTGCTGTTGATTTCTTGTGAGCTCTGTCTCCACTGCATGTTGTTTGTATTCCATGTAAAACTTTCATGCTTCACACCCAAAAAGTCATATGTGAAGTATGAGAACTTAATAGAGATATATGAAGATTAGTCACAATTTTGTCCTTGACAATGGAATTTAGTCCTTTAATAGGTGTTAACAGAAAGTAAGAGAAACTAAAATCACCTCTGTGCTTGTCATATTAGTGTCAGATCTTACTTTTTGCAGTAGTAAAAATATTAATACATTTAGAGGCGCACTTTGAAACCAGGTATTTTTAGAAATTAAAAATGCTTTGGGTTAAAATGCATGAAGATCTTATAAAGCATGCTTATTGATGATCTACTGAGTTTGGCAATTTTCAAAATGACTAGGATTGCGTATAATGGCAATTTGGAAAGATCAGATCACTTGTTTTGGACACGTTGTATAAAAAGAACAATATTCCAATAAAAAACTATTAAAATTGTTTTCCCTTATTATTACTATGATTACTATTGTAGGGAAAACATAATGGCAGACAATATACCCTTCAAACCTGTCACTGATGAAATATTAAAGGGTAGTAATGAGAATATGTCTTAACAAGGCAGATTAGAACCACTGATTAAAATAATAATGGTCCCTACATGTCAAATTAAGTGAAAAAATAAAATCTCTTAAAATTCTAGGTTGATTGATAAGTGATTGGAAATAGAGATATCTGAAAAGTTTTCCCAGACATTAACTTTCCAGCTCTCTTTTTTGAGCTGAAAAGGACTCTGGGCACATGGCTTTAATATCCAAGTACGCAATTTTCTCAAGTTGTGGATATTTTCCCATGTACAATTAAATTAAAATACTGTGGTGGTTACTTTTAAACATCAACTTGCTAAAATCTAGAATCACCAGAGAACCTCAATTGAAGAGTTGTCTAGATCAGGTTGGCCTGTGAGGGATTGTCTTGATTGTAAATTTATATAGGAAAACCCAGCCAACCATGGGAAGCACCATTCCCTAAGCAAGGAGTCCTGAACTATATGGGACAGGAGTAAGCTAGATGAGAGGAAGCAAACAGGCAGCATAGCTGCATTTGTTTCACTCTGCTGACTGGATGTGATATGACCAGCTGTATCAAGCTCCTGCCTCTGAGACTTCCCTGTACTGGTGAACAGGAACTGTAGGCTAAATAAACCCTTTCTTCCTCTATGTTGTTTTTTTGGTTTGAATTCTGATTTATTTATTTTTATTTTCTGTGTATGAGTATTTTGCTTGCATGTAAGTAAACCCATGTTGTATAGGACCCACAGAGGCCAGAAGAGAGCATCAGATCCCCTGGAACTGGAGCTACCAACAGTTATTAGCCACTATGAGAGTACTGGGAACTGAACCTGGGTCCTCTGCAAGAGCATTCAGTGCTCTTAACTGCTGAGCCATCTCTCCAGCCTCTCACCCCAACTCTGTTGCTTTTGGCCAGGGTGTTTTATCACAAATACAAATGAAACTAGACAACTCTTTCACTGTTTTGAAACTGGTATGTTGCTCATATAAAAGTCCATTTTTGTTCAGTATAGAGAATTGGTATAATCTGACAACTCTGTGGGAGCTATAGGCTAGCACTGGGAAACACTAGAAGTAGTCCTCTATGGGTGCTCACTGAGGTCTCCCAGGTGGTGGGCACAGGCAGGTATTCAAACAATTCATGAGGCAAGGGTTTGGTAAAAATGACCAACACAGTTGCCAATAGGCTGAAGCCTTTTTTTATTATTTTATTTTAAAAGCTGGAACTATTGGATTGATGCTAACTATCAGCTCTGTATGTATGGCACAGATTATTTCATAAATTGGTATACTTTGAGAAGCAGGAGAATTTGGCCTAAATCCCATCTTGACCGCAGTCAGTACTCTGTGTTCTACCAGAGGTGCCTCCATGGCAGCAGCATTCAGAGCAATAATGATCAGAGGCCAGGTTACATTTCCTGACAGTGAACTTTGACCAGAAAGAGGAGAGAAAAAGAGTAAAATGAGACTCAAGACAAAGCATACCTAGCTCACACTGTATTTGTGGTCACCTAAGGAGAAGTTAAATGATTAAATCTGATAAAGCAGGAGTGTCTAAAATTCTCCTCCTCCTAGTTTCTATGTAATTACATAAATTGCAAGGTGAATGAGAGTCCGTGTGTGGGGGTGGGGGGGTGGGAGCTCCGTTAAAATGGAATCAATGAGCAAAGCAGTACCAGTATATTTTACACTAAGAACTTAAAACTGATACATCACATACGCTTTGAAAGATGTGTTCAAGTAGAAGATGTTATATGTCAAAAACTGGGCCATTTAAAGAAAATTTAAAAGGTTTTGCCTTTCATAAAAGCCTGTAGATCTAATGCTTGACTGAAAGACAGAGAATCCAGAGCAAAAAGTAATGTTGTGAATAGGAATGAAAAGTGAAAATGGCTTTTATTTCTGCTTCTAGAGAGCTTAAAATCTAATAATGAGGGCAAAGTGCTTGCTGTTTCCACTAATACTGGCTCAAGTTTTACAGCAGACCTATTCTTTGAGTCACAGAAAGGCATGCTTACAGAAGTTGGGCATGCTGTTCTATACTGTCTAGCACTGAAATCAAAACATGCTGCCTAAGTCATACATCGTGAAATGATGATTTATGTAAGTAGCAATGCTCTAGTATGAAGCTTTCTTTAAAATAGAAGATACTAAGATTTTATATAGATTATAAATGGACAACTTAGGAAGAAATAGCTTGCATTTAACATACAATACAGTTGGTATTTGGAACTCTAACTTGACACAAAAATTCAGTTTTTATCAATTTTTATCTTTTAGCCAGAAGCATTCTGGAAATATAGGGGTTAGTAATCTATTGCTTTTTATTTAGAACACTTAAAGCCTCAAACTTTTAGTGAAATATTTATTTCTGTTAATTGAGTTTATAGTAATCCCCAAGTATTATAGAAATATTGTTTCATGCTGGACAAAGTGGCTCATGACTTTAATCCCACACCTGGGAGGCAGAGGCAATCAGAACTCTGTGAGTTCCAGGCTAGCCTGGTCTACATAGTGAGTTCCAGGTCAGCTGGGGCTACAGGGAGACCCTGTCTCAAAAAGCTTAAAAAAAAAGAAATATTGTTTCATTTTGAAGATGGCAAATATTGCATTATTTTAAAATAGGTAAGTTATTGAAGGTTATGGCCTCTAATTACAGTCTTTTTAGTTATAAGTAACGTAAGCTACTTCCTTTGATGGAAATTCCTCTTAAGATTACTGTTCTGGTTAGATCTGTCCACTCGACACAAACCTAGACATATCTGTGAAATGGCGTCTTAACTGAGGAACTACCTCCATCAAGTTGGCCTTTGGGGCATTTTCTTAATTCTAATTGATGTAGGATGGCCTAGTCCAGGGTGGGAAGCACTATCCTTAGACAGGTGGGCCTGGGCTATATAAGAAAAGTAGCTGAGCAAGCCAGGGGAAGCAAGTCAGTAAGCAGTAGTCCTCTGGGACCTCTGCTTCAGTTCCTGCCTTGACTTCCCTCAGTGATGAATGGTGACTAACCTGGAGATGGAATAAACCCTTTCCTCCATAAGTTGCTTTTGGTCATGATGTTTATCACAGCAACAGAAAAGCAAACTAGGAAAGTCGTTTTCAGCATATAGACTTGAATATCGACTCTGGAGAATTACAAAGGTTCTAAGAAAGCTAACAGCAAGTTCAAGCCGCATGTTAGCTATTTACAGTCTCTCCCCCAAATTCTAATTAGAACACTCTGCAATGAGGTATTCAGTGATTTTTTAAGATTAAAGGAATGAGATGGACCGCTCTCCAACCTTTTGTATTCATACAACAATGCTATGTATGACAATTTTGCTTATAATATGCTGAATTAAATACTACTTATACAGAACATTAAGAATTCAAACTATAAATGGGCTTAATAGCATAGAAATAAAAATATGGCCAACATTATTTAGGCTACTTTCTGTGATATTGCACAGTGAAAGAACTTTAAATTTATAAGAGTATTACAAATGCACTTATCTGAAAACATTATATACCAGGAAATCACATGCCAATGTTGGATTGAAGGTTACTATTAGGAATGGAAACTGTGTTCTACTGATTTACCACACCCCATGTCCCAGGGAGGTTCTTTTACTACACCACTGAGATGTTTCAACTTAACTACTAATTTATAATTCTTCAACCACGTCCTTTGCAGAGGTCTACTTCTCAATGGTTTTGCTTTCTGTCTGGCTTGTCGGATATTTCGCCCAGGAAGCACGGAAAGAAGCTGGGGAAGCAGATAATCAAGACTATCATACTGGCATTGAAAAGATCATATGTAATTCTAAGTTCATAAAGTCTAGCTAACTATGGCTTATTCCTACATTACAGTATAAAGGCACAGAATGAAGAATAGGAATTAAAAATAGCCATTTTCCTCAATTTTTTTTTTCTTATTTCATGATTCACAGAAATGCTCTGGGATCAAGGCCCTCAAAGTGTACATGATTTACCAGGTATAATTAATGCATAATACAATAAATCATTAAAAAAATAAAACCTTTCTGAACTATAACCTTACTAAAATTCAGTCATCATAAATTTACTCAGTTTTCAGGCTGATAATTCGAATCTAGTTCAAATGTGCAAATGCTGAATTTCCCTTCTTGAAGTTACAAAAATAGTTACTACATACTACACACATATGTCATAGTTTATAAATTTCAAAACAATCAAGAAATCTGTAGAGCCAGGAATCTTATAGACCTCAATAATTAATGTCACCTGAGCTCATAGTTCAGTGGACAGGGCACTGACATCTGAACTGCTTTGCTTATTCATTATTAAGCAGTAATCTGAAAATATGTGATACTAGTGTTATTTGTATTTATCTGACAACGAACCCTTCATGAGTTCAGAAAGAATCTAAGAATCATTGGACCTTCCTACTACTTCCCATGCCTACCACAAACTAAGAACTACTTCATCTAGAACTTTCCATATCTAGGATCTTTGGTTTTAAGTTACTGATCCTGAAGTTAAAAATATGTATTTATCAGAGACTTTCCTTTTGAATGCTGCTATTTTACACAGTACATGAAAATCTAAATAAGCAATACCAGGTAACTATTGCCTCTCAGCTGTGCATGGCAGGTGCTGGGATGGAGGCTGGTTTAGAAAGCTTTGAGATCATTCCACATCCAGATTCCCTACTCTGGGCATATCAGAATCCAGAATCTTGTAGGACATGAATAGTAGCTGAGCCATTTCAGGCCAACAAGCTCCTTGCTAGCATTAGCTGTGGAAGATGTTTCTAGCTTGTTAATAATACATACATAAAAATGGTTTTAAAATCTTGAAATTATCTTAGAACATGAAGAATCAAATATACACTGTATAAAATATTTAGAGAAATTCCTTTGAACTAC
Organism: Nannospalax galili; assembly: GCF_000622305.1. NCBI lineage: Eukaryota > Metazoa > Chordata > Mammalia > Rodentia > Spalacidae > Nannospalax > Nannospalax galili. The sequence goes on along the minus strand of NW_008358858.1, from coordinate 393,090 downwards.
ATTAAAAAAAAAAGGACCATCAGGATTTCTCCAGTACTGATTTGTATAAAATCTATAGTGAATGAGGTCTATAACTTGTCTCAAATTTTTAGAATTTTGCATTTTGTAAATTACCACATTTCTTTTTACATCATTAAAATCTCTTAAGAAATCTCTACCTATTTACTTATATCAGATTCTGACTGACAAACTTATTTCCGTTGTATTTGATTAATTTAGGAAGCATACTTGAAAAAAAGATATCTTATTATTTTAGAAGCTTGGGTGTATAAATTTGTATGAAGAACATTGCCAAAGCTTTGCGGCCAAAGCCAAAATGGAGAGGGGAAAAAAGAGAGAGAAAAGAAAATACAGGGAAGTGCATCGTGGCAGAAGAGCAGCAGCACACAGCATGCAGCAGGGGAGGACACATGGCAACATGCTCACAGGCTCTGCAGCTACAGGCAAAGGACAAGAGACAGGCAGAGGCATCAGACGGCACACAGTGCATGGTTTCTTACACGTCTGCCTTTGCTAGCTGGAGTACAGGACGGGGAGTGCTTCAACAGAGAGAGAACACCACACGTTACAGATATTCACAGGGAAGACTCCCAGGCCCATTGTATCAATATTTAGTATATAAACATATGCACAACATCACTGTTTTTGATATGTTTCAAGTACATATACATCCAGGAACCTTAGGATAAGAGCTGTAAAGGAACAGTTGCTCAGACCAGACCTAAGGCTGATGATAAAGTTTTCAACAGTACACACACAGTGATCCACAAGATAACATTCCATCAAGTAATGGACAACTTCAACAACAATGACAACAAAATGTCTATTTAATTCTGTGTCAGTGTTTGCAGTAATTTAATAAATACTTAAGTCATAGCACCCCCCACCAGTAAACTATTTAACTAAGTAGCTTTGCTTTTATGCATTTACCTACCAAATTATTACAAAGCTGGCTTTTTAAATTATAACAGCTAAATCAGAAATCATCAGTATTCATAATGGAGTGAAACAAAAATACATTTTTAAACTGTCCACCCTGACTAGACTTTTGGCTTAGTCAAAAGAGTGTGCTTGACCTTTCTGACATTAAATATTTAAAAAATAACAATTACCTCAAAATATTTTTCAAGCTTTGGAAACTGTGATGTTTAAGCAGTAGAACTTCAGAAATGCAAACCATATGTATTTAGGCAATTTCCCATATTCAATGCAACCTAATATATTTTGAACATCTACCACACATCTGTTCTATATAGACTTCATTAACTACTGAAAAATAAGGCACAGTAGTTCACAGACTGATAGAGAAGAGATCATGACAACAACAATGTGACGAAGGTGGTCACACAAGGTTTGCATGGGAACCTAGGGGAGTTCAAGATTTCTATGTGGTCTTAGAGGGAATTTACAGTCTACTAGAGTTACAGAAAACTGCAGACAAAAAGTAAAAAGCTCAAAGATAAGAAGCATCATTTGATATTACCAGTTCTATTGTTGTAACCACTCTGGGTAAACAAACTTCACTGCAGTAGGAAACTGGAAAAGCCACTACCCTAAAGTGTTAGCAGCAAACAAGGACCAAAGACCTGAACATTTCTAAACAAGTTCTTATTTCTTGGTCTGGCCAGTTACAGAGGCAGAAGTCTCAGATAGGAGGGACTTCTTCCCCTCTTGCCTGTAAAACCAAAGAACCAAACAATAAACAAATCAACTCTTACTTCTTCCTCTAGGTACCCTTTAATCTCTTCCTTCTTATCATAATAGTTAACATTTATATACACAGGTACTTTTCAAATGCTTTCTGTATGTGGACTCAACTGAGTCTCATACAAACCCAAATATGGTAGATATTAATAATAAATATTATTATTATTTTGTGTTGTGTGCAGGTGGGGGGTGTTTTCATGCGTGCACGTGCGCACGTGCGCACGTGTGTGTGTGTGTGTGTGTGTGTGTTTGAGTTTAAGCCAGAGGGCAACCTCAAGTGTTGTTCTTCAGGAGCCATCCATCTTGTTTTCTGAGACAGGGTCTTTCACTGGGACCTGGGGTTTGCCAATTAGGCTTGGCTGGTTGGCCACCAAACCCCAGAGATGTGCCTCCCCAGTGCCGGAATTATAAGCATTTGTTACCAGACTTGGCTTTTTACATGGGTGCTAAGGGTCAAACTCAAGTCCTCATGCTTGTATGGGAAGCACTTTATTGCCTGAGTTATCTTCCTAGCCCCTATGGTAAATATACAATTCCTATACTAAAGATGAAGAAAACATTTAGTTACATAAGGTCTGGCAACTGGTATGTGGTAGAGCTAGAATCCACAAATTCTCAAACTTTTCTCCAAATGGGAGACACTCAACTGCCTACACATCCTAACCTCCCAGTTCAGTTCTCAACACATGTGGCTCCTGTTTGGATCTCTCTAATGTCAGGGTACTGATACACTATTTGTCCAGTCTGACAGCCACCTCTGCTTTACAAGAGGCTGTCAAACATTCTCCTCCTTAAAGCCCTCCACTCCCTAGTTTTTGTGACAGGATACTCGCTCTAATCACTGTTCCTTTTTGGCAGCCCTGTCTGTCTTCAAAGCTGGAGATCTGTATCTGTTGTTGGCTCACTGCTTTTAGGCTTCAGTCTTCCTCCCCTCTCTCAATCTAGGCATTCTCAAATCTTTATCCCTTTTCCTTAAGCTTCTGACTATATGAAGATGTTCAAACAATATCTTTCAGATATCTCCATCTTGTCTAAAATGAAGTTATCTCCTATCCTATCTTTGTTATTTTGTCTTTTTATTTTTATTTTTTTAGATTGAACAAGGCTGGTTCAATCTAAGTTCTGCAACACATCAGCAAATCCATTCCAATTCTAGCCACTACCTACATCACCCCACTCATCCTTGCTGTCAGCAAATCACATGACCTCTGCCTTCCCCACACTCAGGCCTCCTACATTTGCCCACCTCAGTCCTCATCTGTGATGACTCAGCTCAGGCATCATTTCTATTAGAAAGTGTTCATGGATCTTCTGTCCAGTTAGAGTTTTCCTATCTTTCAATGTCTTTCACATATTTTCTTCATAGTGTTATAATTATGTTGATACATTTGGTTTTTTCTACTAGACTGTCAGATTTTTTTTTTTTTTTTTGGTCTTTTTGAAACAGGGTCTCCCTGTAGCCCCAGCTGTCCTGGAACTCACTATGTAGACCAGGCTGGCCTTGAACTCACAGAGATCCGCCTGCCTCTGCCTCCTGAGTGTTGGCACTAAAGGCGTGCACCACCATACCTGGCTTATTTATTATTTTTATGTGTATGTGTGTATTGCCTGCATGTAGGTAAGTCCACCCATGTTGTGCAATGCCCGCACAGCACAGAAGAGGCTGTTGGATACCCTGGAACCTGAGTTATGGACAGTTAGCTGCCATGTGGGTGCTGGGATTCGAACCCAGGTCTTCTGCAAGAACAGCTAGTGTTCTTAACCGCTGAGCCATCTCTCCAGCCCCGACTGTCAGATTCTTAAGGGTAGGAAATAACATGCTTGATATAAAGCCTATAAATTTAGGAATTCTCAACAAATACTGACTACTTCTAAACTCACATAGTATTTATGCATTTTTTGCATAATTTATGGTTTTTCCTCATTACATAATCCAAATCGTGCAATTGTTTTCTAATAATAAAATTATCATCTTGAAATTTAGTTTTACATATGACTGACTCTGCAGCTGCTTCTGCCCATGGTGCAGTACTACATGTGTAAAAAGTGCTAAGATGCTTAACAAAGAGAAACCCTCACTTTTTAGACATCCCTATAGTCTGGAGTGTGTTAAAACAAACAAGAGCACAAATATCTTACAGAAAATATTTTATCTCTATGCTAAAAATAAGATAAAATGCCTCTCAAAATTATCTTTGATAAGAATAGCCTTTTCTAAGCTAATAATGATACTAAATATCTTAGCAATAATTTCTTACCAGATGTTTTCCATAAAGAAAAGGGCTAATTATACTTTCTTCTAAAGTACATTTAGGGGAAAATATATTTCTTCCCTATACATATCTATAACCATCATTTTCTATAAACACCAAAATGTTCTCATGGCAAATACTACAAGCTGGTAAGTTGCCAAAATGTATAATCAAACACCACCTTGAAACAAGTATCTTCTATATTGAAATCTACAAATTGCCACCACAACTTTCGGCTAAGGACAGAGGTAAGCATACAAGCAGAAACCACAAATGACTGTCTACAACCATCGTATGTCTTAGGGGCACATAATTTGGCTAAGAGTTTTAATGACCTCCGGGGGTCTTATTCCACAAAACATTGGAGAAGATATAAACTGTGAAGACAAGGTTTTTCTCTATAGATTGCCTATATTATGACATCACATACAATATATAATAAAAACATGGAATATATACGAGTTAGTAAACAAATTGAGCATCCCTCACCTGAAAATCTGAAATGTAAAACTTTGCATTTTCAGAACAGGGATGCATAACTGGAAAAGACTGAAAATATTCGGGTCTGGAGAGATAGTTCAGTTAATAAATGAATGCAAGCATGAAGATCTGAATTTGATCTTCGGTCCCTACGTAAAAAAAGTGGTGGTGTTGGCTGCAAGCACTTGTAATCCCAGTGCTTGGGAGGTAGACATAGGGGGATCCCTGGGATTCACTGGTTAGTCAGACTAGCCTAATCAATGAACCCTAGGTCCCAGTGAGAGAACCTGTCTCATAAAAATGGGGGGGGCAATGAGGAAGAGGGGGTGGAAGGATTCTAAGAGCCAGCGGTAGTAGATGACCACAAGGAAACAAAGTTTTCCAGACAGCTGGGATGTTACCCAAATGAACTCACAGCATTAGTGACAGCATGCACAAGACCCATCCCAGCATGGAAGTAGGGAAGTGGGTAAGAAGCTCCAACTGCAGCTGAGGAACTACTGGCAACTGGTAACTACTGGAAGAGGGAAAGTTGGTTTTCTGTAAGTGTGTGACACTACATAGGTTAACCAGGCTCCAGTGGATGGACACAAACTCAAGGACATTTGGGGACCCAAACTTGGCTCGGTTGACATTAAAACACACATACACACACACACACACACAAACACATGGTAGAGTACATGAAAACTGGTAGGGGTGTATAAGAGAGATAGAGATAGGGGAGAGGGACTATATATGATCAAAATATATTACATGAAAAATTAAAATTAATTTTAATTGTAAAATTAAAATTAATTTTAATTGTAAAATTAAAATTGTTTCTAAATGGGGGAGCTGATGCCCAAGATATGACCGAACTTTCATACTCATGGCGGGGGGCTCGAGGAGCCCTAAATTCTGAAATTCTGAACCACTACTTCTGGTCCCCAAATACTTTGGATAAGAGAAACTCAGTCTACATTGCCTAAATTGGGGAAGTTGTACGTATTTTCTGAAGTATGTAGAACTTCAATTTGGGTCACAATGAACACATGGGGAGAAGTCTTAAAAAAAAAAAAACAAGTGAAGGAGGAAATTTCAAGAATTAAAGAAATCTTTACAACAAATGCTTTTTAAATTTGCGTGTAGTGTATGTGTGTGTGCCAGTGTGCTGGCTAATGTATGTGTATGTGAGGCCAGAGGATGTCAGGTATCTTCCTCTCTCACTTTTCACCTTTTTTTAAGCTAAAAATTTTAATCATATTTATTTTTTATGTGTATGTATGTGCATGTGTGTGTGTATGTATGTATGTGTGAGGGCATGCACATACCAGAGCATGCATGTGGAGCTCAGAAAAACTTGGGGAGTCAGTTCTCTCCTCTAACACATCAGTCTCGGGGATCGAATTCAGGTAATCAGGATTGGTGGAGAGACACTGAGACATCTCACAGGCTCTACTCCACCTTATTTTTTGAGATAGGGTCTCTCATTGAACCTGGAGTTTGCTGTTCCAGCTAGAATCGCTGGCCAGTGAGCCCCCAGAATTCACCGACGTGCCCCTTCCCCTGACTGGGGTTACAGGCACGTACTGCTATGCCTGGCTTTTATGTGGGTTCTGGGGAGGCCAACTTAGGTCCTCAAGCTTGCATGTCAAGCACTTCACCCACTTAGTCATCTCCCCAGCCTCAATAAATGTTTTTAAATTGTCTGTTACTGAAGCTTTCAGATGGTCAATCTTCTCCAATACAGCTATAATAACTGCTGTGAAACCTCAGATGCCTGAGACTGGTTCTGAGAGACTGTAAGAGTGGAGAGTGATGGTAAAACCAAGAGATTATATAGAGATTAGTGAAGGGAGGCGCCATGACTCAGATTCAATATTCTAGAACATCTCAGTAAGATTTTTACGAGGCAAGTCATGCCTAAAGCTCTGCCTGTTAGAATTTTATTTCTATCTATCCTCCACCTGTTGGCTATATAGAGCATGAGACTGGGCCTAATGTGAACTAACCAGGACTGGGCATGTGGTGTGGAACTGAGGGAAAAGATAAAGGAAGAAGAGATACTGATTTTCATGGGAGAAGAGACCACAGTATTTGTTCTACTGCTTTGTAAATATGGGAATGCATTTCCCATGGCATCATCTGTCACAGTGTTCTCTTTTTTAAAAATTAACTTGGCCTTCTTTATCAATCCGAAGGAATGCCATACAAATCCTTGATCTATGTTTTCATTTTGCTCTAAGACCTAAAAGAAGCCACTCATCAACAGGAAGATGTGATAAATAATGGCTAATCCATGATACTGAATACTTTTAGGGTTCTTTTAAAAGTCCACATACTGGGGCTGGAGAGATGACTCAGCAGTTAAGAGCACTGACTCCTCTTGCAGAGGACCCGGGTTTGATTCCTAGCACCCACATGGCGGCTACGAACTGACTTTAACTCCAGTTCCAGGGGAATCCTAAGCCCTCTTCTGACCTCCGTGGCATTGCACAACATGGGTGCACTCACATGCAGGCAATACACCCATACACATAAAATAATAAATAAAATGTTTTAAAAAAGTCCACATTCTGCATGTAGACTACCCCAAATACCTCCATCCTCTTAAAGTACAGGAATGGAGTGTTAAGCATGCATTCTGCTCTGCCCAACTCCCCTCTACTTCTCAGAGAAGCAAAAGTGACTAGAATCACATAAACTCCTTCCTTTCTGCCAAAGCTATTCTTACACACAGGAGTGACCACAAAGCATGACTTAAAAGGAGGCATCCTGTTCTGAATATCTTCCTGTACAGACAAAAATTCTAGCATTCATATGAATTGTGAATGAACAGGCAAAACACCATAAAGAAAAATTAACAGTGGGAAAGTGATTCTGTGTTCTGTTTTAAATAAAGAAATGACAGTTTTAGTAGGCCTGCATAAGAGTAAAAGATGGAGAGGAGCAGAGGTAATTTTTGAGGAGGGGATGTACTAGCAGTAAGGCTCTGGAAACACAGAGGCAACAGGAGGACATTAGGCTTGTGGGGGTGGAGGAGAGATTGACAGTGTGTAGACACACACCATAGTAAACTTGATTTCTACAATTTTGCTTAACACAAGCCACCTTCTGTCTTGCATGGGCAATGTCCAATGGCAATTAGGTTTTATTATTTCAATATTCTTTTCTATAGCAATAATAGAAAACAGAAAAAAATGACCAGAAGGATGGCAAATTAGGGGTTACGTAAGCACTGGAACCTATTTAATATAGGGGAAAAGTCACATCAGCATAAGGACTATGTACAATACAATCAGATTTGGGATAAGGAACAATCAAGATTTACTTGTTCCTTAAAAACCTACATGTGTAGCAATAGGAGCTATCAAACTTGGGTTTTTACAGTACATTGGATGTGGAACCTAAATACATCAAAGATTGAATTCTACCAATGAAAAAGAACATTCGCAGGCAGATCTCTGTGAGTTCAAGGCCAGCCTGGTCTACATAGTGAGTTCCAGGATAGCTGGGGCTACAGGCAGACCCTGTCTCAAAAACACCAAATAAATAAAGTTTTATTGGACCGCAGCTGCATCCATATATATAAATTAAGAACAGAAAATGTTTTTTAAAATGGATCTTACCACTGGCCTGCCCACTGATAGAGAAAAATCATTTTTCAAAGGTAACAGGATTTGATAATTCCAAAGAAGTACTGTGGTTCATATTATTGGTGAATGGAAGGCTGAGTGGTGAAAATCTAAGAAAGCATTTAAGAGAACTAACATTGATGGACAAGAAATGAGAGCAGAGGGAGGGAACTAACCTACTCAGTAAATACTACCAGCATCTTGAAGGCATCACATACACTATTTCTTTAAATCTTCAAACCACTTTATGAGATCAGTGTACTGCTATTATTACCATCAGATGAACAAACCTAGGCACTGAAAGGTCAGGTAATCTCTTCCAAACTACACTCCTAGAAAGTGGACTAGCCAGTTTCTGAGCTTTACCAATGCAAATGGTAGGAGAGACTGGCCAAATCACACCTTGTAAGAGTTGGAATATGAATCAAGATTCAGCAGCTTTTGTATACTCGACTCCTCCTTACTGCATACTAGGAGTTCCTCTGCACTACTATAAAACCCAGCTACATAACTGAGATGAGCTTGTGCTGCATAACAATGAATGAAAGACCAGAAAGGAGGAAGCAACAATGAAAGAGCTCTGTGACTTGGGTGCACTTTCATGACATCTGGAGGCAGTGCTAAGAGTGCTTCTGAGAGTAGAAACCAATGCACTCTGGAACCATCTATGGAGAAGTTTGCTGAAATACACATTGTTCTTAGGTTTTACAATCTGAGTTTTTAATGGGAGCAAAGAAGACAGAGGAAAGAATCTGTTAGAAAGGAAATACTTTCAGTAGAAAGAACTCAACAGTTTATTCAGACTTCCACTTCTTCTTTCTAATGTGAATGATGGGAAAAAAATCACACCGTGTTAACACACTGAATGGCAAATTACAGCATGAAATATCATGATTATTAGAACAGCTCTCTTTGATTATACTATAATTTTTCAGAATAATTCACTGCCTTAGGAACAACAAAAATTTCCATTTTGGAGGGAAATGTATGTTTTGGTATATTTCAAACATACCAAAAAGGTCACTTTTTGTTCAATAATTTGAAAAAAAATAGAAGTTCCTTTAATGGAAAATTATGCTAAAATCATCTTCTGAATACATTATTCTATGCAACAAAATAATATAACATTTAAAGAATCTTTCATCAATTAAAAATACTTTAATGTACATTATTAACTTTTAAACTCCTTAGAAAGTGTGTGTGTTCAACAGGGCATTACAATTCTGTCAAGGATTACTGAGTCATTTAATGTGAAATAGAGAACACTTACATAACAGGCAGTACTGGAAAGAGAATTAATGTATTACAGTCACTTAATCAGAAATTCTAAATTATTAAATCTACAGAATTAATTCAGGCAGAACATGATAATGCAGTCAATTTATGGGGCATTCAGTGCATATGCTAACTTAAAATCACTTTCTACATTAGAAGACAAATCCGCCAACATTAAAAATTGATTTCTACGCTTACTGTGTTATGATAAAGTCTATTAGAGAATTTAATGTTTAAAATGTCACTTTTTCTAATACCACCAGAAGCTTATTTTAAACATAGAAACAGTAAGTGCTGAAAAGAAAAGGGGAAAGTAAAATAATCACGAAAAATAAAAATGAACAATTTCTTAGATATAGTGACAATAATTAAGTAACAGTTCTGGTCTTTTTCTTGCAAAGAATGGAAACAAATTTGCCAATGGTCAAAGCATTTTTAAAAGTATATATTTTTAACTTTATTACACTTAATAATAAACTATTATGTTTATGATAAGAAGGAATCATTTGGTTCATACAAATATGCAAGTGGTATTTCTAAAACTGACTGCATTACTAGGCAAATTCTTCAAATCAATTCACTGATCTTTTTTACTGAAGGATGCATTGGTTTGAAAATCAAAGACTTACGTCATCCAAAAAATCAATCAGTGAGGATGAGGAAGAAGAAAAGGAATCCTATTTAACGAATTCAGCAATAAAAAAATAGAAAATATGGATGAAGCAATTTAATATGAACAAATAATAAATCAAAAAATTTGTAAAGCAATTGAAAGGCAAATGACATTCGTTCAAATAAACAAATGAGAAAAACAGCCACTGTTACTGATCTTCAGGAACTTAGAGAGTGCTGCTTAAAGAGTGATTCTCCAGTTCCCGAAGGAATGAAAATCTATTGCACCCAAAATGCAATAAAATAGAGCTTATGACAATTGATTAATTAAATTAAATGTACACACTTATGAAAATAACTGAAGTAAGTATCAGAATCTCTGCTTCTATTCTTCCCTCCTGGACTATAAGTCATTTGGGAAGGAATTTTGTCTGTTTGGTCACTACTGTATTCCCAGCACTTACAGCCTTCACCCAGATAATGTGATTTATAACTGCTGAATAAGGTTCATCACTAACAACATCTGACACAGAACATACCTTATAGTATTATACTGATATTTTCTCAACAAAAATTTTAATAATAAGGTATGGAATGACAAAAAGCTGTATCATTACTTCAGAGTAAAAATGAAAAAAATATTTTCTTTTTCAAAAGTTGGAATTTGTTCAGCTCTCACTGTTCAGGGGACTGATAATACTTTTAAGTCTAACAATGACTTTTGACTTTAGGCTTTTCTTGAGTTCTTGTTAAATACAAGTGTGATCATACTTTCCACAAGAATGCAGAACCAACCCCTCCCTTACATGTCTGTACTTGCTTAGATACATGGTTCTAGGTTCTCTTCTGTGGGCTGTAATAGAACAGTTTTACTTCAAGTAAACTTTAGATCACAAAGAGAATTTTAAATTGATCACAGAGGCTATTTAGAAAAGTTTAATACTTACTTCAAATTGATCCAGAGCATCGGTAGGCGCATTCAAAAATGCCAAGAAAGAGTGCTGTGAGTCTTGGTGCGCTATACCTAGAAGACAGCAGCAACTTTCTTTTTAAAGTAGAACAATTAAAACTAATTTTTCTGGATAATCTTTCCTGTCTCAATCTACTAATGCTGTTAAAAAACCACCATCTTTCAAGGCTGATTGTATTAACTCTGTATTTAAAAAAACCCAAAACGTTAGTGTTTCCTAGATTATCACTCAATAGTTATATTAGACCAGTTTTCATGATAGTTCTTTGAGTCATTTGTTAACGAATTTCTTTTTACCACCTAGCACACGATTAAAAAAACATGAAATATTTTGGTAGATTTGAGAAAAATTTAAAACTATGGACTTGCTTATGTCTGACTTTTCTAAGCTAATTTATCACCAAAACAAGGTTTCTATTTCAAAATCTTTAAAAAAAACCAAAAACCAAAAAAAAACCTTCAGCATTTAGAACATATTTATTTTGTAAATAATATAGTAATAAAATAAGTATACTTAATTACAAAAATTCATTTCAGGTAATGACTTATTGAATAAACAATTTGAACATCATTTTTCCTCAGATGAATTTTTAAAAATTAATATATATCCTTGGACCACGACAATAAATTTAAATATATACTTTCCAAACAATTCTCCAAACAGAAATGATGACGAATACTAAGGTGGATAGAGCAGAAATAGCCCATCACACAATTCCGACTTCCATCCATAACCTCTCCTCCCCTGTGCAGCTGCATGCTGACACACGTGCATGTTGAGGTCAGAGGTCAGCTGTCAGGTATCTTCCTCTACTGCTCTCCACCTATTTTTTAATTAAAAATTACTATTTTGATTTTATGCATGAGTGTATCACCTGCATGTAAGTGCACCTGTGTTGTGCAGTGCCTGTGGAGTTCAGAAATGGGTGTCAGATCCCCTGTAACTGGAGTTACAGATGGTTGTTAGTTACCATGTGGGTGCTGGGAATCGAATCTGGGTCCTCTGTAAGAACAGTAAGTTCTCTTAACCACTAAGCTATCTCTCCAACCCCTCCAATAATGTTTTTGAAAACAGGGTCTTTCACTGAATTGGCCAGACTGGTTCCAGTGGGCCCCAGGGATCTTCCTGTCTTTATCTCTCAGTGCAGATTACAGATGCGCAATGCCACCCCGGCTTTGTTCTTATGTGGGTGCTGGAGAATTCAAACTCACAGCAAGCATTAACCCACTGAGCTATCTATCTCCCCATGCCTGATCTGATGTTCCATAGTACCAGATAGGAAATTCAGAAATTCATTTAGTCAACAAATATTTGTTAAGAGCCTATTATGAGACCAGAGGGTAAAGGCTCTTTCTGCCAAGCTTGACAACATGAATTCAATCCCTAGGACCCACATGGTAGAAGTAGAGAATTGACTCCAGGAAGTTATCCTTTGACCTCCCATGCATGTTATCTCATGTTCTCTATCTCTCTTTCACATATACAAATAAAATAATTGTTTTAAAAACAGCCTATTATATAGCAGACATTATCCTAGAAATTGGGGATATAATCGTAAACAGAAGACAGGAGAGGTCTTTGTTCTTGTTTTGTAAATATGATATTATTTAAGTAGCACAGCACATTATATTGTAGCAGACAATGAAATTTTATTTTGAAGTATTTAAAATCTAAATTAAAAACCCTTTAACATGCTTTCATAAAACAATGTGGTAAACTTATCTTTTATTTTTAAGTTTAGATCAAATCTAAAAACAATGCAATCAATTTGAGTGTACATTATATTTGGCGCTGGTGTCATTCCTGTTGAACTGCCTTTAGGCCACAAGCCATCCACACATTATGGATTCTTTTTCTTCCTAAATAATGTATCTCTCTTCCACCCTTCATGAATTAAAATAAAGAATGATCATTTTAGCATAAAGGTTTATGTTCTTAATATGAATTTCTATTCACTTTTGGCAACTTTTTTTGTTCATTAAGAATTTCAATAAAAATGTACTGAACATCAAGTACTTTAGTATGAATAGTCTATATTCTCCAGTTTTTAAATTTATTTTTATGTATGTGACTGTTTTGCCTGCACATCCGTAAGTGTGCCCATGTGATCGATGGCCATGGAAGCCAAAAGAGGATGTCAGATCCCCTGGAATTGGAGTTACAGACAGTTGTGAGTCACCCTGTGGGTTCTGGAAACCAAATCCAGGTTCTCTGCAAGAGCAGCCAGTGCTCTTAACCACTGAGTCATCTCCCCAGTCCCTGTTCTCCACAGTTTTATGAACAGATGCAGAGACCCAACTAGTTTTATCCTGCTCCGTGTTCTGGGACTAGGAAATGATAGACACCCTTAGCCAAACACAAAGTCTGTTAATTAGTTCCGTGATTGGTGGTAGCCTTTGTCAGGAAAATAAATTTTGAATAACTGTATATAAAACATCTCTTTATTAAAATAAATAACCTTCTGGATTTATTTGTATTAAATCTCTACTTTCTCAATGTCCATACTATGGGAAAAATGTTTAAGAACTTCCTATCACAGAGCTATGAGGCACTCTTAGTTCCATGTGAACAGAAAAATGAACAGTAAAGTTCTCAAGGAAATAGTAATAAATCCTGGGAAATCTCACAGAGCAAGCAATGTAAGCCTCAAATTGGAAGAAGATAATAAAATGTCCAAATAATTCTTCGTTATTGAATTATCCCACTAAAACTGAATTGGAGTCATCTTTAGTTATTTTACATATTGTTTTCTTAACTATCCTAGAAGAATCTCCCACAAGGTTTTCACATTGTAGGCACATAAAAAGTGTTAAGAAATATAATTCCACAGAAATTGGGAAGAGGCAGCAAGAGGATTTTGAATTCAAAGACACCATGGGCTACTCAGCAAGATCCTGTCTCAAAAAACAGCAACCTCCCCCTTGCTCAAATATTCTTACTAAGTTCTGAATATTCCACTGTTGAAGTGAATACCTTACATGATGACATTTGAGAATATTATAAAATACATTACAAAATAATCCTTTCTCAATCACAAAACTTACTCTTGAAATAGTTCACGACACTGAAAGAACAGTCAGACTTACGGCGAAGTGATTTCTTCTGTAACTATAAACTTTAAAAATAATGTATATTAAGTAAAACAATGACTCAGCCAATCTGGCAAGTGTGATGTGTGCATGCATGTGTGCCATATTCCTATGTAACTGCTTGATTGCTAATGTGAAGAGTTTCCCATCTACACTCTAAGCTGACTCTTAAGTAATAAAATACATTCATAACAGCAAGTCCTGATTGATGCGAACACATATTCTCATACCCTTTTCAGATCTAAGCTCTTCAGTGTCCTTTATCAGTTGCTCAATTTCTGATAGTAGATCCAAGTTCTTCTTCTCAGAATCTTTTAGTTTACTTAAAGGGAAAAGGAAACAGTCATTAATTTTGTGTAGCTGGGCTTATTTGGTTTAAAAGTCTGTCAGGGTAAATTAGAGGACTGCAAACAACTACATGCAGGACAAGTATAGCCTGCCACTTGCTGTTATAAGCACAGTCGGGCTCCTTCATGCTGGTAAGATAGCCAGGGCTGGGGATGCAGCTCAGTAGTAGAGGACTTGCCTCAAACGGATAAAGCACTGAAAAAAATAAAAATAAGAAGGACAGCTGCTGGCGCTGCACAGCAACAACAGAGCTGAGAGGGGAAGGAGGCTGCATGGGCCTCAAAGCTTGCCTAAAATATTTACCATTTGACACTTTATAGAAAAAGTCTGCTGACCCTTAGCTAAATTATTAATTAAAGTATTATAAAATCAAAGATCAATTTTAGACTTGTTAGACTTTGGGCTCATATATCACCATGAAACTAGAGTACATACATAAGTTTATAATGTTTGGTTGCTAGCTCTGCTTTATGAGCAAATGTGTGAACTCCAATGCCCTGGGTAATCGAAGAAAAGATTCTATTTATTTCAAATTGTAATACTAAGAATGACATTCAGTAGTTCTTTATACAAGGTTTAGTTCATATTCTTCAGAAAACTTTTTCGATGCCACACAAACACATTTAAGTAAAAATTTGTGTTTGCATCATTTATAACAAGTGCAAGGGTGCCATGTTATTTGTTCTTGGATAAGACATTAAAGACTACAGTTTAAGTCCTAAGGCTTCACACCACTGAAAACTAAATTTATAGCCACGTAGTTCCTCTAATCATTTTGGAACTTTGATGTTTTGAGTCAGATGGATTTTTATATTTATAGTTTCATTTTTAACGTGAATTTGCTCTTATTCCTCTATCATACTGACTTATTTTTTTTAAATTCATTAATTTTTTCATGTGTATTTATGTGTGCCTTTGTGAGTTTATGTGCATCACATATGTGCAGGTATCTACAAAGGTCAGAGTCACTGGATCCCCTGGAACTAGAGTGATGGATGTGAAGTGCCATGTGGGTGCTGGGAACGGAATCCAAGTCCTCTGCAAGAGCAAAATATGGTCTTAACAGCTGAGCCATCTTTCCAGCCCAGAGATTTATTTTCAAATCATGCTTATATCCAATCCAATTATAATTTTTCATTTTATCGTTTATATATTTAGGATATAATTTGATCTACCATTGTGACAAGAATCAAGGGAATGTGTTTAATAGCCAACTGCCTCAGACACTGGGAGCTTCTTTATTTTAAAAGAAAGAAAAATGAAAAATAATTATGATTATTTTGTCGTTATAAAATGTACTATCACAAGAACAATAATCTGTAAAAGATCAATAGTAAAGGCCACAATTTTCAGATGTTTGTATTTTGTTCGGACTGTATGTTGCATTCTATACATATATGAGAGAATTTTAGATTTAATATAATGAAATTTGAGCCAATTAAAACTTTACAAATATGGAGAAAAATAAAGAATAGACTATTATCTAATGCTATTAATTCCACCTTATGGACAAAGCTGAAGAAAACAAGGCTGTATGAGAATTTCACTAGTCCTTAGGTCTATTCCTTTTCAAATCTCCCTAACTTTCTCTGGTCATCACTTTGTATTTGTGTAATGTTTTTGACTCGTGTACATGCATGTACATCCTTCATCTTGGTTTTGGAGACAAGGTCTTCCACTGAACCTGGAGCTCACTGATTTGGCTAGACTATCTGGCCAGCAAACTTCTGAGATCCTCCTCTAGCTTTTTTTTAAAAAAATGTGGATTCTGAGGATGAGACTCAGGTCCTCATGCTTGTAAGGAAGCGTTTTACTGATTAAGCCATCTCCCCAGTCTTATCCATCTTATTATTATTTTTTTCAAATGGCAGTGCTTGAGATCAAACCCAGGGCTTTGAGCATGCCAAGCAAGCACTATACTACTAAACTGTATCCCCAGTCCTTGGGTCATCACTTTTCTGTTAAACAGCAAATAAGCAACTAAATATGTAACTTCTTTCCAAATTACTTTCAACAAACTATGAGCCTGTTTTAATAGGACTAAATTACTGAGTCTTACCATTCTGTGATGATACTAGAAGCTTTAACTTTATTCAGCTCTTCCTGAATGGCCTGTTTGGCTCTTATTTCTGCATCCAGAGCTGACTGCAACTCTAGCCTAGCTGACATATCCAGTTTTGCAAAACGACGCATTTTCCAGGGCATATCCTATAAAATAAGATTATTATTTTATTATTATGATTCCTTCCTATCTTAACATTTAAATATTCACAATACAAGTGAATTTAGAAGCTACATAATAAACAGTATTGTTAATAGCAGAGTAGAACTGACATATGTTTGAAAATATACTTTTCATTAATTTTAGAAATAACTGTAAATACATATAAATGATAAGTGGGGTTTTTTTTCAGTTCATTCTATAATGGCTAGCTATACAATTATAGCCAACTGTCATATGATATGTTTTCCTAAACTAGAAAAGACTTGAACTAACTTATTTCTCATGAAAACTTTTATGGCAAGTGAAAGTCTTTAGAGAAAGGTGTAATCAGATTTATTATAGTGCTTTCTGCCTTCTTCCTAAAACAATAAACCTTTATACAAAAGGGTAGAGCTTACTGTGGCTCGTGTCCCCAAGCTGGAATTTCTTAATGCCTCCAATTCTTCCGTCATTTTAGAAGCTAAGGCCTGAAGATACCCTCGTGCATCCTTTTCATCACTCACCCTAAATACATATAAAGACAGACATGAAGCATAAAGTAAATCATACATAAAACTGCAATGATATATGCAATTTTAAAGCTTCATAAAGAAATGTCAGAAACTTAAAGATGTACTTTATTCCTTTTAAAAGGTCAACCACACTACTAGTACCTGTCAGCAGAGGGGAATGGATTTATTGAACCATTCAATTATATATAAATGAAGGCGGCAATGTTTAGAAAATCCCAAGTTCCTTGAATCTGATAAATTAGTGCATCTTCCTTGAATCCCAGAAGTAAAATTCCATTGGGAATTGGGCAACATTGGGTAAATATGTGAAGCTTTCTGAAGAATACTTTCTCATACGCAATCTGACCATTTATCTCATGAAAACACAAAACTCTTTTTATTGTTTAAAAGATTTATTTTTATTTTATGTGTATGAATGTTTTGTCTGCATGTGTGTATGTGTGCCATGTGTGTGCTGATGCCTGTAGAGGCCAGAAGAGGGTGCCAGATCCCCTGGAATTGGAGTCACAGACCTTTGTGAGCTGCCATGTGGATGCTCGGAACCAAACCCAGATCCTCTGCAAGAGCAGTCAGTGCTCTTAACTGCTGAGCCATCTTTTTAGCCCCACAACTCTTTTAAAAACTGAAGTACACTAAATTTAGGAAGTTTAAAGTAGAAATCACTGCAGAAATTGGGGTTATAGTATAACAAAGCACCTCTGTTTTCTAAAATGATTAATGAAACAATCATCAAAGAAAAAGGATTAATGTTTAATGTAGCCCAGTTTCTACTTACTATCTTAAGGCTATAGGACTGATGAAACCATTATGATTGTGGATAGAAAATACATTAAATTATATATTTTTAAAAAGGTGGAGAACAACCAAGGAAAATACCCAATGTGGACCTCCAGCCTCTACCCACATAAGCATGTACACATGTACCACATATACACTTTCTGAAAAACAAATTTCCTGTTGTTGAAATTTCTAGTGGTTTCAACAAGTTTAAAAAAAAAACACCTTATTTTTAAAATTTCATCACAATCCAATATATCAAAATGATTTGAGACATCGTTTAAAGCTATTGTATTTGTAGGTTTCTTTACAGTACTTAATATTTGACATTTTAAGATGGCAGTTATTTTATTTCTGGGTTTAGAAGATGTCATTCCTTTTCCTTCTGGATTCCCAGGAGGATCAAGAGTTTGAGGTCAGTCATAAGTTACAATGGTGAGACCTAATTCAAAACAATGTAAATAAATTAGTGAATGAATGAGTGAAAAGAACTTCCTTCCTTTACCAGGTTCACATCCCATTCCAGCTGAGCTATTATGCCAGTCACTGTGGGAGAGTGGTGGTCTAGGCTCACAGGCTCTGAACACACCATCTTTTAATTTTCAGCTTTATCTTTTGATATTATTCAGCTTCAGGCTAGATTTGGCTAAATGTTAAAAATGATTTCTTTTTAGAAACGCAAACCTGATATGGATGTAAATGAAATATTAATGAACCAACAATCATGCTTTTTGGAACATGAATAAGTTTCCACAATCTGGGCACTTTCCGTTATATGTAATGAATAGGTACATCCATAAGCCAAAGATCAGTTAACAGAAGAGCTCACAGTTAAGCCAATATCAAAGGATCTGGGTTATTTGAGTAAAGTTACTTAAAATGTATTTTATTCACTTTTGATTTATTTAAGAATGGGGTTAGAAATCTGACTGGGAAAAATAGAAAACTGACTGAACCAAAATATGAGAACAGGAAAATAAAATTCCCAACAATTAGTCTATAGATAAAGAAGCTAGCTGCTATGACATAAAGGTTAAAGTGGGTAAGAGTTCAATAAAGGGGCTGGAGAGATGGCTCAGGGTTAGAAGCACTGACTGCTCTTGCAGAGGATCTGGGTTCAATTCCCATCACCCACATGGTGGCTACA
>NW_008358858.1:370163-371831 GCF_000622305.1 Nannospalax galili | reverse complement strand
CACTGTTGGGGCTGGAGAGATGGCTCAATAGTTAAGAGCACTAGCCAGCTGCTCTTGCAGAGGACCTGGGTTCAGTTCCCAACTCCCACATGACAGCTAACAGTCATCTGTAACTCCAGTTCCAGGGTATCTGATACCCTCTTCTGACCTCCATGGGCATTTCAGGACACAGGTGTTTTTATATGCATGCAGGCCAATACACTCATACACATAAAATAAAAATAATAAAATATTTTTAAAAAAGTTATTAGGAACTAAAAGCCCACACTGGATTCCACTTTCTCCATGCACTATAAAATGTGCAAAATTTTATAAGCATAATAATAACAGTGAATTAAGATGAAAAATTAATAGGCCAAATAACTGAAGTCCTTCATTACTCCTGAGAGCTTAGAGAATAACTGTAAAACTAAACTGCCAACATTTGAGGTTTTCAAAATGCCATCTATGAACTAATGTTATAATTACAAATGCAGTATGTTGGGGCTGTAGAGATCGCTCAGCAGCTAAGAACATTGGCTGTTCTTGCAGAGGACCTGGGTTTGGTTCCCAGCACCCACACAGAGGCTAACAATTATCCAAACTCCAGTTCAAGGGGATCTGATGCCCTCTTCTGTGCATGACACAGATGTACTTACATACATGCAGGCAATACACACATATACAAAAAATAAAAATAACAAAATATTAAAAAACAAATACAGCATGTTTAACGTCTGTATTTTTATTGGGGTTTCAGTTTCTTAAAAAAATCATAAATATAACAGTTTTTAATCTTAGAAAATAACATCTACAGCCAAGTAGATGAGTTTCTTGAGTTCTTTAAAGGCCAGTTAGGAGGAGATAATGTTTTCTATTCTTATAAAACTCTGCTTTTCAAAGTAACT
Source organism: Nannospalax galili (assembly GCF_000622305.1). Lineage (NCBI taxonomy): Eukaryota > Metazoa > Chordata > Mammalia > Rodentia > Spalacidae > Nannospalax > Nannospalax galili. Next base: position 370,944 of record NW_008358858.1, on the reverse strand, counting down.
TATTTTCAAAAAACAAAGAAGACGAAGAGCATGTTAGCAGCTTCCTTGAATTCCCACATGTCCAGCATGGCCACATGGCCACAGGATCCACAAGAGCACTCACCACTGAATTATTTCTGTGATTTGGGCTTCCCAGTGTGCAACCGATTCTTTCTTCTCTGCTAGATCTTTGACCTCTTCTTCTAAGTGCTGGTTGCGCAAACTTATGTTCTCATACAAAGCAGTGAGCTGAAAGGTAGTTTTAAGACACAAGTGACTTTTAGGATGAGGACTTTGAAATGTCTGATAACTCACAATCTTCCACTACAAAATGACTGTTTATCATTACACACCCTCCTGAAGACTGAAGTTGGTAATAACAAGCACTTTGAATTTTCCTGCTTCCTTTGCTTGAATACCCTAACATGAAATTGGTTCTAATGGTGAATACTTTTCATTTATCCTGAGAATCACCCAGTTCTGCTGGTAATATCCTCCCTTACTCCCTTTAGCTTTTTCTGCAAATGTCATTATGTTGCATTTTAAAATTATAAAGAATTCTAAGCACAAATAAAAAATGGGTAATGTTACTCCCTTTAGCTTTTTCTGCAAATGTCATTATGTTGCATTTTAAAATTATAAAGAATTCTAAGCACAAATAAAAATGGGTAATGTTGACATAAATAGGCTGAAGGAATTCTTGTCCACAAAACCAGCCCTTCAGAGAGTTCTGTGAGCAATACAAAGGGCTGAAGAAAGGAATGACTATACCCAAGGGGTTGCAGAAAGAACTCCAAGGAGA
>NW_008358858.1:299304-365852 GCF_000622305.1 Nannospalax galili | reverse complement strand
TCTTATAGGGTTTATACTGAGTACAATATTGTATAACTGTAATAATTCAACTGTAAACCTAAAAATTTACAGCCAATTTTGAAAGAGATGCATCCTACCTCAGGAAACCGTTATTGAATATGTCAATTGTGTTGTAATGATATGCTTCTTCTAAGTATGTTGTTATTAAATAAATCATTTTTAAAAATTAAAAAAAAAATGGGTAATGTAAGTGAATTCTTCTGAGCCCACCACCCAACTTCAACAACTGCCTTAACCTTAACTAACCAATCCTGTGTCATTTGTTCTCCAGAAACACTCTTAACCATATAACCCCAGCACAGGGGGTGGAGCAGGAGAACTCAAAGTTCACTGGTCAGCCAGTCCAGCCAAGCGAGTGAGCTCCAGGTTCAGTGAGAAACCATATCTTTAAAAAAAGAAGGAAAAAAAAGCTGGGTAGTACATGATCCCAGCACTCGGAAGGGAGAGTCAGGTGGATCTCTGTGAGATCGAGGCCACCCCCAGTCTGTGTAGTGAGTTCCAGGTAAGCTGTGACTACAGAGAGAGACCCTATCTCAAAGAGAGAAAGAGAAAGAAAAAGGGAAAAAAGGCAGAGAGCAATGGAGGAAAACACGCAAACTCAACTCTAGCCTCTGCCCTCCACCCACACATGAAAACACATATTACATGCATACATTTATTTTTTACTATTGTTAAAATTTCTGTTATTTCAACACATTCAAAAAACCCTAAGTGTGTTAAATTGACTCATGATTGAATAAGCAAATGGTTGATGCACCCTTTAAGTCTACTTTATGTATAGGTTTCTTTATCGTACTTTAACATTTTAAGACAGCAGTTATCTATTCCAGTGATTAGAAAATGCTGTTCCTTTGCCTTCTGGATTCTTTTTTTTACTGTTAGAGCTCAGTTTTCAGTCTTTTTATCCTTGGAGTACTATTTCCTGCCCTGGCTGTGGTTTAGGATTTTATGTCGGGGCCTGCCTTTGGCAGCTCTGTACTTTAGAGCTTATGGCTGTTTCTTACAAGAACTGGGTAGTTTGGGTGATAGACTGTTCAACAGTCTGTACCAATCTCTCTGACCTCCTCAGACTCTTTGTTGTGTTTTCAATTTTTTGATCCCTGACCAAACTTTAATCTGTATTACTTACTAATCTATCTACTAATTAATTCATTCATTTACTGGTATACTCAGACCTTGCTTTGTTTTTTTCCAATATGCTATTAAACTTTCCACTGAATATTTTGGTAATTTTACTTTTCATTTAAAAATTTTCTGTGTGATTATTTTGCATAAAATCAGTTATTTATTCAATTCTTTACCATGTCCATTTTCTTAAACAGTTAATTTAAAGTCTCAACTGACAAAGACTCCATGCTGGGAATGCTTATAATTCTGTTTCTACTGCCTGCCTTGTTTCCCTTTTCCTTTTAAAATTCTGTCTGTGCTGTTGCTTTTGCTCTTTCCTACAATTAAACAATGTGGTTGTGTTCGCTGCTACGCCTGGTAATTTTCTTCTTTTTTTGGCATGTCACATATTGTGTATGAAAATTTTCTTGCGCCTAGTTCTTAAACAACTTCATATTAATAGCCACCTCTTCCTGATGAATGGTCTCAACCTGCCATTACTTATTGCTGCTTCTTCCTTCCTTTTGAAATGTTTTAAGAGATCCTGTGTTAGTCTTTTTGACATGTAATGTTGAAGGAGGCGAGTTTTTCCTAGAAAAGCTATTCGCAGAATGGTTTTAGTGATCAGAAATCATATTACTTTTAATTTTATACATCATCTTGACTGGAGCACAGATAGATGGGTAAATGTTATTATGGATTTATCTATGTGAATGTCTTTGTATGAAACTAACATTTGAATCAGATTGAGTAAAGAAGATCCCCTTTCCTAATCAGGATGGATTCCATCAAATCAACGAAAAGCTAAATTGAACAAAAAGTCTAAGTGCACTACGGGCAAGAGGCAGCTTCTGCCAAGCTGCTTTCAAGTCGCAACAGCAGCATTTCTTTGCTCTCGAGCCTGCCAGTGTTTGGATGAGAACGCACAACTGATTCCCCCGTTCTCTACTGCTAATTGCACATTTTAGGACCTGTCAGATTCTACAATAACTTTAGTCAATTCTTTATAATTAATAAATCTATACATATTCACCCACATGTAGGCACATGCATGCATGCACACACATATTCCCTGGTGGTTCTGTTTTTCTAGACAATCCTAATTAATACAGACCAAACTATAACCATTTTAAAATGTAAAGATCATTTTTAGTTTGTGGGTTCTTAAAAAAATTAGTCTGTGGGTCAGACTTGACCACAAATTTCCAATATCTCATTCTAAGTTATCAGGGATTCTAATGGGCATGGAGGAGTCATGGTGTAAGGTTTAGGAGAGAGAGAGAGAGAGAGAGAGAGAGAGAGAGAGAGAGAGACTAACAGAGAGACAGAGAAATACAGAGATATTAACCTGTACTCCCTTATAGAAAATGGCACCCTGGGCACTAATCACAAGACAAAGTTTCAAATCTCCCCTTCTGTCACAAAAAAACAAATCACTTTATGCACGTGCAGTTTGTGGCCCCTACTTAATCCTACCTCCAACCACCTTGTACTTTGCAGAAGTAAATGAGGTCCTTACTAGCTGTCACGACTAGTATACACCCTGATGTTATTACAAAGTTTAAGTTTTGTATATCAGGGTGTGCCAATTCAGCTTTTAAAGTAACATTACCAGCTAATTTTTTTTACAACTTTATTGAGGTATAATTTACCTAGCATAAAAGTCATCCGTTATAAGTACACTGTTCAATGATTTTTTAGCAAATTTAAAGTTTCAGGGCATGGTGGCACATGCTTTTAATCTCAGCATTCAGAAGGCAGAGGCAGGCAGATCTCTGTGAGTTCAAGATCAGCCTGGTCTATATAGTGAGTTCCAGGCCAGTTAGGGCTACATAGTAAGGACCCTGTCTTAAAACAAACAAGCAAGCAAGCAAACAAACATACAAACAAACCCACAAAACCTGGCTGCTCTCCCAGACTTGCCAAAATCAATGCATCTCTCGCCTCTCAGCAGAGAGATCCCTTATAGGGAAGATGGTGGCTAACAGAACCACGACTGGCCAGCATGCAGAGAATAAGAGGCTGCAGAGTGCTCATTCCTGAATAGGACACCTGTATCAAACTGTGGCCTCCTAAAGCTCAGGGATCATTGCGGAAGAGGGGATGGAAAGATTGTAAAAGACAGAAGAGGTGGATGATACCACAGAGAAACAGTTTTCCAGATAACTGACTCATATGAATACACAACAATGGACATGCTGCACATAAGCTCAAGCCAGACAAAATCTCAGCATGCACGAAGGGAGGTGGGTAAGAAACCCCAGCCCTATGTGAGGAGCTATTGGCAAGTGATGGCTGCTGGGAGGGGAAGAAGGGGAAGAGTCAGTCCCATTTAAGGGTTGACCAGGCTCCAGTGGATGAACCCATACCAATAGTCATTTGGGGACACAAGTTTGACTCTATAGGCCATACGCGTGCGCGCGCGCACACACACACACACACACACACACACATATGAATACATGAAATTGGGCAGGGAGAGTAGAGGGTTCAGATGGGAGAGGTGATCTAAATTCAATCAACATATATTGGATGAAAGTTGCAAAAATTCAATAAAACAGCAACAAAAAAGAAAATTTAAAAAGTTATAAAATGATTGCGACACTACAGTTTTGGAATACTTTCAATACTTGAAAAACTTCTCCCATGTCTTTTATAAGGTGATCCTGCTTTCTTGCTGAGTCCCAGAATCACTGATTGCTTTTTCTAGATATTTATCAGTAGAATCATACAATATGTAATGTGTACCGGTCTTTCACTTACATTACTGAATGAAGTTCATTTCGTCTTACTATGGAATACTATTCTATTACACAGATATGGGATTTGTTTATACATCTGCAAATTAATAAGCATATGTATTATTTCCAGTTGCTTACTATCATAGAAATTCATGTATCATGTTTCCAATTCTTTGGGTGACTAGAATTGTCGTGCTGCATTGTAAATGCATGCTTAACTTTTTTAAAAAAAGATCAATACTTTTCTATAGCGGGTACACCCCGAGTTCTTACATAACCTTGCCAAGTTCTTCATATGTCACTTTTCAAGTTTTTTAATAGATTAATTCGTCTAGTACAGCCTACAAAATAGTTAACGGTTGTATTATTACCAAACAAGTATTAACTATAAAGCCAGATCACCTGTGTTCAAATTCCAACCTGCCACTTCCTAGCTGTGCCATTAGAAAAGGTAGTTTTAGGGGCTAGAGAAATGTCTCAGCAGTTAAAAGCACCAACTGCTCTTGCAGAGGACCCAGATTCAATTCCCAGTACCCACATGGCAGCTAACCACCATCCATAATTCCAGTTCCAGAGGAATCTTCTGCCCTCTTTTGACCTCTTTTGACCATGACTGCATGACATGGGTGCACTTACATACATGTAGGCAATACACTCTACACATAAAAAATAATAAAATATAAAAAGGCAGTTTTCAATTACAAAGGGAAAAGAATGATAGAGTTTACCTTAGAGAGTTGTTTTGAAAATTGTATGAGTTATATAACAAAAGACCCACATGTAGTAAAATTTATCAAGTATGAGTTCATTTTGCATGCTTGGAAGGTTTTCCTATCTGCATGTTGACATGTCTGACTTAAACTACTACTACTACTACTACTACTACTACTACTACTACTACTACTATTACTACTACTACTACTACTGGGAATATGGGGGGGAAATCCTAACATTTTAAATGAAAAGCAAGTTAGTAGAATATACACAGGACTTGAAGTATACAATAATATGAATACAGGCAAACCTAGAAACAAACATACTATTAAGACAATAGTTTTGTGCTGAGGAGATTATGGGTAAGTTTCATGCTAAACGTTTTGCATTCTGCTTTTGTGTTAAATAATAATTCCAAGATGTAAATTATATGTTTCCTACTATAATCAATCTCACTCCCTTTCACATGAGTAATTTTAGTTGCAATGAGTTTTCTTTTAATAAAAAGTTTATCTGAAAAATTATCTCTTTTTCTTTCTTGGTTTCTGTTTTTGGAATTCAAAATTGAAAAACTTTTACATACAATTTTCAAAATTCACTTAAAAATTGCCTTTTGGATTTTATACGGGTAATTCAGTTGAGAAGGATTGCAGTTCTCTTCAAGTTGGTTGTCAAAGAAGAAAGAAAACAGATATAAGTGAAAACAAGAATAGAGGCTTAAAAATAGAGAAGGGCTAGAGAGATGCTCAGTTGATAAAGTGCTTGTTGCATAAACATGAGAACCTGAGTTTGAATCCATAGCACCTGTACAGAAAGCCAGGTGTGGTAGCTAGAGAGGTGGAGACAGGCAGATTCCTGGAGCTTACTGGCCAGCCAGCCTAATTAAATCAGTGAGGTCTAGGTTTATAAGAGGCCCTGTCTCAAAATATAAATATTTCTGCTATAGGCTATCAAGTCCTTTGGCTATATGCTAAGAAGTGATATAGCTTGGTCATATATGTATGTATATATTTAGCCACACTAATTAAAGATGAGGTCACGAAATTGAGAGGGAGGGGGAAGTAGACGAGGAAGGTGAAAGCAGGGAGACGGAGGGGTAGGAATGATGTAAATATTGTATTCGTGTATGAAATTCTCAAAAGTTAAGAAATTTGAGTAAGTAAATAAGGTGGAGAGCAACAGAAGGACATAGACCTCTGGTCCCTACATGCACACACAAACATCATGGACACATACATCACACACATAAATGGGACAAGCTGGGTATGACGACTCATGATTGTAATCACAGCACTTGGGAGGTAGAGGTAGAAGGACCAGTAGTTTAAGACTAAACTGAGCTATACAGCAAGTTTCAGGCCAGCCTGGGCTACATGAGACACTGTCTCAAAAAAAGGTGCAGACAGGGAGAGGCACAGCAGAGTAGAAATAAGATGGGAGAAGCAAAACTTTCTAGAAGACTCCCGTCACACATGGGTACAACAAAAATAGCCTGTATCATACAATCATTCATACCTTAACAAGAAGACTATTAAATCACATGTGGTAGTAAACACCTTTAATCCCAGCACTTGGAAAGCAGAGGCAGGAAGATCTCTGTGAGATTTAGGCCAGCCTGGTTTACATAGTGAGTTCTAGGCCAGCTGGGGCTATAGGGAGACCCTGTCTCAAGAGGAAAAAAAAAGAGAAGACAATTAAATAAAAAACACACCCTAAACATAAAATGATACCCAAAACTTAACTCACAGTGTTTAACATCTAGCATGTGTTTGATTAATACAAATGAGATTTAATCACTCACCTTATCAAGTTCACTAGTTAACTTTTTATTTTCTTCAGTTAATAATACTTTTTCTCGTTCATATTGTTGTTTGAACTCATTTTCAAATTCTTCTCTTTCGCTTTGACTAACATAATTCAAAACATAAAAAGAAAAAACACAGAACAGTCTATGATTATATGCAACGACAGATCTCATGAAAAAAACGTTCCGGGAATTTACAATGTGCCATGGTACTCATCTTTAATCCTATCTATAGGCAGGTGGATCTCTATCAGTTCCAGCCAGCCTGGTCCACATAGCAAGTCCCAGGCCAGCCAGGGATATATAATGACAAAGTGAGACCCTGTCTTTAAAAAAAAAGGGGGGGGGTTACAATGTATTAACGGTGATTGGCTTATTCAGTCATTTAATAATATTTTTAGAGCATTTGCTAGAAACTAACAAATTCTTTTGAGTTCCACAGACAGGCCCTGCTCTCACAGAGCTTACATTCTAGGGCAGGAACACAATGATAAATAAGTGAACTAATTTCAGAGAAGTCCATAAAGAAAATAAAATATAGTAATGCCACAATTACTATTTGAGACTGAGTGACTAATTTAGAGTGCAGTGTCAGGGAAGGTTGATGATGAATAAGTTACCAAAATGGAAGTATTAATTGTCATCTGTTTTATGCTCACTATGCTTAAAAGACAAACTAATCTGAGACCAAGTTAAATACCTTTCTTTGTATATCTGCATCTGTCTTTTTCCTAAAATACAAAGTCATGGGATACTTAGTTAAGACTGAGCCAGTAACTTCCTACCTTTGCTAACATTAAGAATATCATTCCATACTTGTCAATACTTAGAAATTAAGTTATATCTGAATTTACATATTTTAAAGATTATTTTGAAATAACTATTTTGAAAGCTGTGAGTATAACACAAAGCATCTCTGCCCCTCTGTTCCTAGATGTCCCAATGGTTAACATTTTCCTTCGTTTGCTCCATTACTGTGGGCACACCAAACTCATTATTCTTCTGAGCTACTGATGTGCAAGTGCAGGTGTTAAAATCCAAACTGCATTTCCCAAAGCTGAGGATGCTCATGACTTCTATAAGCAACTGTGCCAATTAGATCAGTATCACCAGAACACTGCTGTCTAAACCCACATACCTAGTTCATTTTTCTGGCCATCCCAACACTCTCTCCTTATATACTCAGAACCAGCTAGGAAACAAGTGCCATATTTGACAGCCATGCTCTCATTGCCCTTGGTCTAGAACAGCTTTGTCTTCTCCAGATTTCAAAACAGCTTTAAGGCAGGTAGGTCTCTCATCTAGGGTGACGCTCCATCTGAGTCTGTTGTTGTTAAGAGAAGGCAGCACGACATTCTTCGAAGCATATGCCATCAGGAGGCACAGGTGGTGATGTGCAACACTGACTAATTTAGTAGCTAAGTGTGTAGATTTAGAGGAAGTTAGGGCAGAGGTGATGACATGGGGTGGGAATCTCTGGGTAGCAGCAACAGAAGAAGCTGAGAGCTAGTAACCCTGCAGTTTTCACTAGCTTCCCCTAGAATGGTCAAATCAAAGGTGAAGGGTACAGTTATCTTTAACCCATGTTCCTCAATCATCAATGTCTTCAAGCCCACTGTAAGACTCAAGATCCTAGCCTAGAACAGATACAGAAGTGAAAGAGGGGACTTACACAATGAAGGACTTAAAGGATGGATCTTTTTTGTCAATTTATAATGGGACAGCTAGGAGTAGCATATAGGAATCAATTCTAAGAGTGACAGGCTGAGGAGAGAAGCTAAAATCATAAACATAGCCAAATTTATCAAATGGACACAACTCTTTGGGGTTTGGGGTTTAAAGTGTTGATTCAATAATTAGACATAGATTTTCCCTGCTAGCCCGAATACTGGAAACTTGGAATGGATAAGTGGCCTACAATCAATGAGCTTAAGATGTGAGATTTACCTGAACATAGCAGTCTCCCTGCTCAAAGAGGGGAGACTGCTTGGGTGGTGATCTACTTCCCAGCTGCTGGTTCTCTCCCCACAGCTGCTCTTGGTAACACCCAGAAAACATTCCTCTTGCCAAGGTATTACTATCTACATGGTAAGAGGGAGGCTAACATTCTCAAAATATTGTGGCAGGTGACAGTGGGAAATGCCACAACAGAAGAGATATATTGAAAATAATGGCATTCTGGACTGTACTTGCTGCTTTACTTATAGTTGGACTGCTTCAAATCCCAACCCTTTCCTCTAGAATATATCTCATTTGTCCACTTTGATTGTGCACATATACTCAGAAGTATGGGGGGAAAGGAGGAAGTTGAGAAAGGAGAATACATGGGCCACAATACAATTTCTTGTTCTCAGCTCCAGACTGCATAAAAAATTCACCAATGTATTCCTAATAGTTCTCTCAATGCCCTCGGCCCTTATTTCTTACCACACCCAGACATAAACTTGCACAACTGTTGTATAGGACTATTCTTGGAGCCAAACTGACATGACCTTTGTGAGTTCAGCTGTGCCTGCTTGCAAGAGATCATCAGCTGGTCTGGTTGATTGCTGACAATCCCTCAAAGAAGGAGGGATGAGAGGGTCATAGGACCCTAATCTGATTATCCAGCCACTCCTTCCAACCAACTGTATACAATTCTATCCTAACTGCACCTGGTCTTTGGGAGGGGCTAGAGTACATAGGCTGGGAAGGACAAGGGGGAGAGGGTTCTATCTCTACAGCCATGGCAAAGCCATTGTTCAGGTAGGCAGGGTGAAGACCTTCCGATGCAGCTGCTTTAGGATCACCTATGTTCCTGCCAGTAATTGCTCACCGATGCTCTGTAAGTAAGCCAAATAAACCCACTTGTTTTCAGGTTGAACTTTGGTGGAATCTAACTTTAGTTTGTCATTGCAACCTTACACGGAGAGGGATAGACACTGTAATCGGTCTGTCCCAGGGAGAACATTATTTCAAAAACAAACTTAATACACAAACTTAATACTATAAAGCACATTTAAAATGACAGCAAAGAGGGAACAAGCCTGGCTTAGGCCTATAAGTAAACAATCCTAGGAGAAAAGAAAGAACTAGTTTCTGAAGACTGTGTTCTCATGTTGACAAAGGCTTAGGTCTATGGCAGTTTGAGTTTTTGTTTTTGGTTATTTTTGGCCAGAGTCTCCCTAGTCCCCCCTTACTAGGGATTCACTATGTGGAGCAGACTGGCCTCAATCTCACAAAGATCTGCCTGCCTCTGCCTCCTAAGAGCTGGGATTAAAGGCACCTAGCCTGGTGTCTATGGTATTTGATAGAGGATGTTAGCAACTAAATGAAATTATGTACAAATCAGTAATTATATATATCCACTTTCAAGTGAATAAAGAACATAGTAATGGGTGACCTTAACATCTACGCCACAAAATTACTAAAGACAACATTCAGTTCAAATTGTAATTCAAATTGTAAATTCAAGGAAAACAAATCATCCTGTCTCCAAGCAAATGTGTCTCTCTTTTAGAGCCTACAATGCTACATTTAGTTATGGTAAGGAATCTTTCCTGACCCAGGAGTAACTTTGAAAACAAAAACAGGACAACTGCAAAGAAGCTGTTCAGAAAACTACATCCACAAATAAACAGTAAAATTTTATGTAAAACCATTCTTGTTTTATTTCTAATGGCATTACACAAAACTTAACTCTCATATTTTAAGAAATGATACTAAACACACCATACCAGAATTTGAGATCTGCCTCCACCATCTACAGAAACCAAGAAGCCCACTGTTTGGAAACCTACCCTGGAGCTAGTGCTATCCCACCCAGCCTACCTTGGACAGTGTTGTTCACTATCTCCCGATGAGTGTAGTCTTCTCATGACCTGGTGCTACCACATTGAATCTGCAGCCCTCTCGGCTTCTTCCCAGCTGCCTTTGTAAACTCCTCTCCTGCTGGCTTTCCTACAAATGCCAGTGCTCCTCTGAATGCCATCTTAGAAGCTTATTTCCTCTCTTTCCACACTTTCCCTGAGAAGCTCAACTATACCATCTGGCTTCAATTATGATCTGCTATGCTAGTGATCACGGAATCCATATGCAAAACCTGACAGGGCTTCAAACTGCTGACTTGCCATTACACAACAATGTCTTCCAAGCCCTTCACATTCAACACTCCCAGCTCAACACACAACCAGCTCCAACTTCCCTAGCCAACTTCATCTGTGCCTACTTACCCTACTTCTTCTCTTCTATAAGAATACAAATGCCTGACTAAGGCTGATCTCTCTCTCTCTCTTTGAAAGTATTTTATTATTTTTATGTGTATGAGTGTATTGTCTGCGTGTAAGTGTCCCTGTTTCATGCAATGCCTGTGGAAACCAGAAGAGGGTGTGGGATCCCTGGGACTGAAGTTATGGACAGCTATTAGCTGACATGTGGGTACTAGGACTTGAACTTGGGTCCTCTACAAGAACAGCCAGTGCTCTTAACCGCTGAGCCATCACCCCAGTACCTGATCTCATTAATGCATTGCTCTCGTACCTTTCTCCACGAAATCAACCATTAGCTAATTTTTGTCAGATTACAAATATGCTATTATGTCTCCTATTTAAAACAAACAACAAGCAAAGTAACCTGAGACAAACTTCTCCAGCTATTACCTTATTCCAAAGCTTGCTTTTGCCAATAACAACTTTAAGTCCCAATAGTGCTCCTTGTCCTCTGCTCCACTGGCTCTCCTTCAGGTCTCCTACGATGATGCTGTTGATCTTTGCCCTTATTTTTCCAGTGAAAATTGCTATTATCAAAGTTACCAATAACTTTCATGCTGCTAAACTCAAATGTCATTGTGTAGCACTTATTTCCTTGGTTCAGATTTTGTCTTTTCTGACATGTGGACAGATCTGACATGCTTTCTTTATGAGGGGTCCAGAGCACCACATTTGCCTAGTTTTCTTCCACTTTGCTAGCTTGTCATCATCTCCCAACTACTAAAGAATAGAGAGCTCCAAAGCTCAACTTTAGCACCTGACTACCTATACTCATTCACTAAGTACTCTCCTCTCTCTCACACTCAAGAGTTTTAAACACCAGATGCATGACACCCAACCTACCTCACATATAAAACTTGATGTCTACTAAGCATCTCAAATTTGTTTAAAATGAGCTCTTAACGAACTCTCAAGGCTAGTTTCAGAAGAGACGCTCTCTTCTGTGTAGAATGCTCTCATACAATTGCTATTTCGTGCTCACTTTACTCTTTACTGAGAAGTCATCCTTTCAGTATATTTTCTCTAGCATCTCCTTTCCCCTTCTCTTTATATAATTTAATATTCCCCATTAATAGACATTTCCTCTTGTTATTGTTGTTCTTAGCATTGATCATTATTAATGTGCTCTAAACTTTATGTATTTCCTTTGTTGCTTTTTACCATAGTAAAAGAAAGCTAAGGACAGACTTTCTGGTGTCTGTTCAGGGCCTCATCATAGAACGCTGCTTTGCAGATGGTAGGTTCTAAAATAATTTTGCCAAAAAATGCACCAAACTTAATAAACTTGGGGTTCCAATATAAGTAACACATGACAGGCTAAAAATATATATTTAGCTGCCTGAAACCCAGTAATACCTGGTAAAACCTGGTAATACCTCCTGCTCCCTCATTTCTCAGAGCTGGGTCATTATGACCTGCAGATTCTGTCTTCTCAAGAGAATTTCTGACTCTACCACACTTCTTCCAATGTCATCACTACCTGAGGTCTACTACTGTACTTTATAGCTGGATTCCTACCTAAACCATCCACCACATGGTAGCAAGTGATCATTCTAAAATAAAAGCATTAAAGCCGGGTGTATTGGTGCACGCCTGTAGTCCCAGCACTTGGGAGGCAGAGGCAGATGGATCTCTTGAGTTCAAGGCCAGCCTGGTCTACACAGTGTCCACGGCAGCTGGGGCTACAGGGAGACCCTGTTTCAAAAAGACCAAAAAAAAAAAAGAAAAAAAACATAATCCTGTAGTTTTCCCTCAATGGCCTTAAGATAAAGTGCAAGCGCCTTTCCCTGATTCGTGACATGGCCGTTTTTTCTTCCCAGTCTCATTTCTCACCACTGCAATTCTCTACTTGGGGATCTACCCAGGAAACAGCTTTTCACCTTTGGAATGTGCTACATTTCTCTTTACCTTTAGCTCTTAGCAAATTCTGCCTCCTCTGCTTGGACACTTTTCCCTGCCTACTTCTCTCTAATTTTTTAGTTCTCTGCTAAGATGTACTTTTTCCCAGAAAGCCTACATGTACCTACATGTGCCTACACATGCCTCCCCTCTGTATGTCTCTGTCCTTACCTCCCACTGCTTCCCTTTCATGTTGTATTATAACACTGTACTTAGCAATCTTGACTCTGGTCTGTGAGAACTGGAACATTTCTACTGCCTGAGTATCTCTAGGACTGCATACAACATCAACACAGTAAGTACTTGTTGGAAGAGAAGTAGCTCGATTCTTACCTTTCTCTTCTGGTTTTTTCCAATTTGTCTTTTAAAACCATAATTTCTTTGTTGAGAGCAAGTTGCTGGCCTTCTGAATCATGCAGTTCCTTCTTCAGATTTTTAATCTCATTTGCATGTATTCCTTCTCTTTTAGATATTTCTTCTTCATAAAAGATACTTTTCTTTTCCAAGTCAGTTTTCAGTTTGGTTATCTCTTGCTGATGCTCTATGCTGCATACTCCTGGTGAGTAGCTAATTTGTTTTTGCTACATAAATAACAAAAGATTAAAGAAATAAAATAAGAAATAATTCCTATCTACCAGGGACTATATATGCAATAAATTTTTATGTATTTTCACACAAATTGTATACCTTAAGCTATCGTGTCTCTGCCATATATTACAAATACTTTCTTCAGTTTATATCCCTTTACAGTCTATTTCTTGTAATTTTTGAAAGTCTGCATACCAAAATCAGAGACTAATCTGAACTTTCTGTTGGCACTTATGACTTCTTGTTTACATTTAAATTTCTATCTAGTATTGTTAATATATGACTAAGGAAAGAATATAACCATCTTATATCTAATAAGGAACTGTCAGAAAGTTTGAATCACATTCGTGTCTTTAAAAGATTAAAATGGGGAGGGCATGGCTAAGCTAGAGTATACAAAAAGAAAAGAAAGGAGGCTCTTGTAATTGTCCAGGAGGAAGAGTCACAGATCCAAACATCTCCATATCCATACCAGAAAAGAAAATGTAACCATGTGACCCCTGAGGAACAGATCCTTAAACGGCATTAAGAGTAAAAATAAACTGGTATAACTGTATGGCCTTTAACACCCAAAAGGAAAGTATAACTGTGCTGGATAGCTTTAGTGTCAACTTAACACACCTGGGTTGAGGGAGCCTCAGTTGGGGAATTGCCTCTATTGGACTGGCCTGTGGCCATGTCTGAGGGGCATTTTCTTGATGAGTGATGTGGGAGGACCCAGCCCACTGTGGGTGGTGCCACACCTGGGCAGGTGGGCCTGTGTTGCATAAGAAAGCAGGCTGACCAGGGGCCAGGGGAGCAAGTCAGTAAACAGCATTCTTCCATGGCCAGTGCTCCAACTCCTGGGTGCCTACCCTGAGTTCCTACCTTGGGCTCTCTAATGAACTGTAACCCAGGAGATATAAGCTGAATAAACCCTTTCCTCCCCAAGTTGGTAATGGTCAGAGTGTTTTGTCACAGCAATGAAGAAACAAACTAAGACAATAACCAAAGATTAAAGGGGCCAATATAGTTTTCTGAGTCCATATGTATAGCTAAAGGCTACATAACAAGAAACTCTTAGTTTTTTAAAAAAATAATTTATTGAGAATTTCATACATGCATATAAGGTATTTTGATTAAATCCATGCCCATTCCCTCCCCTCCAACTCCTCCCATATCTCCCCATCACTTTTTTCTGATTACTTCATGTACTCTTTCTTCTTTTATTTTATTTTATTTATTTATTTATTTATTTATTTACTTACTTATTTATTTATTATTATTATTATCTTTTTGAGACAGGTTCTCCGGTATTATTATTATTATTACTATTGTCTTTTTGAGACAGGTTCTCCCTGTAGCCCCAGCTGTCCTGGAACTCACTATGTAGACCAGGCTGGCCTTGAACTCACAGAGATCTGCCTGCCTCTGCCTCCCGGAGTGCTGGGGTTAAAGGCGGGCACCACTATGCCTGGCTTTCTTCTTTTATTTTTTTAATGGGGCTTTTGGCTACTCTAACATTCCCCCCTCTAAAGAGGTAACTGTAAAATCTCTAAAGGATTAGATAAAAGCTCCCAAATACTTTCAACATTTTTGGCCTTTGGAATGGAGTATGTTGCTAAGAGGCCCAAGAACATTGTGAGTTTTATCCAACAAACTGGCTACTTTTCTCTGGGGTCTTTTTACCCTAACTGCCTAGCTAATTCCTACCTCCTATTCTTATCACACCATCCTCTGAAGAGGTTACCCAAATTGCCAAGAGGGAACTGGGACACAGACTGCTCTGGCTTCTTCCATGCTGAACAGGGACGCAGGGTAAGGCAATCGGAGTATCCTTTTAGTGGGCCTATCTAAAAACTCCCAAATTCCGTGACTCTTATCATCATGTGGAGGCAGGATCTGGGCACTCTCAGGCAGTCCCCTGCATTCTCAGCCCCTATGGCAGAGGGAGGCTAGAACCTGGCACTCTCTGGCAGTCTCAACTCTCTTAGCTTTTAAGCAGGACATTAAGAAGAAAAATGTGTTTGCTTTTTGAGACAGAGTATCATACTTAGCCAGACTGGACTGTATAAATTTTATTGCAGGACAGGTAATGAAGGTAAATGAATATGTTAATAAAAGCATCACCTTGATACATTAACAATCCAAGTGATCTTCTCAGAAGGCTCGCCTGCCCAAAAATATTAAATACAACCTATGATTCCAAATATTACTCCAAGTCTCCCAATAAAACTATGAAAGTTTAGTCTCCTAGCTTTAAAAAAGTATTCATTTCAAGCCATCAGACAAAATAATTGTGAAATATCAAAAGCACATCCATTAAGTTCAGCGCTATCAACAGAAAGGACTTCTTCCTTTACTGCTCTTTTGTAACAGTAATTCTGTCTGACTAGCACGTGAAAAAGCAAACAGAAGGGAATATTGGAAAGTGAATGATATCATTTCCATGCAATTACTTACCTAGAAAATACAAATGAATATACTGGCATCAGAACTGATAGTGTAACTAATTCTAGTTAGTAAAATAAGCAATGAAAGGCATAATAAAAACTTCATCAATAGCAAAAATCAGACAACATGATATAATATACATGAAGAATAGTAAGAAATCACTCATTTATATGAAAAAAAGTCACAAATCTTTATAGACTTTAGATAGAAAAATATCAGCTACTTGAAAGGGAAGAACAAATGTACACACATTCAATATTTCTCAAATTATCTTCCATATAATTCTAATAAAAGATCTTTTTTAATAGTGGGAGAAGTACTGGGTACAGGAGGGGAAGGAAACAAATGTTTCAAACTTGCAAAGATTTTTGGCAATTATGAAGTGTTTTGAAATGATCTTCTAACTTTATTTTTAGGTATCTATCCAAAGAAAATAATAAAAAGCAGTATGTAAATGTCTATGGCAATTATATTACAAAAGTATAAAAAGCGCATCAATTGAGTCAGGCAGACCTCTGTGAGATCGAGGCTAGCCTGGTCTACATAGTTCAGGGTAGCTGAGGCTTCAGGGAGACCCTATCTCAAAAACAAAAACCCTCATCATTTAATATAAACTATAGATATACATCTTGAAAGATTTACAGTTGTTAAACTTATAGACATGATCATTTTTATTTTTTAATTTAAAAATAGCTCACTTATTATTTTTATGTATATGAATGTATTGCCAGCATGTGTGTAAGTGCACCAGTGTTGTGCAATGCCTGCAAAGGTTATAAGGCAGCATCAGATCCCCTGGATCTGGAGTTATGGACAGTTGTTAGCTGCCATGTAGGTGCTAGGAATCGAATCCCGGTCCTCTGCAAGAGGTCAGTGCTCTTAACTGCTGAGCCATCTCCCCAGCATTGATGTGATAATTTTTAATAGCTAAAATGCTTTCTACAGTGCTAAGAAAAGTACAAGTGTTAATGATAGGTTGACCTGTGTCTCTAAATGATAGCAACCAATACACACCTTTCAATTTTGTGTCCCTAAATTTTGTGCAGAAGGTCTAACCACTAGTACTTCTGACATGACCTTATTTTAAAATAGGGTCCTTCTGAGAGAGTTAAAGCAAAATGAGATCATTAGGGTCCTAATCTAATGTGAATGTGTCCTTACAAAAAGGAGAAATTTGGACACAGAGCTGTGCACAGGAGAACTCTGTGTGAGCATGAAGAGAGATCAGGGTATGCACCTACAAGCCACAGAACATCAGACATGACCAACCACCATCAGAAGCCAGTTCTGCCAACATGCTGATGTGGAACCTCCAGACGCCAATGAGGACTCTCACTTTGTGTCTATGTATGTGTGTGTTTGAAACAGCATCTCATTATGTAGTCCAGGCTGTCACTATGTAGACCAAGTTAGTCTCAAACTTGCCTTTGTCTCCCAAGTACTAGGAATTTCACTTTTTTTGAGGTTCACATGAGTTTTATTCATAATTTCCAAAAAATTAGAAACAAATCTTTTTATCAACTCCCATCCTTCAATAGTATAGACAAATGTGGAACATCCATATAATGGAGTATTACTTAGTAAGAAAAAGAAATGAGCTACTGTGATGGGTATAAATGTCAATTTGCCACAACTTAGAATCACCTGAGCAGGGAGCCTTAGTTGAGGCATTGTCTATATCAGGACTTGTCTACATGACCTGTGGGCACATCTGTGGGGGACTCTCCTGATTGCCTTAATTGACATAGAAAGATATATCCCAAATGTAGTAGTACCTTCTGGTAGCAATCAAAGTCAAAAAGGTCATGAAAGAAGCTTTCTCTCTTTCCACTCACTTGGCCTTCCCTCTTAAAAATAAACTTTTAAGAGACCTTAGCAGACTGCCTGAGAGGGTGGGTTCCAACCTCCAACTGTGTACCGGCTGGGATTTCAGCAGACTGCCAGAGTGCCTGTTTCAGCCTCCCTCTGGCATAGGGGCTGAGAACTCAGCAGCCCCCCCACCCTTAGGGATCTTTCCAAAATTTGCTCTGAGTTTCCACTAGCAGGGGTCCAAATCTTAGAAGGAAGCCTGAGTGTACCTGACTGGAACCTGACTTGGGCTTCTGTGGGTGCTCCTGACAAGCTGATCTGAAGCCATCAGTGCCCTCCAAAATAAAACCTGAGAGAACTTGAAACCTGGACCAACCAGCTTTATATAACCAATAAGAAAAGGATCAAGGCACACTAATAATACAAACAGAAGCATATTTCAACTTAATTCTCATATCAGGATCACAAACAACAAAAGAAATTCAGATGCCAAAATCACAATGAAAGAATAAAAGGGAAAGCCAAAACTATGTCTCCACCAAACTCCATGAGTCCTGTAGAAGAGTTCTATAAGGAGAACCCCCTAGAGATAACCCAGGACACAGAATTTAAAAGAACAATCATAAACATGATCAAGGAATTCAACGAATTTAAATAACATACGAACAAACAAATCAAAGAACTAAAAGAAGAGAGGGATAAACTTCTGAAGGAATTCACAAAAACACCATAGAAACACCAAACTTGGGCTGGAGAGATGGCTCAGTGGTTAAGAGCACTGACTGCTCTTGCAGAGGACCCGGGTTCGATTCCCAGCACCCACATGGCGGCTACAAACCATCCTTAATTCCATGTCCAGGGGAATCTGACACCCTCTTCTGACCCCTGTGGCATTGCACTACACAGGTGCACTCACATACATGCAAACAATACACACATACATATAAAATTAAATGAAAAGACCACATCTATGTATCATAGGCATAGAGGAAGGAGAAGAATTTTAGGTTAAATGTGTTGACCAGATCTTAAACAGAATTGTAGAAGAGAATTTCCCGAAATTAAGGAAAGACATCCCCATACAAATACAGGAAGCACATAGGACACCAAATAGGATCAGAAAAGAAACTCCCCATGACATATCATAGTAAAAACACTAAATGTACAGAACAAAGAGAGAATACTGAAAGCAGCAAAAGAAAAACAAGTCACATACAAAGGAAAGCCCATCAGAATTACAGCTGACTTATCAATGCAAACTATGAAAGCCAGAAGAGCCTGGACCAAGGTATTTCCAGTTCTAAATGACAATAGATGCCAGCCCAGAATACTTTACGCAGCAAAAATGTCTATTATAGTTGAGGAAGAAAGAAAATTCTTTCATGACACGAAAAGCCTGAAAGAATACATGTCACAAAACCAGCCCTTCAAAGAATACTTGAAGCAATACAAAGAGAGGAGAAAGGAACAACTATAACCCAGGGGCAATGAAAGAAAATAAAGGTATAATTGAAAAAACACAAAACTAGACAAAAAACACAAAAAGGCAATCAAAATGACAGCAACCAATATACACCTTTCAATAATAACCTTAAATATCAATGGACTGAACTCCCCAGTCAAAAGACACAGGCTAAGTGAATGGATTAAGAAACAAAGTCCATTTTTGTGCTGTCTGCAAGAAACCCATCTCACCCTCAAGGACAGGTACTACCTTAAGGTGAAAGGATGGAAAAGAATATTCCAAGCAAATGGCATTAAAAAACAAGCAGGGGTTGCAATTCTAATATCTGATAAAATAGACTTCAAAGTAAAACTAATTAGAAGAGATAAGGAGGGCCACTTCATTCTGATTAAAGGAATAATTACCAAGAAGATATTACAATCCTTAACATATATGCACCAAACCCTGGTGCACCTAAATTTATAAAAACAACACTATAGGACTTTAAGGGACAGATTAACCCCAAGTCAGTAATAGTAGGGGACTTCAATACTCCACTGTCTCCATTAGACAGGTCAACTGGACAAAGAATAAACAGACAGATGTCTGAATTAAATGATAGTATACATCAAATGGATCTAACAGACATCTTTCGAATATTCTACCCAAACACCAAAGAATACACTTTCTACTCAGCACCCCATGGAACTTTTTCAAAGATTGACCACATACTGGGCCACAAAACAAACCTCAAGAAATATTAAAAAGTTTGAAATAATTCCATGCATTCTATTGGACCACAATGCAATAAAGCTCAAAGTCAACACTGGACAAAGAAAGCCCTAGTCACTACATGAACTCATGGCGATTAAACACCACACTCCTAAACAATGAGTGGGTCAAAGGAGAAATTAAGAAAGAAATAAAAGAATTCCTGGAATTCAAAAAAAGGACAATAAAACACTACACAACCTCTGGGACACTTTAAAAGCAGTACTAAGAGGGAAATTTATAGCTCTAAGTGCCTATATAAAAAAACAAGAAAGAGCCCAAATAAATGACCTAACACAGCTACTCAAGACACTAGAAAGGCAAGAACAAATGAAACTCAAATCCAGGAGAAGAAACAACAAAAATCAGAGCAGAAATTAGTGAAATAGAAACAAAGAATCAATGAAACTTTAAGAGCTGGTTCTTTGGAAAGCTAAACAAGATAGACAGACCTCTAGCCCAGTTAACCAAAAGAAAGAAAGAGCAAATCCAAATCAACAAAATCAGAGATGAAAGGGGAAACATCACAGCAGACACCAAAAAATCCAGACCATTATAAGGGAAGATTTTAAAAACCCATACTCTACTAAATTTGAAAATCTAAAAGAAATGGAGGGATATCTAAAATCATGGGATACACCAAGTTAAACCAAGAAGAGATTTAACAGTTTAAACAGACCCATAACATATAAGGAAATCCAAATAGTAAAACAAAGCCTCTCAACTAAAAAAAGCCCAGGGCCAGATGGATTTACAGCAGAATTCTACCAGACATTTAAAGAAGACCTTCAACCAATACTACTTAAATTATTCAAAAATGATAGAAACAGAAGGAGAACTCCCAAATTTCTTCTATGAAGCCAGCATCACTCTAATACCCAAACCAGGTAAAGACACAACCAAAAAAGAAAACTATAGACCCATATAAATGGACTCAAAGACAAAAATCATATCGTCATCTCAACAGATGCAGAAAAGACTTTTGACAAAATTCTGGATGCATTTATGTTCAAAGTCTTAGAGGGAACATACCCCAACATAATTAAAGTTATATACAACAAACCCAAAGCCAACATCATTCTAAATGGAGAAAAACTGGAAGAATTCCCACTAAAACCAGGACCAGAAAAGGATGTCCACTATCTCTATTCCTTTTCAACATAGTGCTTGAAACACTTGCTAGAGCATTAGAGCAATAAGACAGGAGAAGGAAGTCAAAGGAGTACTAATTGGAAAAGAAGAGGTCAAACTATCACTTTTTGTGGATGATATGATACTATACCTAAGAGATCCCAAAAGTTCCACCAGAAAACTCCTAGAACTGATCAACACTTTCAGTATAGTGGTAGGCTATAAATTCAGTAGCCTTTCTATATACCAATAATAAGGAATTGGAGAAAGAATACAGGGAAATGCTCCCATTCATAATTGCTGAGAAAGAAATTAAAATATCTTGGATTAAATCTGACCAAAGACACCAAAGATCTCTACAATGAAATTTTTAATCATTAAAGAAAGAGACTGAGGAAGACACCAGGAGATGGAAGGACCTCCCGTGTTCATGGACTGGAAGAATTAATATTGAGAAAATGACCATCCTATCAAAAGCAATATATAGATTCAGTGCAACCCCAATCAAAATCCCTATGACATACTTCACAGAATTAGGAAAAAAAATCCTTAAATTCATATGGAAGCAAAAAAGACCTTGGATAGCCAAAACAACACTGAGCACAAAGAGCAGAGTTTAGGGGGATTACTACACCAGATCTCAAAGTATACTACAGAGCTAATAGTCATAAAAACAGCATGGTACCAGCACCAAAATAGACACATAAGTCAATGGAACATTATTGAAGACCCAAACCCAAGTACACACAATTTCAGCCACCTGATATTTGACAAAGGTGCCAAGAACACACAATGGAGGAAAGACAGCATCTTCAACAAATGGTGCTGGCAAAACTGGATCTCCACCTGTAGAAGAATGAAACTAGATCCTTATTTTTTGCCTTGCACAAGTCAACTCCAAATGGATCAAAGACCTCAATGTGAAACTGGAAATCCTAAAACTATTAGAAGAAAATATTGGCAATAACTTACAAGATATAGGCGTAAGAAAAGATTTTCTAAATTGGACAGAAGTTGCTCAAGAATTAAGGTAAGCAATCAATAAATGGGACCTCATTAAACTAAAAAGTTTTGATACAGGAAAAGAAAATCAAAAAGTGAAGAGAAAACCCACAGACTTGGAAAAATTCTTTACCAGTGACACATCTGACAGAGGTTTAACATCCAGAATATATAAAGAACTGAAAAAACAAAGAAGCAAGAAACCAAATGGCTCAATTAAAAGATGGGCTAAAGATCTAAACAGAGAGTTCTCAAAGGAAGAAATAAAGATGGCTAAGAAACAGTTCAAAAAGTGTTCAACATAGTTAGTAATTAGGAAAATGCAAATTAAAACCACCCTAAGGGTATCACCTTACCACAATCAAACTGGCTAGGATCAAGAGAACAAATGACACCAAATACTGGAGAGGATGTGGAGAAAGGGGAATGCTCATTCACTGCTGGTGGGCTGCAAACTCGTGCAACCCCTATGGAAAACAGTGTGGAGAACTCTTAAAAAACTAAAAATGAACCTACCATATTACCTGGTTATACCACTCTTTGGCATATACCCAAAGAACTCACTCTATTATAGAGACACTTGTACAACCATGTTTGTTGCTGCTCTTTTCATAATAGCTAAGAGATGGAAGCGACCTAAGTGTCCCTTAACTGACGAGTGGTTTACAAAAATGTAGTATATTTACACAATTGAGTTCTACTTGGCAGTAAAGAAAGATGAAATAATGAAATTTGCAGGTAAATGGATGGATCTAGAAACTGTTACACTAAGAGAACAGACTCAGAAAAATAAAAGACATATGTTCTCCCTCATTTGTGGATCCTAGTACCAAATCCTTTTAAGTTCCATATCCTTTTAATAAGATGATACTGTACAGCAGTCTCTTCTGCATGAAATAACTACCATCATCACGACTTCAGCAGTGCCTGATTGCTAAACATTGTCACAATTGGGCTTGTTGTCAGTTGTGCTCATTCATTAAAGGAGGGGCAATCAGGGTCACTGGACCCTCACCAGAGTATCCAGCCACTCTTCCCAGTCAACTGTATGTAATTCGGCACTAATCACACATGATCTCCTAGATTTGGGGAGGGCCAAAGTATAGAATCTGGGGAAGGCTAGGAAGAGAAGGCTTGACCCATGCTGGGTAAAGGCTTTCCAGGGTGTATACCCTCAGGTCATACATACACCTCAGCATCTCCTCAGTTATCTTGGTAAGTAAGCTCAGTAAATTCATTGGTTCCCCAGGAAAACTTTAATCAAACATTGGTTTGACACTAGAACCTTAAAAGGGAATAAACATTGCTTAGTATCCCCAGGAAAAGAACTCTGACAACAGATGGGAAGTTCATTTATTAATGGTATTATGTCTTATAAATATTAAAAAAAGAAAATGAGAATGTAAAAGATGTTAAAAGGATATGGGAATGGAAACATTTTCTAAAATAGAAAAATGAGAAAGCCGAAGTAAGTGATGAAGGTCTGTGTAGGTTTGTTATGATGTATAAAGGATGACACAAAAATGATAGACACATAATCTTTTCTATGGTCACAGTTTAGTCAACTAATTTAAGGAACAAAATATGTATCTAGTCAAGGTTTATCTGAGAATATTTGGTTTTTTATCCAAGCTTTATCTACATAGCACATGATAATCAAAGTACCAGAGTGGTGGAACTAACCTTATGGGCCATACTTTGAGGCCTATACTAATGTGGTGAGAGGGACTTAAAGGACGGTTTTTGACCCTCGATCTCCAAGGTTGACTAAGTTCCAGGGGACTATGGAACATCTCTCAAAATGTCCTGTAACTATAGTGAGTTACCTGTCCTCTTGTTCAGGGAGGCCATGGAGACCAAACGAGATGAGACTTGAACCAGTGTCCAGTCTACAAGGATGAGGGTCAACTCAGAGGAAACATTTCCTCCATGCTTCCAAGTGAAGCCAGCCATGGTCGAGTAGGACCTTTGACTTATCTTTACATAGATGGAACTGGTAAAAGAAAGGAGCCAGGGGCTCCTCCCAAGCCCATGTGACCCCTGAGGAACAGATCCTCAAACGACCTTAAGTGTAAAAATAAGGTGATTATTTGGGCCAACTGTATGGTCCTAAACACCCAAAAGGAAAGTATAACCAAAGAGTAAAGTCATCAGTATATTTCTTTAAGAGTTCAAGGGGTTACACTTTCCAGACATTAGGCTTAAGTCCATATAAAAAGTTATTTAGACAATTATTTCTCATTGATGATTTTGTTCCTAACCAGAAAGTGCTGCTCAGATGTAAGACTTCAAATCTTGGTCTGCCACACTGTAGTGCCCACGTGTAACTAAGGGAGACAACTCACTATTGTTCTAAAATGATGGCCAAATTTGTTTTCTTCCCCTATCTAGAAGCCTTTGCAAGGAAACTGATACTGATTCTTACCACTTCAACAGCTATCAAAATGTCTGAAAGCAAATCCTGAATCCATCGCTCTCGAGTCCAGCCTTGGCAGACAAAAGAAAAATGAGGAGGAACCCAATAGAGGGATGCTTTTGGAAGCCCTTGTCAAGAAATTCCATTGGACTCTCATATGAACATTTGAAAACTGCCCTGTTCTGACATTTTTCTTGTTCCCTGTCTAGAACTTGTAATGCTAAGTACTCTTTACTTCTCCTTCACATCTTCTATTCACCAGTCAAGGACTTTCTTTTCCCCCTATAGATAAGAGTTATGCAATCTGGGAGTCTTTTAGATAGACCCATTGAAGGGGTACCCTAATTGCCTCACCCTGTGTCCCTCTTCAGCATGGAAGAAGCCAGAACAGTCTGCGTCCCGATTCCCTATCTGCAACCTGGGTAACCTCTTCAGAGGATGGTGTAATAAGAATGGGAGGTAGAAATTCGCTATGCAGTTAGTGCAAAAAGACTCCAAAGAAAAGTAGCAAGCTTCTTGGCTAAAAGTCAAAATGTCCTTGGGCCTCTTAGCAACATACTCTGTTCCAAAGGCCAAAAATGTCAAAAGTATTTGGGAGCCCTTATCTATTTCTTAAAAGATTTTAGGGTTACCTCTTCAAAGGGGAGAATGTTAGAGTAGCATAAAGGCCCCATTTAAAATATAAAAGAACAAAGAGTACATTTAAGTATCAGAAAAAAGTGATGGGAAGATATGGGAGGAGTTGGAGGGGAGGGAGCAGGCATAGATTTGATCAAAACACCTTATATGCTTATATGTGTGTATGAAATTCTCAATAGATTATTTTTTTTAAAACTTTTAATTTAAAAAAATTGAATTTCTACAAACCTCATGCTATATATTTTTATCATATTTAGATCCCCTCTTGTATCTGCACCTCCTTACTCATCCCCAGCTACTCTGGAATCTGCTTGCATGTTAATATGTATGTGTGTTTGTATGTATATATATACACACACACACACACACACACACACACACACACACACACACACACACGCCTTCGCTCTTGCTACTGAGTTAACTGACCCTGTTGTTTTTGTTGCTTTCTTCACTGATATTAGAACCAGATTTTCTGGACTTTCAATTTGGACTGAAGACCAGTGGCTCTCCAGGAACCTTCAGGTCTTCAGTGTCAGGTTGGGAGTCCTGAGACACTCAGTTTTAAGGATCAAGTAACTAATGCCAGTGGGGACGAGGTTATAAAGATGATCAAGACCATTTGAGATATTCTGTATGAAATGTTTTGTAAATTCAGTCTTCCCAAAGCACTTTATTCTCTTCTTTATAAATTGATTTATCCTATGACTTAACTGATTGTATCCTGAATTCTGTATTATGTTCCAAATTTGCTTTGTAAGTACATTAAAGCCATCCCTTAAAAAAAACAAACCAGTCCCACACTGCTAATTATAGGAATACATTATGAGAAATTCATCATTAGGCAGGTTCATCATTATATTAACATCATAGAGAATAATTAATTATGCCAATTAATATGGCTATGATATAATATAATCTCTGGTACTGTTGCATTTATGGCCCAAAGGTGACCAAAATACCATTATAAGGCACATGCCTAGGGCAGTTGGATTCACATAGTAGGCAGTCCTTCCAACTGGACTGCTTTTACTAGCAATGTACATTTAAGGTTTATTTAATGGCTTATGGGTCTTGATAATGGTATTAGTCAGAGTTTTCTAGAAGAACAGAAACAACAGAATGAAATATATTATATATTTAATAAATTACATATCATATATATTAAAGGATGTATTAACTTGGCTTATAAAATATGGTCAAAATAGTCCAAGAACAGTTGTCTCTCACCTGAAACTAGGAATTTCACTTTTTTTTTTTTTTTGGTCTTTTTTGAGACAGGGTCTCCCTGTAGCCCCAGCTGTCCCGGAACTTACTATGCAGAGCAGGCTGGCCTTGAACTCACAGAGATCTGCCTGCCTCTGCCTCCGGAGTGCTGGGCATGGTGGCACACCATGCCCAGCTTGAATTTCACTTTTTAAAGCCATCTAGTATCTGTAGTTTGTAACAATAGCCCTAGCAAGCTAACACAATATAGTTGTGAAACTTTAGTAACATATTAGGTTCACAATTGTGATACTTTTTTTAAAAAAGTAATGTTTAAAAAGTACTGAGTTATAGTTTGCATACCATATAATCCACCCACTGAAGGTATAAAATTTAATTATTTTGGTTATGGGTATATATTAAATCTAAAGTAGCAGATATATACAACATAAAACTTTCTATTTTAGCCATTTATAGTGTACAGTTCAATAACATTAACTGTAGTTGTAATGTTATAGAAACATAACCAACATATCTTTGTAAAAAATGTTTTTATCATTCCAAAGAAAAATTCTCTACCTATTAAGAATGAACTCCTTAGAACTGGAGAGATAGCTCAGTAGTTAAGAGCACTTCTTGCTCCTGCAGAGGACCCAGGTTCAGTTCCCAGCACCCACATGGCAGCTTACAACTCAACAGTCTGTAACTCCAGTTCCAGGGGATCCAACTCCATTTTCTTTCTAAGGGAACCAGGCATGCACATGGTGTGCATATATGCACATGCAGGAAAAATACTCATATATGTAAAATAAAAATAAAACTTTCAAAACAGTAAGAAAAGAATTAACTCCTTTTATACCTGTGCCAGGCCCTGGTAACCTCCACTTTGTTTCTAAGAATTTGACTATTCTATATTTTCCATATGAGTGGAATCATAATTATTTTTCCTGTTCTGCTTGGCTTTCCCTCAGTGTAATGTTTTCAAGATTCAGCTATACTACAGTATCAGAACTCCATTCCTTTTATTGGCCAAATGATACAGCAAGGCAAATATATACACATTTTGTTTATTCATCTGTTGATATATCTCTTGGGTTGTTTCTACTTTTGGCTTTAAAACACTACAAGAAAACATCAGGATGTCTGTTTTTAACTATTTGGGATATATATGTGAGAGAGAGAGAAAGGGAGAGAGATCGGTGGGTGATTGGTAAGTCCTATGATAGTTCTGTGCCTATCTTTCTGAGGAACCAACAAATTATTTTCAAAACTTGATGCACGGTTTTATATTCCCACATGTACAAAGATGCCAATTTCCCTACTTTTTTGTAAATCCTTATTTTTTTTCTTTCCCTCCCTTCCTCTCTCTCTCTCTCCCTCTCCCCCTCCCTCTTCTTGCTATCCCAGTGGGTATGAAGTAGTATCTCATTTTGGTTTTAATTTGCATTTCCATAAGGATTAATGACAATAGGTCTTTTCATGTGCCTATGAGACATTTATATATCTTCTCAGATGACATGTCCATTCAAATTTTTAGTACATCTTTTTTGATTGGGTTGTTCTGTTATTTGTGGTTTGAGCTATAGTAGCGCTTTACATAATGTGGATATCAATGTATCACTAGATGAATAATTTGCAAATATTCTCCTACATTCCTTAGGCTGTCTTCATTTGTCATTGACCTTCAGTGCAATGCAACCATGATGTCACAGCAGTGATAGCTGCCTGTCACCAGTAATAGACTGGAGAGGGTCTCACAGGGCTTTAACCCCTCTCCCAGCTGAACTACTGACTACTGATGAATTCTGGGCAAGGGGCAGTCATTGTCTTCAGGTCAAACTCAGTGAGTCACAGAACAAAATGACATCAGAGTGGGAGAGGGACCTGTAAGGGGTTGGGGAGATGGGGTGTAAGGAAGATAAGGGAGGGTAGAGGGTGATAAGGGTGATCAGAAAATACTATTTACATGTAAACTGTCAAAGAACAATTTAAGCCATGGACCATTTATTTTTCTTATGCTGAACTACCACTGCATTCCTGAGCTGTATCTTACTTGGTCTTGATGTCTAATTTTTTTTTTTTTTTGGTCTTTTTGAGACAGGGTCTCTCTGTAGCCCCAGCTGTCCTGGAACTCACTATGTAGACCAGGCTGGCCTTGAACTTACAGAGATCCGACTGCCTCTGCCTCCTGAGTGCTGGGATTAAAGGTGTGCACCACCACACCCGGCGATGTCTATTTTTTAAAAAATTTTCTTTATTATTTTTATTTTATGTGTATGTGTGTATTGCCTGTGGTGAAGTGCCTGCAGAGGTCAGAAGAAGGTGTTGGATCCCCTGGGACTGGAGTTACAGATAGTTGTTAGCTGCCATGTGGGTACTGGGATTCGAACCCAGGTCTTCTGCAAGAACAACCAGTGTCTTTAACCACTGATACATCTCTCCAGCCCCTGATGTCTAATTTTTATAACATGGTTTTAGATTCAGTATATGTCTCCCGATTGGCTGGTTCCTTCAGTGGGCGGGGCCTGAAACGAGCAGGAAGTAGGAAGGGAAGCTGGGAGCCATCTTGGGATCGAAGCCAGGAGCCGCTAGTAGAGTGTGATGGTGTAGGAAACTCGCCTATGCAGCAACTCAAAGACAGAATGACTGACTCCCTGTGGACCTAGGGTGAGATCCCTGGCTCCAGAGGCATGAGCAAATGCTAGCTGGGCTATGGGCGTGGCATGGTCTGATAAGCTGGGCTCTAAGTCGCAGAGCTAGGCACTGGGTACTCAATTCCTTTGTGAGTTAATAAACTCACAAAAAATATATTGCTAAGGTTCAGATAGCCCTGCCCCCCACCAACAGGATCCCAAGGACTTCTCATGCTCCTGAGAAAAGGGAACCTAGCTGATAAGCACCTTGGTCTTTGAAGTCAAGAGAAGCAGACTTTTCTCCACTGTTTGGCCAACACAGCAGGCTTCCCCTTTGATCTCTAAAGAGGACAGGTTTTAACAGTCCTGCTCTCCCACTCGCCCTCCCACCCAACTTTAAAAAAAAAAAAAAAACATCTTCCAGCCTTCTGCAGGAAGCAGAAGCCTCCCTTTTAAAAAGACGCCAGCTCAAGACCAGGGCAGACATTTTCTGTGCCCGGAAGGGAATCTGTCCCATGTGTTCCTTTGCTAATAAACCCTATTTTGATGGAGTTTTAGCTGTGCCTCGGTGCCTCATCATCCATTCGCTCGTTCTCTGCCAATTTTTTACCTATCATATATTATATGGTTTGTGTGACCATGCAGGAGACCCAGAGAGAATTTGGGCCACAGTATGCTAGTATTTTGTTGAAGATTTATGCAAGTACATTCATTCACAAGGAATGCTAGTCTGTAATTTCCTATGATGTTTCCATCTTGCTTTAGTATTCAGGAAATGAGGGCCTCAACAGAATGGGTTATGGTATGTTTCTTTTTTGTTTTTGGAAGAATTTGAAAAGGTATTATCATTTAGATATAAACTGTCACAAAAGTTAATGTGTTGAAGGCACCAGTTCCCCAACTGACGGCACTACTGGTCAAAGGGCTCTGATTTCATCAATGGATTAATCTATTGATAAGCTCATAGCTGAGTGGGATGTAGAGCCTAATTAGGTTACAAGGGCATGCTTTTGAAGGAGGCACCTTCTTCCTGGTGCTTGTGCCCCTTCTAGTTGCTATGAGGTGAATAGTCTTGGCCCATTACATGCTGTCTACCACAATGTTCTGCCTTATCATCAGAGCTGAGTAACCATGGGTTGAAACCTCTGAGACCAGAAGCCAAAATAATTACTTCCTTCTTTAGGTTGATTTCCTTAGGTGTTCTGTCAAAGTGACAGAAAAGTGACTACCACAGAAGGCCTGGCACTAGCTGTTCTTTAAATGTTGGATACAACTCACTAGTGGAACAGTCTGGTTGGTGTTGAACTCTTCTTTGTTAAAAGATTTTTGATCAGTGATTCAGTATCTTTCCTTGTATACACCTATTGAGATTTTCTATTTCACTTGAATCTTCTTATTTTTATTTTTTTGGTCTTTTTTGAGACAGGGTGTCCCTATGGCCTCCAGCTGACCGGGAACTCACCATTTAGACCAGGCTGGCTTCCAACTCACAGAAATCCACCTACCTCTGCCTCCTGAGTTCTGGGATTAAAGGTGTGTGCCACCATGCCCAGCTACAATTGAGTCATTTTTGGTTATCTGTGCCCTACACATTTTTTCATTTCATCTGGGTGACCTATTCTGCTAGCATGTAGCTGTGCACAGCATTTACAGTTCCTTTACTTTCTGTTGGCCAAAACAGCCCTCCAGTCTTGTTTCTGCTTCTAACCATCTGCTTTTTCTCCCCCTCTTTTCTCACCTTTCTGTTCAGTCTAAATAATGATTTATCAATTGTGTTAATTTTCCCTAAGAAAGAGGTACATTGATCCTATTGTTTTCTATTCTCTATTTAATCTAATTTTGCTCAATTTCTTTTTTTAATTTTTTGTTTTGAGCGGGGACTCATGTAGCTCAGGATGGCTTCCAACACACTGTTCAAGATGACCTGAATTACTGTTCCTCTTTCCTCCACCTTCTAAATGCTGGATGTCATGCATGTACCACCACCCCCAGTGCTCTGCTCTAATAGCTGTCTTTCCTTCTGTCATCATTGAGTTCAGTTTTCTTCCTTTTCTTTCTTTTTCTCCTCTAGTTCCTGAAGGCACAAAGTTAGGTATTGATTTGAGACTTTTCTTCTGTTTTTAAACAGTCATCTAGAGCTCTTTGAACACCGCCTTAAGAATATCCTGTAAGTTCTGGCATGTTAGGCTTCCATTTTCCTTCATTTCTGTGTATTTTCCAATTTCCATGTGATTTCTTCTTTGGACCACTGGCTTTGAAGAGCATGCCACTGAATGTCCGCATACTGTTGAACACTGCAGTTTTTCCTCACCTGTTAAGATTCCAGATCCATTCCACTGTGGCTAGAAAAGATTATGGCTAGAGAAGATTGCAGGAATTCAATCTTTGTTCATATTTCTTAAGATTTGTTTTGTGGCCAAATATGTGGTCAATTCTGGAATTTACCACATACACTTAAAAAGAATGTGTATTCTAGCCTAGGTGTAGTTACACACGTTTTTTAATTCTAGTACTCAGAAGGCAGAAGCAAGCAGATCTCTGAGTTTAAGGCCAGCTATGACTACATAGTAAGACTTGGACTAAAAATAAAAATAATAATAAATAACATATATTTTACTGTTGAGTAAAAGTCTACTTATATCTGGTAGGTCTAGTTGGTCATAATGTGGTTCAAGACCTCAACCTTCTATTATTGTTCAATATCCTACACCCACTGTTAGAAGTAGGATATTGGTTTCTAACTCTTAATATACACCTTCTTATTTCTCTTTACATCTACTGAAAATCATTCTTTTCATTTTCTGTGGTACTTGAATTGAAGTTAGAGCTTCCCACACTAGGCAAGCTCTACCACTGAGTTATACTTCTAGTCCTCTTTTTGTACTTTTCATTTGAATTCAGGGTCTCATTAAGTTGCTTAGGTTGGCCTTGAACTCACAAGCCTCCCAAGCAGCTGAGCTTACAACCTTGTGCTACCAGGTTCTACTGAAAAATATTCTTACTGGAATAAAAATGTTTACAATCTTTAAAAGAGCTAAAAGAGGATTTAAAATTATATTTACATGCCTTTTGACCAAAAGTTCTACTTTATCAAAATATTATGAGAAAGAATAGGTAGAGCTAATCTTCCTAAAACAAGGGACTCTAGATAGGCTGCCTAGACTTAGTAGACAGACTTGCACTGGGGAATGATGGGGGACACTGACAACCCAGTGGGCCTTATCAGGGATGACAGAATATATGGGCTCTAGTTGGGGAGGGGGGCTTTGGGAGGGTGCCAGTGGGGACGGGTATAAAGATGATTAAGATAGTTTGAGCTGTTCTCTATTAAATACACAAGAAATTCAATTTTAAAAAGTAGAAGGCTTAGTGAGAACAAATTATATTACCTCTACTGAAATATAAAAAATAATCTCCCACATACTGACACTGTGACACTATCTTCACATAGCAAGAACCACATAGAACAGCATGTGAATGGAGCTGGTAAAGCAGGGACAGTACCACCCACAACCCAGTTCCAGGGCCCTGGGTCAGAATGCTCCAGCCTTTGCCAAGCTGTGTCTTACTTATACTTTAACACAGAGGCCACCAAACTCAGAGTTTATGGATCAGTGACATTTTAAAAAATCCTGGAGAACTGATAAATGATTACCCTTCTTCTGTATTATCAAATTATCATACAAAACAACAGCTGTTGCCATTATAGTTGTTACCACCTGATATCACCATCATTGTATGTAACACACCAAATTGTGCAGAATCACAGAAGACAGACAACATAGTTCAAAAAAGGTGAATTTAGATACACTAAAGACAAAGTAAAATAACCTAAGGAAGTTATATATAATATGTCCATAATCACAACAAACATGTACTGAGTCTCTTATGTGTGTTTGCATGCGGGGATATGTGTGGGTTGGTGCACATGTGTTTGCCTGCATGTGGAGATCAAATGTCAACCGTAGGTGTCTCAATGGGACATGGGCTTGCTGATCAGGCTAGGTTGGCTGGCTAGCAGGCCCCAGGATCCGTCTGTCTCTACCTCCCCAGTGCTGGCATTGCAGATTCACTCTACAACACCTGGGTTTCTACATAGTTACGCGATGAAACTTGTGTCTTCATACTTGCACAGCAAGCATTTTACTGACAGAGTAATTTCTCCAGCACCTTTATTGACTCCTGGATATGTGTTAGGCCCTGGTATATGGTCTTTTCTTTTCTTTTCTTTTCTTTTCTTTTCTTTTTTTTTAAAAATAATTTACTGAGAATTTCATACATGCTATAAAATCCATGCCTGCGCCCTCCCCTCTTACTCCTTCCATATCTCCCCATCAATTTTTTCTGATAACTTCATGTACTCTTTCTTCTTCTTTTTTTTTAATGGGGCCTTTTTGCTACTCTACCATTCCCTCCTCTGAAGAGGTAACCCTAAAATCTTTTAAGGATTAGGTAAGAGCTCCCAAATACTTTTGACATTTTTGGCCTTTGGAACAGAGTATGTTGCTAAGAGGCCCAAGGACATTTTGACTTTTAGCCAAGAAGCTGGCTACTTTTCTTTGGGGTCTTTTTACCCTAACTGCCTAGCTGATTCCTACCTTCTATTCTTATCACATGATCCTCTGAAAAGGTTACCCAGCTATATGGTCTTTAAATTCATTACTTACTAGGTAATTCTATTGCTATATCAAATTTATAAGTGTTTGACATGCAGGAAAACTAATCCAGAGTTTTTAATGTACCAATGCTTATTATAGAATAAAGTAAAAAGCATACTTCTACATAGAACACAGCACTGAGAACTAGAAAACCTGGTTTAGATTATACTGTCACTATGACTATATAATCTTCAGGGTCCAATTTTCTCAAATGAAGACTCTCTCTCTCTCTCTCTCTCTCTCTCTCTATCTATCTATATATATATATATATATGTGGGTGTGTGTGTGATGTCATGATGAAACTTATTATTTGCTAATCTAAAAAATTAAAAAGAAAAAAATACTAAATTACCATTGAGGAGAACTTGGCCAAAGCTTAAAAAGAAAAGAAAAGCTGTGATGATGGAGGTCAATGTTGATCATTAACTTGGTTGGATTTAGAAACACCTAGCAGATTAATAGACCACTTCTGGGTATGTCTGTGAGGGCATTTCCAAACACAAATAGATCATGAAGGTTCTGATCTACCAAATGGATTCATCCCTTGATGGGATCATAACATGACAGCATTACTAAGAGGTGGTGAAAGAGAAGGAGCTAGGACCCAGCTGGATGAAGCAGGCTACCAGGTGGAGGCGTGTCCTAGAGGACTCCTATGTTCGCTCTCACTGCTCCTGTCTGCCATAGGTAAAGAGTCTCCTCCATGTGTTCTCACCACAAGGTTCTGCCCCACCACCAGCCCAGAACTGACCACCAGCCCAGAATCACACAGTGAGGCAGAAGAAGGCAGTTTCCCTTCTGTTGTTCTTGCAGGCAGTTTGGTCACAATGATGAGAAAGCTAAGTAAAATAAATGTCTAAGACTTCTAAAATGCACTCTCTAGTTCTTTTGGGTTAAAAGAAATATCGGAGGTCATATTTGTATTTAAAGCAGAGGAGAATACTTATTTGCAAGCACCAATACTCAATCATCAGAGGAAAAGTAAGTTTTGACCAATTCTATCACACGATTAACTCACCAATTCAGCACATTAAACAAGCATTAAATAATGTGACCATGCACCCAGGACAGGTTAACAGTCATTAATAAAAACTGCATAAGAGGAGCTGAGTTCGATTTCCAGCACCTATGTTGGGGAACTCACAGCAGCCTGTAACTCCAGTACTGCACACACACACACACACAGTTTTTTTTAAATGCTAAGTTTGAAGGCTAGTTTTTACTTGCCACCAAAACCAGTTAATAAGGTAACACTCCTATCAAGCTGAAAGAGATGAAAACTTATTAGGAGTCAGAATGTCAAAAACTACCTTCAGTCCTTCCAGTTCATTTTCCAGTTGTTTAGAATAATGCTCACTCTGCTCACGCAGTTTTCTGTCCTTTGATGCTTCAGCAACTAGAGCTTCAGTGTGAACTTCCAGCTTTGAAATAAAATGAAAAGGACAGATCATGGCTATAATTCTTTTCAAGGTATACTTCCTCAGGGGAATTTATATCTCAAATAGTGGAATTCATAATAATATTAGCAACACAAAATAACTTTTCAAATGAAATACACATTATTTCACTAGTCTCAAAATGCAGCTTTAATTACTGCTCCATGGACACTACAGAATTTGCCTGACTACTAACCTCTTTTTTGGCTCTTTCTGTTCTGCGCAGCTCTTGCCTTAAGCTTTCAACTTTTTGCATCACCAGGTCCACCTCTTCTTCCTTATCTCGGACATGGCGAGCAAGTTTCTGTTTTTGGGTGTGCAATTCTGTTAGTCGCTCATTGATCTCCATGAATTCCTGCATGGCCAGTTTCCTCTGACAGTGTGCGTCTTTCAGCTCTTTGGATTGGTTTTTTAATCGCTCACTAGCCTGGACTAGTTCCTACAGTTTTGTAAAAAGAATATATGTTACCAATTCTGCAACCTCGAGACCAAATCTGGCCGTCAAAGTTGCTATCATTAAGTCATGAAGAGCCAAAATTATTCACCTCAGAAATATTAAAGGAAATGGACTACTCCTGAACAGTTATCAAGGGTATGGTGCCCTGCTTATACTCTCAAATCCTTATTCTGACATGGTAAGTGCACAGGGGCAGCTATCTGAGTATGGCGCATACAATATAAGCTATGATGGGCAAAATAATCAGTAAAACTTAATGATTGATTTTTAAAAATTAAATCGAGTGATTATAAATCATGAAAAAACAAAAACACAAGAGTTGCCTTGCTCTTACCAAGGAGACACCGCCCCAGACCAGTAACAGGGGAAAAGAACCGACCCTGAGATTTCTGATTAGAGGGGTTATGTGGACTCAGATGAATGCAATGCTTTGCATTTCAATAAAAGGAAATGTATATCTTCTTTGGAAGAAAGAAGCTCAAGGAAATTCAGGTTATTTACACATTAACAGCAAACAACCATGAGCTCCTATCTACAAATTCCCCAAGACCCAAAGAACAAGACCACTGTAAGGGAATAATGGAGACAACAGAAAATAAATTCAAAGGGTATTTGGGTATTAGAATCATTAGATATAAGACCACCAAGTAATATTTGATGAAATAAAAATCACCATAAAATGGGGGAAATGAGAACAAATTATTAAAAATTACCATTTAGGTTTATAAAAAAAACTTTATAGAACATTTAGAAATAAAAGAAATATGCTTTAAAATTTAAAACATAGACCCACCAATGTAGGAATATCTATATTTATGAAGCAAGAGAAAGGAACTCAAACTCAGACCCAGAAATGTCTAAAAATTGAAACTGGGTAAACACTCAAGACCTAAAAAGATCTTAAAAGAAATCTGGGGTGGGTGCAAGTCACCTATCTTCCACTGTCAGAAAAAGGAAAAAAAGAGATGATCAAACTCAAAACACACTTAAAGTAGTAATAATAGAAACAGCAGTAAAACTTTCAAGACAAGAAAATAACACTGTATACTCAGAAAAATTACTTCTCAAGTATAGCAAAAATTGACCAAGCTTACCACAATCAGATCTGCACTAAAAGAACCTCTACAGCTTTATTTCAGGAAAAGGAAAATATTTTTAGAAGAATGATGCAACACAAAGTAAACGGGATTACATAGGAGTGTGAAGAAATGGATATATGGGTATATTATTTAAGATGTCTAATTTATACAGTAAGAAATAATACTAAAATATCTGTGGAAAATAGAATGTTAGTTGGAAATAAGTAACAGAATTAAGGATTTTTAAGAATTTTTGGTAATAGTTGATTATATTAAGTTTAGACTTTGTTAATATGCATGGCAAAATTCAAATATAACTACCAGAATTAGTAGAACCAAATATGAACAAGAAACCAAAAGAATAAGAAATAATTTTGAAAAACAAAAAAGAATTCTGGAGATTAGTTACAAGACATTGTACAAGTACTTAACACTAAGGAGCTATGTACTTCAAAAAGGTTAAGATAGTAAATATTATGCTACATGCATTTTAGAACAATTTAAATGTTTTAAGTAAAATAAGACACAAAGAAAGCACAGACTGACGAGCAGGAAGAAAAAAAAAGCAACAGAAACATGTCTATATACATTAGCAATCAAAACAGATACAAAGAGCTAAACTCACCAGTTAAAAGGTAGTTTGTTACACCAGATAAACAAAATCTATACCTTAGTAGAAAAAGCATTGTTAGGAACAGGGAGTATTACTAAGGAATCATTAAACTCAACAGAGTAAGAAGTAATACCATTCTAAAATTTAGTGAGTTTTGTAAGATAGCCTTAAAATTCACTAAAAAGAAATCACTTGAAATGCAAAGGAAAATTGGCAAATAGATCATGATGTAGGAAATTTTAATTTCCCAGTCATTAATTTATCAACAAAGTAGACAAAAAAATAGTGACTGAAAGAAAATCTGAACCTGGTCCCAGTGGTTCACGCCTATATTCTCAGCACTTGGGCAGATTGCAGCTGAGTTTGAGGTCAGCCTGGGCAATAGAATGAGACCTGTCTCACCTCCCCAACCACCACCAAAAAATAAAATAAAAGGATTTGAAAGTTCCATTAGCAAGTTTCTTACGTATAGAAGTTTAGTCCTAATTTGGAAATACACACTCTTTTCAATAATATACATTTAATATTTTTAGAATATTGCCAACGTCTAAAACATGAAACCAATCTCAGTAGATTTCAAACAGGAGCTATCATACAGATCAAGTTCTTCTGGCATTGTAATTAAATCATAAATCAACAATAAAATATAATTTTCTACACTGAAAAATTTAAGACACACATATAAATAACTCATTAGTCAATGAGAATATCAGATATAAAATATTTAAAACTATGAAAAATTAAAAATAAGAAACAAAATTGTTTAGTACATACTAAAACTTAGCAATGTAGTAAAGCTATATTTAGGACACAGTCTGGAATACTGAGAGGGGGAAAAAGAAGGCAATAGTCAATGAGACTCTGCTTA
Organism: Nannospalax galili; assembly: GCF_000622305.1. Taxonomy (NCBI): domain Eukaryota; kingdom Metazoa; phylum Chordata; class Mammalia; order Rodentia; family Spalacidae; genus Nannospalax; species Nannospalax galili. Next base: position 328,135 of record NW_008358858.1, on the reverse strand, counting down.
AGAAACAGATGATCTTTCCAAAAACAGAGGCATGCCACTTCATTTATTCTATGAGTCCAGCATGATCTTACAACAAAAACATTAAAATATGAGAAAAAAAACTAAAAGAATTTCATTCATGAAAGCAAGGGTTAAAAATCCTTTAAAATGAGCAAGCCATTTCCAGTGATGCATAAAATTCATCCATGTAGACTCTGCTTAACAATTCTCTTACCACTTTCTATTTCTAATGATCAAATTAGTATCTCAGTACTCAGTCTATCAGTAAAACAAGAATAAAAATAATACCTAACTCATGGGTTGTTATGAAGATTAAACTATATAATTAAAATCAATTAGAACTGTGCTATTAAAACATAATGCGACATATGCTATCATGTTACTATTTGAAAACAATATGTGGGACATCTAGGCTCAGAAACATAACAATGTTTTCAAATTAGCAAACCTCTGTTAATGAAATTCACTATATCAATTTTAAAGAAATAATCATAGTGTATAAAATGCACATTACATAGTCAATACTCATTCCTTATAAAAGTGATTAGCATAAAGTCAATACTCATTTTTTAATAAAAATGATTAGCAAAGTACACAAAAAACTTCCTTAACTTGAAAGTACTAAATATGACATTACAGAAAGAAGTGGTAAAATATCAGAGGCATTTTCTTTAGTCATGAATAGGTAAAGATGCCTGCTACCACCATTTCTAATCAACATTGTACTGAGCTTCTAGCTAATGCAGTAAGTTGCAAAAACAGAAACCATAAGTATCCAAAAATAGGAAAACTTCAAAAAAGTCTAAAACATATTTTGTTATTAATGAGAGTCTGGCAATGTTAGAATAAAACTGATAACAAAAATCAGTAAAAATCCATAAATTTAAATATACCGAAAAGGTGAAATAATACAATAATACATTTAAGGAAAGGAAAACAATTTTGTGGATGAGCACTTATTGAATTTATTTATTGTTATTGGGACTGGGTCTCATGTATCCCAGGCTGCCCTCAAACTCACTATGTAGCTGAGGATGGCCTTGAATTTCTGATTCTCTTGCTTCTATCTGCCTAGTGCTGAGATTACAGGCATCACATGCCTGGTTTATGCAGCACTGGGAATTGAACACACTGCTTTGTGCAAGCTAGGCAAGCATTCTACCAACTGAGCTGCATCCTTAGCCCTGGAAGAACATTTTAAAATGATTTTAAGTATATGGAAAGATATCACATTCATGGATTAAAAGACTGTAGAATTCGAGAGAAACTACTTTCATGTTTTGTACAATTAGTCCTCCTAAACAAGTATCACTGAAATTTGGGCCCAAGTGTGAGCCAGAGTTATAGAAAGGAATTTATGAGAAATTTCAATAGTGAGAAAAATCCATTTACCTTCTGGAGGCATTTGTGAATGAAGCTGGTTATTTAGGGCTTAGCTAAAGCCTGGAGTAATTAATTTATATTCCAAAGGCATAGACAAAACTTTTCAGACTTCTAGAAGACCATCTCAGGGAAAAGGGGGCAGGCAATGTACTGCCTTTTCCTCTCTCTTAACACCTGAATTTTTTTTGGGGGGGGATTCACTCCTCTATAATAGAAACTCATTTGAAGGGTTTTGTCCAGCTATTTCTCAGGGCATTGCTCAGGATGTAAAAACTGCTGTACAGGGGAGCCATGTAGTGATTTGCTGTGTATAAATAATAATCTGCTCTGCTCTTCAAATTTATGTGTACATTCAAAATACTAATAAATATGTGTGTATATACATATATATAACTTGATATAATGTAGTCAACTGTTCTGTAATTGATCAAGTGATAACAATGTAATTTTAATAAAAATTCCATCAGTCTTCAAGAAACATAGACTAATGCACATATGAGAATTTGCTTTATGACAGAGGTGACATGGCACTACTGGGGAAAGGGCATATATTTTGTAAAGAAACAACTGGTAAGAATAACTGGAGTTTTATCTTACTAGTTAGATATTAGCAGGTTTGGAGGTTGCTGGGGATGAGGGCCCCTCCCCTCATAATCAGCAGCAAGACTCTTGACTGCTGGTCAAAACACTGGGATTTGAGACATATCTCTACCCCTGGGTAAAGATATGACGTTCTGAACAAGATATTTATTAAGCTGAAGGTCTTCTGATGAAGGACATTATTTTATCCCCTCCCATGAGAGTCAACTCAGATGGACCTCTCAATCACCTGGACAGTGAGATACCCTTCAGAAAAAGCTGTTTAAGAGACTTTCAAAATTGTATAAAGTCTATCTAAAATGCAGGTTGACACAAAGGTCTCTTTGACCATTGTTAACCCTCATTCCTCGAGAGTGTGCAGTTCTCTACAAAGGTTGCCTTGGTCCTTGTCCATGCTTGTCCCTTGAGCGTGCTCCACTTTATGTTGTAATATATGTTACCCATCTTCTACTCTATGCTGTGTTATGTCTCTGTTTCGTTTGAATTCTTTCCACAGAGATCACAAAGAGTAAGAAGCCAAGGAGAGTGCAGAGCAAGAGCCCAGCCGCATTATGCACAGAGCCAACTTTCCAGTGGTTTAAATACATAAAGACCAAACATTAAAGAATACTGATGAATTTACATTAAATTTACAAACTCTGGTTAGTCAAAAGAAAAAAAATATATCAAAGAAAGTAAACAGACAAGACAGCGACAGGTATCTTGAACATGTAAAACAAATGAAAAAATTCAAAAATTTCAAAAATTCTTACAAATACCAGAAAGTCAAACAACAAAGCACAAAAAATGTACAATGAATATCAAGGTGTTCTGTGAAAGCAATAATGTAAATGATGAATAGACACATGGTTGGAGATACCTGACCATGTCAGAAATTAGGCTAGATGGAAACAGCATCTTGGGTCTAAGACCTCAATTTAGACAAGATTGACTAAAAGAAGTAAGTGTGATAATTCAAACTATTGTTGCACAGGGAAATGTCTATACTTTGAGAAAGAATGTAAAAACCAGGACACCGGAAACGATGTTGCATTACCATAAAGACAGAAAATATTTGCTAACCTAATTAAAAATAAGTGGAGGACCTAAGTGGACAGTGCTCCAAGAAAGACATACAGTTAATAAGAATATGAGATGTTCAACATAACTAATCACCACAGAAATGAAAAATCAAAACCACAACGAAGCCATTTTACAGCTGTCAGAATAGTAACTATGAAGAAGGCAGAAAAAAACAAGTGTTAGCAAGGATGTGAAGAAAATGAAATCCTTTCCTCCTGTCTATAGGCTATTAAGTAAATCACTTTAAAAAGTCCTTATATCTCTTTATTTTCAACACCAAATATGCTAACAGGATTTTTAGTATTAAAATTTATTTTAAATTGTCAAAAACTGTTCTTACTATAAATCAAGATATCAGATTTAAAAAAATTTTGATTTAGTTATTTTTATTTTACGTGTATGAGTGTTCTACCTGCTTGTATGTAAATGCACCTATGTCATGCAAGGTGGGCCAGAAGAGGGTGTCAGATCCCCTGGAACTAGAATTACAGACAGTTGTGAGTTGCACTGTGGGTGCTGAGAGCTAAACTGGGGTCCACTGGAAGAGCACCTGTGCTCTTAACCTTGGAACCATCTCTCTAGCCCCAAGATACCAGATTTTTGTGTTTATTATGTTAATTAAATTCGACTGTATGATATTAACAATAAATATAAACTAATAAATCATGAATATTATTGTATTAAGGGAAAAACATCTAATATAAATGCCAAGCATTATTGTATGACCATGGGTTTAGACAGCTCTATATAAACCACTGCACAAAACTGCAGTAAGTTTAAAGTATAAACGAACTCATCTACACCGAGAGTGGTGGTGCACGCCTTTAATTCTGGTACTCGGGAGGCAAAGGCAGGTGGATCTCAGTGAGATCAACGCCATAATGGTTTACATAGTGAGTTCCAGGCCACTTGGGGCTATGGGAAGACCCTCTGTCTCAAAAAGACCTTCACCCCAAAAATGTACTTATCTAATTCAATTTAACCTGTAATTGCTCTGTTAGTTCTTTAAAAGTAGTTTTATTTTTAATTCACTCCATTTCCTTACTAGAAGCAAGACTTATGGCTTACCCATAAGGACTTCATCCTACATTAATCAGTATATTAGAAACAAAATTCACTAAATATAATTTGTATTATGCTGGAAACTTCTGACTTCTTATTTGCATTGTCTACTTCAGGTCACAATATGTTCTGTTTGTTAACGAAAGTCACAGTACTTAGCAGCATGCAGTTTAAGTATTTTCCCTGCTGGTTGCATATTATTTACTCTATTGGGCACTTACAATCTTAGGAATAAGTTTTGCTCATATGTATACCTAAAACTAAGTGTTACATGAAGTTCTTATGAAAATGACTTTAGATTATTTAGCTATGCTGCTTTGGAGAAGAAAATAACATTTAAAGAACAAATAAACCATGGAAGAGATTTTAAATGATAATCTATTAAGAATTTTCATACCAGCAAATTGTAACTTTTTAATTTTAATTTTATATGTATGTGTTATATCTGCATGTAAGTGTGCTCATGTCATGTAGTGCCCATGGAAGACGGAAGAGGGCATCAGATAGCCTGGAACTGGAGTTACAAGTTAAGCCATGTGAGTGCTGGGATTTGAATCCGGGCCTTCTGCAAGAGCAGACAGTGCTCTTAATAGCTGAGCCATCTCTCCAGTCCCCATACCAGCAAGTAATAATAAAAATATATAATGGAAAGCCAGGTGTGGTGGCACACACCTTTAATCCCAGCACTTGGGAGGCAGAGGTAGGTGGATCTTTGTGAGTTCGAGGCCAGCCTGGTCTACATAGTGAGTACCAGGACAGCTGGGGCTACCCAAAAAAGACCAAAAAAGAAAACAAAAACCAGATACATGGTCAAATATACTTGACCACATTAGAAATTAGAGAAATACAAGTTAGATTACACACACACACACACATGCACACGCACACACACACACACGTGTGCACACAAATCTATGACCTAAAAAAAAAAAATCTGTTTTTTAAACTGTTCATAGACAGTAAACAGATTTTACTATTTGCTTACTTCTTTTTCAATAGCATTTGTTCTTAGTCAAGGCTTTTAACTTTCCAACTGAATAAAAGATTCTAAACTTTAAAGTCTCAAGAATGGTATACAACAAAATAATTTATTAAAAATTAAGGGCTTGGGGCTGGAGAGACGGCTCAGTGCTTAAGAGCACTGACTGCTCTTGCAGAGAACCTGAGATCAATTCCCAGCACCCACATGGCAGCTAAGAACCGTCCTAACTCCAGTTCCAGGTACTCCAACGCCCTCTTCTGACCTCCACAGCACTGCAAGACACAGGAGCACTCATATACATGCAGGCAATACACTTGTACACATAAAATAAATAGATAAAATATTTTTTAAAAATTTAGGGCTTAAGCCAGTTATGGTGGCTCTGGCCTTTAATCCCAGCACTTGGGAGGCAGAAGCAGGCAGATCTCTGTGAGTTCAAGGCCAGCCTGGCCTACATAGCGAGTTCCAGGTCAGCCGGGGCTACAAAGAGATCCTGTCTCAAAAGACCCCCCACCAAAAAAAATTAGGGCTACAAAGATGGCTCAGTGGTTAAGACTGCATACTGATCTTGCGAAGGACCTGAGTTTGGTTCCTAGCACCCATACTGACTGCTCACAACTTCATGTAACTCCAGCTCCAGGGAATCCACCATCCTGGACTCTATGGGCACTTGCACTCACATGCACATACCCTCACACCCCAACAAACACAGATATACACACATTATTGAAAATGAAATAAATCTTATTAAAATTCTAAAAAATATTTATTATTATTGTTATTATTATTATTTTTTGGTCTTTTTGAGACAGGGTATCTCTGTAGCCCCAGCTGTCCTGGAACTCACTATGTAGACCAGGCTGGACTTGAACTCACAGAGATCCGCCTGCCTCTGCCTCCCAAGTGCTGGGATTAAAGGCATGTGAAAATATTGTTTTTATTTCTTATGTGTGTAAGTGTTTAATGCCTACATGTATGTACCTGCACCCATGTTGTGCAGTGCCCATGGAGGTCAGAGGAGGGTGTTGGATCCCCTGAAACTGGATTTATAGATGGCTGTTAGCTTCCTTGTGGGTGCTGAGAACCAAACCAGAGTCCTCTGCAAGAACAGCCAGTGCTCTTAACCACTGAGCCATTTCTTCAGTCCCATTCTTATTAAAAATTTTAAACCACTCTTAAAATTTTTAGCTTAGCATACAAATTTCATTACAGTAAACTAAACTTTTATTAAAAAGTATACTTATTAGGAATACTTTCAATATTCTAGTTATAGAAGATGAAGAATGTAGAAAAGGGTGTAAGGGTCCATTCATATACGCTTACCTTATTTAGCTCTTCTCGTTCTTGCTGCAGAGTTTTCATTTGCTTTTCATAAGCCTTGATTTGCCTAGCAGCATCATCTAGCTCTCGTCTCACAGAATTAGCTTCTTCAAGCTGCCGTTCCAAATGACTAGATTCTAAAAAATAACCACAGCATTTCTTTAATTCAGACATACAATCTATACAAATGAAAAAGTAAAATACTAACATGCATAACAAGTAATAGCAATAGTATCCATTAGCAGTAATGTTTATTTTCCATATATTTTGATTTAACACAATAGTGATGATTGTATTTAGAAAAATTATATAAGGCATGCTTATCATATTATGAGTAAGTCACAGAAGACAATGTAGTTGAAAAATTACTTCCAAGTAATAGTACCTTTTCTAAAAACATACTTATTATTTTAAACTAATGGTCGGGCGTGGTGGCGCACACCTTCCAGTACTTGGGAGGCAGAGGCAGGCAGATCTCTGTGAGTTTGAGGCCAGCCTGGTCTACAAAGCGAGTTCCACGCTGGCTGGGGCTACAGGGGGACCCTGTCTCAAAAAGACTAATAAATAAATAAATAAATAACCAAAAATGAGCCTGTGATTTATTAACTCTTAAGACATATAATCAACTTGAATAAAATCATATATGATATTCTAAAAAGTCTATTTCTAAAACAGCAGTAATTCAGGCTATTGGGATTTCCATAGGAGTTTTTGTCATTTCTTTTCTTTTATGAAGAAAAGGTCTGCTTTAAGAATAATACAAGTATGTTACCAAGAAATGCTCGTATACTTTAAAAAAAATCAGTTATATATTATTATATGTTACTATAATTGTATATATTCTTTTAGTATCCACCCTGAAAAACAGTATTTCAGAAGTTGATTTAAACATAATAACCACATTAGGATTTTGGATTTTATTCTCTTCTACACATGACATGTATACTTAGGAATTTTAATTTTCATTATAAGAACCTATCATATTAATCATTTAAAGATATAAAAAAATAAAGTGCTTGGATAGTTCAGTACTTTACTAGAAAAGTTATCTACTGACTCCACAAAAAAAATTATAAGCAAAATAAGACAGTTCTGATTTGGGAGAAATGAAATAGTTTTTGCTTCATCTAATATTTTAAAACCCATTTGCCTATTTATTTCACCCATCTCTATTTATGCAATTTAACAGTCCTTCAAAATATACATGTTTATACAGGATTCATATTTACACCAGTAAACTCTCAAGACTTTTAATTAAGTTTTCAGTATCTTATCAAAACATGGGTAATACAGTTCTTGATTCCACAAAGCAAAAAGATGTTTCCTTAAGAAGGTCCTTGACTATTGAAGACACAATGTCTGGAAGAACATGTCATATTCCATTAGAAGGCCACCATGTTGGTCAGGATTTTTTAGAAATGGCAAGCCATATACAGTAATTTTCTCCTCATTCCAGGTTCCAGAATACCATTCATTGATAAAAGTATGCTTTTTCTTTCTTTCTTTCTTTCTTTTTCTTTTGAAGACAGGGTGTCCCTATAGCCCCAGCTGGCCTGGAACTCACTATAGAGACCAGAATGACCTCTATCTCACAGAGGTCTGCCTGTCTGCTTTCAAAGTGCTGGAATTAAAGGCTTGTGCCACCAGGTCCAGCTACAAGTATGTTTCTTTGACCACTGCTGACACATTAACTGAGCAGCTTCCTGGGTTGGTTTTAAGGTAGGAGAAGTAAAGGCAGTCTACAGAGTTCAAATGTCTAACATCAAGGCAATAAAAGAGTTTTAAAAAGCACATCAGCTATTATAATAAAATTTCCCTTAAAAATATTCCTCCATTTTATATATAAAAATATGAAAAGAGGGTGTTAATTTTTACTTTCTATTGGCAGATACTCAGTGTATGTATTTGTCAGTTATATAGTGCCAGACACTGAGGCAGGTGCTAGAGATACATTGAGGAAACAAACGCATTTTTCTAGGAAAAAAAAAAAATCAGAAGGGTCTGGAGAGATGATTTAGCAGGCAAGGGCACTCGCTGCTTGTGCTGGGCAGCTTTAGTGTCAGCTTGACACACCTGGGTTGAGGGAGCCTCAATTGGGGGAATTTCCTTCATTGGACTGGCCTGTGGCCATATCCATGGGGCACCTTCTTGATTGTTGAGTATTGAGGGAGGGCCCAGCCCACTGTGGGTGGTACCATCCCTGGGCAGGTGGGCCTGTGTTGCATAAGAAAGCAGGCTGAGCAGGGGCCAGGGGAGCAAGTCAGTAAGCAGCGATCCTCCGTGGCCTGTGCTCCAGCTCCTACCTCCAGGTTCCTGCCCTTGGGCTCCCTGATGAACTGTGACCTGAGAGATGTAAGACAAATAAACCCTTTCCTCCACAAGTTGGTAGTGGTCAGTGTGTTTTGTCACAGCAATGGAGAAACAAACTAGGACACTGCTCTTTCAGAAAACCCAGGTTCAATTCCCAGCACCCACATGGCAGCTAACAACCATCTCTAACTCCAGTTCCAGGGGATATGATGCCCTCTTCTGGCCTCCCCAGGCATTGCATGGCATGGGTACACTTAACACAAAAGCAGGCAAAACATTTGTACACATAATAAAATATTTTAAGAAGAAATTAGAAAATATTGCTCTAAGGAAGATAGGAAGTCACTAGTGGGTAGGTGTTTTTGTATACACAGACCTTGCTCAAAAAAAGGTCAAAGGAACATTAGGGTGAGAGTACATGACACTTTTCTCCATCAGAGCCAGTTTGGTCTTGAAGAGGCTTGCATTTTCTCTCCAGCTCTATGTAAAAATGTTTCAAGTAGCTTGGGTCTAACAGAGACTGAGGTATAGCTTTATCTTCAACATTACCAGTACACCTCTAGCACTCAGTTCAGTTCCTAGGACCCAGAAAATCATTTATTGTCTTCACAAAGAATGTCAACTCTGTCATATTTTTGTGTGTGTGTGATAAAGTGAACAAAAATGTGATTGATAGTAGAAGTGTAAAGCCCTAAGTGAAGCTCTACTGCTTCAGAATGGCTGTTCTAACTGTACAGAAGTGCCCCTAGATGTACGAATTTAGGACTAGGCAAGTGATTGAGTGGCTTTCTTTTTTCTTTTTTAAAGTTTTTTTTAATATACTTCATTATTATTTTTGTATGTATGAGTGTATTGCTTGCATGTATGTTAAGTGCACCAATATCATGCAGTGCCCACGGAGGTCAGTAGAGGGTGTCAGATCCCCTGGAACTGGAGTTATGGGTGGTTGCCAACTTCCATGTGGATGCTGGGAATCGACCAAGGTCCTCTGCAAGTGCAGCCAGTGCTCTTAATCGCTGCGCCATCTATCTAGTCCCCTTGAGTGGCTTTCTTAAACTAGCTAGTTTTGTGATGTTTTTATTTGTGAGCTAATTATAACAAAGTGATTTTGATTATTTTTTTAAATGCATGAATGTTACCAGTAGTATCGAACAATAGTATAGCTGCTGTGGAAAATGGTATGGCGAGTTCTCAAAAAATTTAAGCAATATATGACCATAATTCCACTCCTGGGTGCATACCCAAAAGCAGTAATGCAGGACCCTAACCAGATATTTGTGTATTTGTGTTCATAGCAGCATTACCACCAACAGCCAAAAGGTAAAATCAAAACACAAGTTCAAGAACAAATGAAAGCCTAAACACATAAAATGTATTATATAAGTAACAATGGAATAAATTTGGGTTGGAGATAGCCCAGCAGACCTGAGAAGAGACAAACAGGCTCCAAGAAGCAAAGCCAGTGACTGGAGGGTCAGCTGGCTAACTTCCATGCAACCTCTTCCCTTTGGGAGAAACATGCTAGGCACTATTGCTTATTACATATTCTTGCCTTTAATACATTGTTTCTAATGCAAATAATTGTAATAGACTAAGTAGCAAGTAAGAAGGGATTCTAAAATGCCTGCCCCACTTCAGGAAAGAGACCCAGACCATTTCACAGACAAAAGGAATGAAAAACACTGCAGCTACTTCTTGGCAGCTCTGAGAACAGAGAGTTTAGTACAATCAACAATTAACAAGACATCTACAAGGTCAGAAGATAGCAATGCTGGCCAAGTAACTAACAGCCAGCAGATAGTTCAGGTCCAGGGGAGAGATGGATAGAGGCGGGCTTCAACTACCCATGATTGGGTGGACAGGACATGAACAGAGTACGACCCTGCTTGCGTCAGAAGAACATGCCTAGAGCCTGCAGGTCTTCTATTGGCTCAGCCCATAATAGCCCAGGGAATTAACCAATCCCCAAGGAGATTACCTCAGCCTTTGCCCAGTTTCTGCTATTGCCCTATAAGAACCCTGGACTTTTATTCTTTCGGAAACTTTTTCCAACACTCAGGAGTTTCTCTCACTTTTCCTCAGTTTCTCACTTTTCTTAATAAAGTCTGCTTCTGCTTTGCTTACTCTCAGGAAGAGTTGTATCTTTAATTCTCACTGGCGTAGGAGCCACTTCCCCAGTTTGATCTTGGATGACATTGAGTGTCTGGCATCTTAGATCCTTGTACCATGTACAACTGGGCCATGAAAGATCCTGTCACTCTAAAAACTCTGCATCACTAGCAACAGGGAAAATGCTTAGGAAACAGCCAACCTGACTTTCACATAACAGAAACCCCTGTGACCCCAAGCTAACCTCTGTCAACAATGGAGAGCTGAATTTCCAACCTGAGGCTGTAATGAGCAGCTCAAGCTCACCCACAATGGTGGTGTCAAAGAAAAACTGGTAAGGATCAGGTTCGTCCCTACTAGCAAGTAACAAGCCCCTTCTCAGGGTGTTATTGGGGACCACATGGGGAAACTTGGACTTCTACTCTAATCTGACAATAAAGATATGCCTACAGAAATCAGGAGAACTGCTAGAACTCTCAACACAGCTCCAGAGTCATAAGAAACTCCCTCTCTTGGGAATGAAGGGTAGCTGAAAGGAGAGAGTAGAACTTAATCATAACTTGGAAGCAAAAGGCAATAATCATCCCCTCTCTACCACTTAAGTACTACCAAGAAAACTAGCTAAAATAGTTTAAACTGATCTAGAATCTTAAATCAAAATTACTTATCCTACCAAGAACACACTTACTATCTATTTCCTCCAAATTAAAACACTTCTTCCTGGAAGGATGTTCCTAAGACCAAGGAAACCAAGGAAACTTCCCAATCTCAGGAGGCTCACGAAATTTACAAGATTCAAGAAGCTCTGGAAGTTTGATGAGATCCCTCCCTAGGGTTACATAAGCAGTAAACAATTGCTGGGGGAAAGAAGAGTCTCTGATGGAGTGGTGAGCAAATCCTGCAAGGAGCATCAAGGATGCAGCTTTCCTGAAACATGAGCCATGCTGGAGTGGGCTTTTCAGTAACGCAGCTTCCCAAGAGTCACTCATGCTTCTGTGGAGTAACTCTCTCACCCAATCTCCTGAAGTATCCCCAATACACTGGTTTACCAAGCTAGACTAGGGTAGAATTGTTTGTTTGGTCTGTCTTTAGTGCTCTACCTGGGGTGAAAAGATACATGTTCATGAGTCCCCAGGAAAGTCATACCAATAAAATCTCAACTTGAATGAGAAAAGATAATAATCACTGGATGTAAAACAACTAGACAGAAGAGAAACTTGAAAAAACATTAAAGCAGCCACAATAAAAATCCTAAAATAAGCAGTTGTGAATATACTTGAAACCAATGAAGAAATGGAAGGTTTAAGCAAAGATATAGCAAGACTCTACAAAGGAACATTTGAATAAGAATGTCCCCCCATGGGCTCCAAGTATTTGAACATTTTGTCCCCAGTTTGTTGCACTGTTTGGGGGGTCTTAGAAGGTGTGGCCATGCTGGAGGAAGCACGCCACTTGGGGTGGGCTTAGAGAGTTCTTAAGCCTTGCCAGATCTCCAGGTGCACTCTTGCCTCCTGTGCCCGCTTGAAGATGTGACAGCTTGGCTTCAGTTGCTCCTCCTCTGGCCACCTCCTGCCACCATGCCTCTCCACCACGACGAACTGTAATTCCCCTGGAACCATAAGCTCAAATAAACTTTTCCTTCTATAAGTTGCTTTGGTCAGTGTTTCTATCACAGCAACAGAAAAGTAACTAATACAGAACATGATATAAAGAATGAAACAAATTTCATGAATGAATAATATAACAAACCAAAAGCTCGGTAGATACGGTTAATATTACAAAGGAGGGGTGAGGAAGTAATCACTGAACTGGTGATATAGCAATAGAAATTAATCAATATGCACAAAAGAAATAGGGTGGAACTGAAAATAACCAAGGCTTGAGGGCTTGTGAGCAGGCAACAAAAGACCTAACTTTCATGTTACTGCTCTTCTATAAGGAGACTATGCTATAGGCAGATCTAAAAAAGCACTCAAAGAAATAATGCCTAAAAATGTCAAAAATTTAGCCAAAGATCCAAACATCCAAATTGAAGATAAACAAATCTCAAAATAAATTCATAGAAATCTGCATCATTATAAACATCAGATAAATAAAGGAAAACAAAAACTCTTGAAAGCATTTAGAGAAAACATTTCACCGAGGGTAAAAAATACTTGAAATGATAGCAAAATTTTCATCAGAAACCATGGAGTTCTGACGGAGGAGATAATGTATTTTCTAGGTGCTTGGCAACCCAATGAGCAATCTGTCGATAGCAGACTTACCCTAAAAGAATAGCTAAACAAAGTTCTATCAACAAAATAAATAAACAAACAAACAAACAAACTCTGGGATGTATGGAAGGAAAAAAAAGTGCAATATACAAAATAAGAATAAACACGTACGTTTCTCTTCTTGAGTTTTAAAAATTATCTTCTATGGCTAAAAGAAACATAAAATCATATTTATGTGCTCCTAAAACATATGTAGAGGAAACAATTACAAAAAATGAGAGTAAACAGATGTAGAGGTAGAAAAGTATAGTGTACTTCACTTGAAGTTGTAAAATAAGCAACCAATAAAATTTTTCTATAAAAAGACATACCCCAAACATCATAGGTTAACAAAAGAAAAAAATGCTCAAATAATGTTATGGAAGAAAACAAATTCTAAAAAGAGAAATGGCAAATATAAGCTCGAATATGAGTAAGAACATTTAATTATATCCATGAAGCTGGGTGTGGTGGTGCACACCTTTGATCCTAGCACTGGGGAGGTAGAGGCAGGTGGATCTCTGTGCATTTGAGCCCAGACTCATCTATACAGTGAGTTACAGACCAGCTAGCTATAGAAGACCCTGTCTAAAATAAACAAATAAAACAATCATATTCAATTACATTAAATAATTGCATTAAATATAAACGTTCTAAATATACCAACTGAAGACACTAGCAGAAACAATTATAAAACAAAATCTAACACAAAAGTCAAACAGCTTGTAATGAGTCATGAAGGAAATGCAAATCAAAATTACAGTATGATTTGATAGTTACCAAGATGACTAAAATAAAAAGGAACAAAACGCTGCAGTAATGTGTACTAACCTCCAAATATGAGGTAAAGCAAAAGAAGCAAGACAGAAAAGGCCACACACTGGAAAATTTCAATGATATGACACAGCAGGTAACACGACAGAACAGATTAACCTGTGTCGTGATGAGGGAGGGGAGAAATGTGGAAACCACTTAATGAGTATGGGGTTTTGTTTTGTAACTGAGCAAAAGTGAAGAGTGTATCACCCTGTCAATATACAAAATGCCACTGAATTGTAGATTTTTAAATGGTTATTTTTCTGTTACGTGAATCTTATTTATATGCTTTGCTTATGTTTTTGCTCATGTATAGTCAATCATAATTTGCCCTGTTAAAATTCAAAACTAACAAAAACAAAACTGATTTTCAAATTTACCTTGAATTAAAGCAGGCACAGAGAATAGCAGAACTGTACCAAAAAAAAAAAAAAAGTAAGACTCTCTCACTGAGCATATTGGTTACTTTTTTTGTAGCTGTGACCAAAGTACCTGAGAGAGTACCTTGCCAGAGGATTTACTTTGGCTCACAGCTTCAAAGGTGCCAGTCCATCACAGTGTGGAGCGTGGTGTAGCGGAGCAACCTTCATCATGGTGGTCAGGAATAAGAGAATGGGTATAGGCAGGAACCCCCACAGACCTGCCACTACCCCGACATACTTTCTCCAATTAGGCACACTTCTGCTTCTCATCACCTCCCAATAAACAGTATCATATTAACAACTCACTGAGATTAATCTATTCATTACATCAGACCTCTGAAGATCTAACACTCTCTGGAAACATCACAAATACAACTAGCAATGTGCTTTACTAATATCCAAGGCAATTTGCAATATAATTAATTTGACAACCAAGACAAACCATCTCATTGTCAGCTTAACACTCAAACACATCTCCTTAAACCGTAAAGCTCTACTCTTGGCTTCAAAAAGTCTCATATCTATTTCACAATGTAAAATGCATTTGGCCCACCTGGTCAGTTCCCATGATGGAATCTGAGCCTGTCATATACTGCCTGGCCTCCCAGCCCTTTTAAAATCTGAGTGGAAACTTCCATTTTGTATGCCTGTTTGGTGGTTTGACTGAGAATGTCCCCCATAGGCTCCAAGTATTTGGACATTTTGTCCCCAGATGGTGGAGCTGTTTTGGGAAGACTTAGAAGGTGTGGCCATGCTGGAGGAAGCACATCACTGGGGGCAGGCTTAGAGTTCTTAATCCTTGCCAGATCTCTAGTTGCTCTCTTGCTTCCTGTGCCTGCTTGAAGATGTGAGAGCTTAGCTTCCACTCTTCCTCCAGTCGACTATGCTGCCATGCCTCCCTGCCAAAATGGGCTCTTGCCCCTACAGCATCATACAGACAATGTCAATGTTTGCTCTCAGCTTAAGCACTAACTAGACCCACCTGGACCATGCCTGCAGAGGCAACTGAGTGTCTAAGCTGCTGAGCACAGTGAAGCAAATCTTGGGAAAACGCCTTTCTAGGTAGCTCTTTTTGAGCAGGGTGCATGACAGACATTCACTTTTCAAGGTCAAATCTTTTAAGCAAATTTACTCTTTTCTAGCATTGAGGCTCTGATGGATGGGGTCCTGCCAATTCCTGAGACGCCCTCAAAGCATCATTCCTGTTGTCCACATGTTAAGCGCTAAGAGGTGGTGGCTGCTGATCCCCTGCCCCCGTTTACATTTAGTCAGTCAGTGCGCTCTGTGTGTGTGTGTGTGTGTGTCCATGCCACAGTGCACATGTGGAAAACAGAGGGTACTTGGAGTTGGTTCTCTCCTTCTACCATAAAAGCTCTGAGGATTGAACTCAGGTCATCATCTTGGTGGCATCCCTTTACTGCTGAGCCATCTTGCCAGCAGCTTTCTTGGCTTCTTTTTAAAGGCATCAATCTCTTTAGAATCCATACCTTCTTTAGCCCCACAGGCTTTTCTAGTCAAACTTCACATTTTTCAAATTGTTCTGCTCTGATTTCTGTTCCCAGTTCTAGCAACTTGACTAATATTATCCAGTAATAATCATACCACAGCCTGAATGCTGAACTGTCTTCAAATCTTGACTGGATTTAGACACCCAGAAGACACCTCTGGATGTGTCTGTGAGGTTATTTCTCCAGGGGGTTAATGCAGGAGAGACTACCCATCCATGCCCAATATAGACAGCACTATCCCTTGGGCTGAGGCCCATACTAACTAAAAAGGAAAAAGAGAGAAAACATGCTCATCACATTCCTCTTTCTCTGCTTCCTGATGATGGACACAATGTGACCAGCTGCCTTCCTGTTTCTACTGCCATACCTTCCCTGCTATGAAGGCCTGTATCTCTCCTTAATCAGTCAAAGCAAATCTTTTCTTAGATGCCTTATTTTAAGGTATTTTCTCACATTAATGAGAAAAGTAACTAAT
This sequence comes from Nannospalax galili, assembly GCF_000622305.1. NCBI lineage: Eukaryota > Metazoa > Chordata > Mammalia > Rodentia > Spalacidae > Nannospalax > Nannospalax galili. Next base: position 311,831 of record NW_008358858.1, on the reverse strand, counting down.
ACAGAAAACTGGTAACAATCAGTGGGGCCATTTCTATGATCACCCTGTTAATGTGGTTTCTAAGCCTTTGGGTCTGGTTTTCAGGAAGAATATGGAAGAATTTGGAGCTGCAGACTAAAAAGCCCTAGAATGCTATAAACAGAGCTTAATGGGCCATCCCAGTGGTGTGGAAGACCAAAGTGCTGAAAGCAGTGTGGAGAGTAGAGGCCTGGTTCCAGAGACTTCGGACAGAAATGAGGGCTCTACTGGGAACTCGGTTAGAAGTAATCCATGGTACATTCTGACAAAGAATCAGGCTACATTCTTCCTGTGTCCTGAAAACAATGAATCTGAATTCAAAAGTAATGAACCAATTGTTTGACAGAAAAAAATTCAAGAGAGGGTAGTATCCATGCCTGTGGCACAGCTACCGCCTTAATCAGATCTACTGTGAAAGCAAGCAGAAAGATACAAAAAACATGCAGCTCAGCAAGGAAAGTGAGAGCCTGGCCCCACCTCCTACAGCTTCCAAAGATCCTTCCCAAATAACAGCACCAACTGGGAGCAAACATTCAACATATGAACCTGGGGGAGGCACCATTTTATATTCAAATCATAATACTAAGCATTGGGCTAATAAAATTAGTAGCAATAAGACATGATTTATCAAACATTAGGACTAAAGAGTTAAAGAACATTCAACTCTCTAAATCAGTTCTGTAGGTGAAAATATATCACAATAATTTCTAAAAAAAATCTTATTCTATAAATAATTTCCAAAAGCTGAACACTAAAACATACAAACTTTTTAAAATGTGTGAGCTGTAAACACTATCTTAAACAAAAACATACTTTTAATCTATGTTATAGTAAGATGTAAAGTTTAATACAACATAAAACATTTTTTAAAAGACTATTATGGTTTGGAAGTAAAATGTACCCCATAGGTTCAAGTATTTGAGCAGCTGGTACTCAGCTGATGGTGCTGGCTTAGGAGGTTGTAGATCTTTGAGGTAAAAGCCCAGGTGGAAGAAGCAGATCTCTAGGGTGGGGCCCTGAGCTGTATAAAGCCCAGCCCCATATTCTGCCCCCTCTGTTTTTGGTCTACCTAAATATAGTCAAACAAGCTCCTGAACCAACAGCCTCCATTCCTTCTCCGTCATACTGACTGACTGTATCCTCAAACCATGAGCCAAAATAAATCCTTCCTCCCTTCAGTTACTTCTTGTCGGATATTTTATCACAGCAACCCCAAACGTAACTAATATAAAGTCACACCGCACTGTAAACTTCCTGGAAGACAAGACTTTCAAATAAAATGGCATAGGGAGGCTGAAAATAAAAACACAGCAAGATATAAAGTGCAATACCAATGAAAAGAAAGCAGGATTAGCTCTACTAATGTCAGGTAAAAGAGAACGAAATACTTTTTACAAAATCAGAGAAGGCCATTTTATAATTATAGACAGGTCAGTATACCAACTAGACACAGCAATCCTACACGGGTATGTACAAGACAATAGAACTTAATGTAAAGCAAAAACTAGTAAAACTAGAAAAAGAATAGAAAAACCTACAGTTAAAATTGGAGACTTCAACAGAACTATAGAAAGCCTCAAAAGCACTCTCAAGACAGGTGTGGTGGCACATGCCTTTAGTTCCAATACTCAGGAAATAGGCAGGAGGATCTCTGTGAGTTTGAAACCAGCCTGAACTACACAGTGAGTTCCAGCGAGGCAGGGATATACAGTGAGAGCCTGTCTCCAAAAAAGACAGACAAAACCCATTCTCCACTAATGGGATCTAATCAGCGCTTATAAAACAACCTACTAAGAACAGCAGGAATGCACACTCATTACAAGTGCCTATGGGACATATATTAAGAGAAACCATGTCTTGGGCACTAAACAAACCTCAATAACTCTAATAAAAGAAATGAAATAAGAAGGTGTTGCCCTGCAGTAGGCTCAAACTAGAAACCGATTAGAGAAAGATAGCAGTTAAGTCTTCAAACACAACATAAATGACACACTCCTCAATAATTCATGAGTCATAGGAAATATTAAATGAAAAAAATGTAAACATCTGAGGAAACATGAAAGTACAACACTGAAATTTATAAGGCACAGCAAAATCAGTGCTGAAAGAAATCTGACACTCTACACAGTGAAAAATCAAGTCTGAGCTAGAGAGATGGCTCAGTGGTTAAGAGCATTGGCTGCTCTTGCAGAGGACCTGGGTTTGGTTCCCAGTACTGACATGGCAGCTAACAACTGTCCACAACTCCATTTCCAGGGAACCTGATGCTGTCTTCTGGTTTCCGTGAGCACCGTTTGCATGTGGTACACTTATATACGTGAAGGCAAAACACTCATACATAAAATAAAAACACATAAAAACAGTTTTAAAGAAAAGCCAAGTCTCAAATCACTAAGTCCACACCTTAAGGACAGAGTACTACAAAACAAATCCAAAGCAAGAAGAATGAAGGAAATTCTTATAAAGAACAGAAAGCAATAAAATGAGAAAAATAGGCAATAAGCAATGAAGCAAAAAGCTACTTCTTTAAGAGATCAGTAAAGTAGATGGGAGAAAGGGAAAGCATCATTATCAGGCACTTAACAGGGGATATTCCCACAGACTCAGCAGGCATGGGAACTTTAATAGTAGATTATGAATAACAAAGGAACACTATGAATCCACACTCAAACTTCTGACAACTTAAACCAAAAAGACTTAATTTCCCCATTTATAAACTATCACAACTTACCCACAACAAAGTAACCTTATGAGTCTTATAAAACATACTGACTTTATATGACAAAAGAAATCTCCAAGCCCTGCTGGTTCAACAGAGAGTTCAACAAAGTATTTAAATGGACACCTGTTCTATACAATTTCTTACAGACAGATAGGAAGGAGATTGACATGGTTTACACCTGTAATCAGAGCACTTGAAAGGCTGAGGCAGAGGGATTGCAGAGTTTTAAGATCTGCTTGGCCTACAGAGTAAATTCTAGGCTAAACTAAAGAGACCCTGTCTTTAAAAATAAGTCCAAAATCCCTACAACTTCAAGGTGAAAGATACAGTACTTCCTCCCTGTAACTCAAAAACCAGGTGTCTTGTGACTTTTCTTCAACAGAGTGCTGCAGGTTCCAGCCAATGCAGTAAGGCAAAAACAAATAGTATATGAAAAATCCCAAGGAATCTATTTAAAATACTCCTAGAACAAGTTCAACAATGTCATAAAATATAAAATCAACATAGAAATCAACTGTATATTGTTTTTAAACAAAACGCATTACTGGTGCTGGAGAGATGGCTCAGTGGCTAAGAGCACTGCCACTCTTGCAGAGGACCTAGCACCCCCTTGGCAGCTAACAACCGCCCATGACTCCAGTTCCAGGGGATTCGGGGCTCTCTTCTGATCTCTGTGGGCATTTCAAGACATGGGTGCACTTATATACATGTAAGCAATACACTCATACACATAAAATAAAAATAATAAATAAAATATTTTTAAAAACCCAAGAAAACGCAGTATGATTTCTACTTGCTCAAAACACAGAATCATGTATTGGCATTCTATGTGATAGGTTAAATATCAACACTGTTCCATTTGGAAACTGATAGACCAGTACTGAAAATAGCAGCAAAATGTTCTAGGACTTAAAAAAATTAGCTTTTACAATAGATCCAACTAAGAAGCTTGCAACTATTTACGTGAAGCATTCAACTGTGAACACTGTTGATTTGAATGTTTAACATCAATCTAATCAGTTGCACTATAGATTATAATTTTCAAACTTTGCAAATTTATTGCATTCAAAAATCACATTTCATACTAGGAAAATACAGCTCGAATATAGGTTTATGAATACATTTCCCAAATCTAGGTTAGACAAGGTAAATCACTGACAATCTATCTGGTCTTATACTTGCTGTTTTCAATGCTAGACAATTAAAATAGGACATTCAGTGCCACTCTTGATGTTTTACAGTTGGTACAAACCAACTGTAAATGTTAATGATTCCATTTATCATTATTAATTAAACTCATTCAGAAATAAAGTTACAGAAGTTTAAGACATTTCTTATGAAGCAAGCCACTTAAAGAGGTAACATTTATAAGATACGCTCAAGTTTGAGATCTTCACATATACTAGATATAAACAAAGTATTAAGCGCGGCATTTTTCTTTCCTATTTTATTACTATTTGAGACAGGGTCTCACTATGTCCTCCTGGCTGACTTAGAACTGGCTATGTAGATCAGACTGGTTTTGAACTCACAAATCCACCCACCTCCCTCTGCCCCTCAAGTGCTGGGATTAAAGGCATGCACCACCACATCTGGCTCTAAGTGCGACATTTTAAAATCTCCTATATCAGAATTTTCTATTTCCTGATTTTGCTGAAAATTGCATTTCTGCAGAGGCCTCACCAGACCACACTAGCTAAAACAGTACCCTTTTCTGTCTCTCTGTTCTTACACTTACTCAGATCTCATGATCCTATAAACCCTGCAAATAGTGCACAGTTCACCCAGTAGAAATGAGACTATAAAAATCAGTAACTGTTGCTGGGTGTGGTGGCATATGCCTTTAATCCCAGCACTCAGGAAGCAGAGACAGATAGATCTCTGTGAGATGGAGGCCAGCTGAGTCTATATAGTGAGTTCCAGGCCAGTTGGGGCTCCAGGGAGATGCCGGCTCAAAAACAACCCTGCGCGTGTGCACACACACACACAAATCAGTAACTATGGACCCCTTATCCCACAATAAGCCTCTGTGCCCCCTTATTTCTTTGACCTCATTTCCTGCCATTCACCTAGCTTGGTTCTGCTCCCATTGTGCTATCCTGTCTACACACTGATTCCATTTTGACTTTAAGGCACCTGCTAGTCTGTCTACCAGGAATATGTATTCCCCAGATTCCTTATATGAATAAGCCTTTCACCTAGTTCAGGTTTTTGCAAATGTTGCCTTCTCACTTAGGCCTACAACAGGACCCACCCACTGGAATGATTAAGACTCTTCATCTTTCCCATCTGCCTCATTCTCTTGATTTTACTTCTATCTTTTATCAATTTCTAACACACTCTCATTTATACATGCACATATTTATTGGTCTTTTCTTTTTTCTACTGTCTGCCCTCTACCCAAGTATGGGTGAGGACTTTTGTCTTGTTATTGAATCTCAAAAGTCTCAAATAGTATTTAGTGCATAGTAGGAGGCTCAATAAATACTTGAATAAATGGAGTAAGGGAATGAATAATCTAATCAACAATTATCTAATTTAAATTTAATCTCAATGATATACTGAAAAATGAACTCTACTACAAATAAATTATCTTTCACAAACCCTGATGCCTATATACTTGCAGCTATCTTGTCTGCAGCAACCATCCTCTTCCGCAACCCTCACATCTGCTCATATATATAATTTTCCAGGCCAATTCTAGCACTAAAAGCAGGTCTTTAAATCATCCTTCTCTCTTCATTTGTTTCTTGAAACAGAGTGTCAGTATGTAACCCCAACTGTCCTGGAACTTGCAATGTAGACCAGGCTGTCCTTGATCTCATAGAGATGTACCTGCCTCTGCCTCCCTCTGCTGGTATTAAAGGTGTGTGTGCCACCATGCCCAGCCCTCATCCTTGGTCTCTCTAAGTCTATGGGGGGTGTGCCCCCCATGTACTGCCTATGCACCTCTCTTTATTTTTCCCAAAGCCTCTTTATCTGTATTGCAATGATGATTTACATATTTTCTTCCAAGACCAACTTATGAGCTCTGTGAGAACCCATGTGTTTTTGCTTTTTGGCATGTAACTCACAACACATAACAGTGGCAGGACTCAATAGATGCTTTGTGTGTAACTAGAACTATTTCTTAAAGTCTACTAATTTAATGATAAATCTTCAAATTTTACCTGCTGCTTGTTTCCTTAGTTTTTCAATCTCCTCTTTCAGGTTTTTTATTTCTAAATCTTTGCTTGCTGTTAGTGGACCATCGATAGATGAATACTGCAGAGCTTGAACAGTCTGTGTTGACTCTTTAAAAAAGAATAGAAGAATGACAGTGATACACTTAAAACATTTCAACTAATGCTAAAATAGTTCTTTATATAAAGCTATTTCTACAGTTCTACAGACCAGAACATCTACTTATTAACAAAGAGCTTATGAACACATTTAAAGCATAAAATTTCATTACATATGTTTAAAATTTCTAAAATATATAAAGATACAGATCTGAATGACTCAACTTTCTAATATATGAGGTTTTCTGTTTTCAGATTATAGATAGTGCAAAGAAGAGAACATTAGGAAGTAAGGTTACAACAATCCAGATGATATACAACCTTAGGCCTTCTTCATAAATGTGGACATTAATGTGAGTGGGATGGGAAGTTATTGGGCGTGTGGATAAGACTGAACTACAAATTATCTAAACTGTGTTTGTATAGAATTTTTTTGGCCATTGTGCTGAAACAAACTGTAGAAAGATGGTGGCACTGGCAGTAGAGATACAGCACATGAACCAGTCAGGAAGTGATTGCAATAACACAGATGCGAGGTGATGGTGGTATAAAGCAGGGTAGGCACAACACAGTGAGTGAGAATCAAGTTCTGACCTGTTACAGTAACAAAGATGATGCACTGATGGATCAGGTATGGGATGTAAGAGAAATAACTACATGGTTTTCCTCCAGAGAACTGAAAGTGTGGAGTGTTCTAGAATACTTTTAACATTCAGAAGTCAAAAAGTTAAGGCAAAATCAGCGAAAGAGACTGAGAAGGACTATCTGTGATGCAAAAGGAGCTCAAGGGACAAAAGTGACCCAGAAGCCATAAAATTAAAGTGTTATATAGAGGGAAGAATGCATAATTGAGCCAAATGCTGTTGACAGTTAAAAAGAAAATGATCACTGGATCTTACAAGGTAGGCAAAGGAAGAAAAGGGGAAGGCAGGGATGGTAAGGAGCATTGACAGTAAAACTGATATTAGTCAGCATGGGGTGGGTTTTAAGCAAACTACCTTCAGCTGCATATGCTGTCAATAAAAGCAGCTGGATACACAGAAAGGGAACAGCAACATTCAGGGTATATGTGAAGGTGTGATCACTAACCACAGAGTAAGAAACAAGGGTGTAAAAGGAACAATGAAGTGGGATTACAAGGTTATGTGAAATTGTTGATAATGGTGGAACTGAAGGAACACTGGAGTTAAAGCATCAAAGTCCACCAGAAAAATTATAAGCAGGATACTACGGAGGACTGTCTCGAAACACAAATTAATAAAGTATTGTTTTGTAATTGTAAGATAATTTCTTGCTGTCCCCAAACAGAGTGGAAGAGGTAAAGACCAAGATTACTGCAGACAAAGACCTAGAAATTAAGAATCCTAAAAGTTCAGCATGTACTTTTTATTTTTAATATTTATTTATTATTTTTATTTTATGTGTATGCGTGTATTTCCTGTAGGTAAGTGCACCCATGTCATGCAATGCCCATGGAAGACAAAATAGGCTGTCAGATCCCCTTGAACTGGAGTTACGGACAGTTGCTAGCTGCCATGTGGGTGCTGGGATTCGAACCCGAGTCTTCTGCAAGAACAATCAGTGTTCTTAACCACTGAGCCATTTCTCCAGCACCAAAAAGTACATTTTAAAATCATCAAAGAGAGCCCACCCAGGTAAGTGTAGCTCTTACACTTCATCAGAGAAGCTTCTTTTTGTACCAGATGGAGAATATCACAGAGATCCACAACAGGTCAAAATGCAGAAATCAATGACTGTGGAGTTCCTATCTCTAATCAGTACATCTACAATGCAACCCATACACCTAAGGCTCAAGGAACATCTGGGAAGAGGGAGCAAAAAAACTGTAAGAGCCAGAGGACCAGGACACCTGCTGCCAGATAGCATCTTCTAGACACAACAAGGAAGTTGCCTAAACAAGAGCTGCGTAATGACTACACCAGTTGAAATGCCAACTGGATGAGAGAAATTTCACAAGGGACCACTTCTAGATGCAGAGCTGCAGGGAATCAATGGTTGCTCAGAGAGGGAGCATCAGTTTACTTCAGGGACAAGCCCCCGATAGGTTATCAATCCCAAGTGCTCAGCCCTAAACAGACGTACATAAGAACACTACTAAATGAACTCAGTAGGTTGTGTGTGTATGGTTTTATGTACACACACGTATTATATATAACCATAATAATCAAAGAGGTCACAAAACTGAAAGAGTGGGGAAAGTGTGGGAAAGGTTGGGGGAAAAGGGTGGAAATGATATAAATATAGTATTCATGTGAAATTCTCAAAATAAAAAAATAATAAATTAGGAGCTGAAGAGATGGCTCAGTGGTTAAGAGCACTGGTCACTCTTGCAGAGGACCCGGGTTCAGATCCCAGCACCCACATGACAGCTAACGACCATCTGTAACTCCAGTTCCAAGGGAACCGATACCCTCTCCTGACCTCTGCAGGCACTGCACTGCATGCAGGCAATACACTCATACACATAAAATAAGAATAATAAAGAAAAGATTTTTTTTTTTGTCTTTTTGAGGCAGGGTCTCCCTGTAGCCCCAAGCTGTCCTGGAACTCACTATGTAGACCAGGCTGGCCTAGAACTCACAGAGATCTGCCTGCCTCTACCTCCTGAGTGCTGGGACTAAAGGAATGTGCCACCACGCCCGGCAAGAAGAGATTTTTTAAAATTAAACGATCATCAGAGTATGATGTGAACAATGTGTAAGGGCTGAGCATGTAAGATGAAAATCCACTAATGCGCTATGTGAAGGCAAGACGGGTCCTTGTTTTTTCTGACAGTTCCATTCCCCTGTCCCCAGAGGACACAAACATTGTTTTGTTATTTACTGTGTGATTTCTACACAAATGGTACTTTCATATATACTTTTCTGTATATAGCTCTATAATTTGACTTTTTACCACTTACAAAAAGTCCTCTTTTAAAAGATAGAACAATTCCTTGTAATGCAGTTCAAAGCACTGTAACATCAAACAAGAAAAACATTACACTATTTACCTTGAAGTTTTCTACTAAGCTCAAGTTTTTCCTGTTCCAGACGCTTAATTCTTCTTTCATAAGCTTCAGTTGCTAAGTTGTTATCTAGAGTCCTCTGGACATTTACATCAAGATCTAGTGAGGTGGGACCAGCTGTGACTCTTAAACAGCTTCGATCAGAAAGAACACTAAATAAAAGAAAAACATAGGTGGGTTTACAATGCAATAAAATTTGAAGAAAAAGAGATTTAAAATTCCACATATAAACCAAAGATTTGAATATCTACAATAAAATCTAGAATTACATAAAAGGACTATAAAAAACACTTTCTGCAAAAGTTATCAAAAGCTACTTTTGGAAGTATTTTTAAATGGAAACTGAAATCCCTCAATCATCTTTAATTTTAAAAACAAAAAATAATAAAACGAAATTTGCTGAAGGACTATTAGTTTAAAACAATTTGATGATTACTGAAACAGTAGTCAAAACCACCAGCCATGTGTTTTTGTTAGAATTTGAAATTCAAAACTTTAAAGTTGGGTGTTTTTCTGAATGTAGATTAAAGTTATGTGAGATGGTGGGCATTCATCAGTGAACTAACCAGACAAAATTCTTTGTCAATGGTTTAAATTCTAGTGACACGGATAGAAATAAGATTATATTCAGTACAGAGAATTAACTGCTAAAAAGAAAACATGGCGAGGCAGGAAGGAGAGAAATGAAGTCCTGAGGCAAGAAAATACAAATTTAGATGAAGTCATCAGAAAAGCTATGCTTGTGAAGCAACAGAAAAGTGTAAAACACCAGTAATGGCAACATGAGAAGAAAGTGCCAGAGGCCTGAGACAAGACTCTGGGTGAGAAAAGAGGTCTGTGTGGATGGAACTGAGAAACTAAAGAGTAGTTGTTGAGCAGGAAAACAGTCAGAAAGGTAAGAAGGAGTCAGCTGCAAGGGGCCATCTAAGAACTTTGGTTTGGAGTTAAGAACACAAGGTAACTGGAGTTGGAGAGCAGAGGGGACTGGCCCTGAGCAGGGAAACAGGTCACGGCTTACCTGTTAATAGGACAATTTTGATAGATGTAGAGAAATATAAGAAAGGAAGTTATAAATATATTACCTCGGTGGTTAAGGCAGATTTTAAGCAGAAAAGAACACTATAAAGACACACTTAGATGTCATGGGAGAAGTCCAATGATGGGGCCCTAGAACACTTTGATATTCAGAAATAAGGGAGATGAGAACCAGTTTAGAGACTGAGAAATGGACAGAAAGGTAAAAAGACTATCAGGCAAGTAGCCTGGAAGCCAAAGTAAGTATTTTAGTGGTGTAGGGCTGTGGCAAAGAAGGTGAAATAAGGCAGCGAGTAAGACTCCGACTAAGAAATGATCACCACAACTAGTAATATAAGAGCCAACGGTGGTGCTAGTAAAAGCAGTTTGTGTGAAATAACTAGGGAACAAACCTGAATTAAGTGGATTCAAGAAAGAGCAGCCTGAGAAAAATGCACAGTAAACACTAATTTATACGGCTGAGAAATAACTGGTAATATTACAATATTGAGAAAGGCTCTGTATTTCAAGATGACGAAATAACTACACATCTGGTAAGTTGGTTGAAAGGATGTGAGATGCAGATTAACCCATAAAGGGGAAAAGGTTATGGCATAAAAGTGAGCAATGTATTATGCTAGGCAACAGGGATGAAAGGAATCAGCCTTAGCTAGGCATCTTCATGGTCCATCCTTGAAAAAGAAGAGCTTATGTGAGTCCAAGGGGCCCAGGGGAAAAATGCAATGACAGGAACTTGGAGTATGTAGTTGGTGTCAATCCTCAGCAATGGGGGAAGCAAGATCTTCAGTGGAGAATGAGGAAGACCAAGGTTTCAGAGGCAAGAAGAAAGCATGAAATGATCACCTTGGAACAGACAGGACAGAACAAACCAGGATGACTCATTATGAGCCACTCAATAGCAGGGGAATTAAGGCTAGTGAACATCAACTTAAGAGTTAGTCTAGGTGGTAAGAGCCACCTTGAACTGCTTAGGTTCAGACAGAAAAGTGGATTGTAATGATCAATGTTTACTCAGCAAAGAAAATATAGCAGATGAGAGAATTGACGTGGTACACAGAGAATGATTACAATCATTCATAGTGGAACTGGACAGGGAAGAAAGAGAGACTGAAAAAAGGCGTGAGGAGTAAAGGATGGTAGGATCAGTGGGCTGAGAACTGTGGAGCTGGTCATCTCTAGAGTATTTATACATTGCCATGGTGCTCCCTAGTTCCTGCCCTGTTGCTAAGGGTTAGGTGCTCAGCTACTTATCCTAGTCCTTTCCCTCCAAAATGAGTTGATTCTTAGACATTTTTTTCATTTGTAATAGCTAACTTTTTCCAACACTGAGTTTGTTTTATTTTAAATTTATAAGGTGCTGTCACATTTTTAAAGGTTCAATTTAATTTGTTACAAATTATGCAAATTGCATTGAATTCTGAAACTTACCAGCTACTAGTATATGTAAAACCAACAAATGGTAGATGATGGCCAGAAAATGCAGTATGTGTTGGTGGGGGCATTGTTTCCTAAGGAAACAAAAACACAGCAATCTGGTAAAAAATAGTCTAAGAGAAATTCATATCTGACTTGAACATAGTACCTAACAGTAAAAAGTGAAACATAATTAACGTAAAACTTGCATTAAAACCAAGAAAATAAAACAACCGAATAAATTAACAGTTCAAAATAAGGCTAAAAAGACAAAACCCCCAAAATTTTAGGTTCTTATTTTCTTTTTCATTTTTATTGAGCTTTTGTACATTTCATATAACAGTTCTTAATCAAATTTAGACTCTCCTCTCCCACCTATCTCCCCCCAATCAGACTCGTGTATTCTACCATACATGTTAAGTACTAGCCAGTCAAGCATTTCTACCCAGATGTTCTTCAGTGCAAATTCATCCACTGGAAGTCTAGTTAGCCTATTGGTAAGTTCTGATTTTCTTACATTTTAACTTAATATAATCAGTGGTTCAGAACAGAAATCAATATAACACGCTGGCCTTGCTATGACCCACAAGCTAAGAATGACTGGATATTTGGCTAAGTCCTCTTGTTCTGCCATTTGTCTCAAGCAGAGACAGCCTCAAGCATGGAAGACAACAGACTTCCACTTTCATTCCCTACCAAGTTTGTCACTTTTGTGACAACACTATTGATACTAGGTACTGAGTCTTCCAAATCAAGGTTCCTCCTCGGCCAGCAAAGTGCTGGTTTTGACATCCCAGAAAAACAACCAGGCAGACAATGGGGTGAAAGGTAGGGGGTTGTGATATGTATGACTTTAAAGTTCAGGAGCTTTTCATGAATAAATACTTCTCTATTTCCCTTTGGTTAATATATTAAACATGGAAATGGTTGTTCTGACCATTTTATTTTCTAGTTTCATGGTTGGTTTTAGAGAGAAGGTTGTAATCCCCTTCACTTTGCAATCATGAAATGTACTTTTTAAAAAAATATT
>NW_008358858.1:279900-299287 GCF_000622305.1 Nannospalax galili | reverse complement strand
TATGTTTTGCCTGCATGTAAGTGTGCCACATGTGTGCAGTGCCCATAGAGACCAGAAGAGGGCACTGGATCCCCCGGAACTGGAATCTTTTCATGTGTGTAGTAATGAGAGATATATATATATATATATATATATATATATATATATATATATATATCCTTTGCCCCTCCCTCTACATGCAGCTACAGTCAACTGATTGGGTGAAGGGGTAACTGACTCCTCCCTCTACTCTTTGATGAGCATGCGAAGGAGGTGTTGACTATAGCTTGCTGGAATAGTGGTTGGAGGACATTTCCAGTTAACATTCCACTCCTTCCTTTGGCTCTTTAGATTCTTTCTGCCAACCTCTTCTGCAAAGTCCCTGAGCCTTGGAGGGGGTGGTAGGTGTGGGTGATCTTCCTCCTGTTGTGGCAAAGCACTGAACTTTCAAGTCTCTGTATCATCTGTATGAAATGTACTTTTAAAAGCATCTATTCTTGTCCTCTTTTTAGGAAGCCTACTGGCACAACTTAGAAATAGATCTCTAAATTTTGCTCTTGGTCATGGATATTGAATTCAGTTAACTCTCTTAACTGAGTGTTTGCTTTCCTGCTTTTTTTTGAGACGGAGTCTCCCTATAGCCCCAGCTGGCCTTGAACTCACTATGTAGACTAGGCTGGTCTCAAACTCACAGAGATCTGCCTGCCTCTGCCTCTCAAGTGCTGGGAGTAAAGGTGTGCGCCACAATGCCAGGCTTCTTTTCATTTTTGATATGTGGCAGAAAAAGGCCTGGAAACTATAACCACCATGTGACTGCTAAGTCATACAGCAGTCCTAGGACAAGCCCCAGATGCTGTAATGACCATGTGACTGCTAAGTCCTACAGCAGTCCCAGAACAAGCCCCAGATGCTGTAATGAACATGTGACTGCTAAGTCCTACAGCAGTTCTAGAAGGAGCCCCAGATGCTGTAACAATCATGTGACTATGTGACTGCTAAGTCATACAGCAGTCCTAGAACAAGCCCTGGATGCTGTAACGACCATGTCATTCAGCAGTCCTAGCAGGAAACTAGTAAAAACAAGTCACTTTATAGCCACGCTTTTAAAAAGCAGAAGGACAGAACTTCTTCCTAAGTCGTACTTACAGAATTTTTTAAACAGTCATCATCCACATCAAAATTTGATGTATCTGTTGGGCTACTAACTTCTGGGACATATGGCGCTTCACAGTTTCTAATGTTTTCCCAGTCGATTCCACTGAAAAACGGATGTTTCTTAAAGTCTTCTATTCCATTTTGGCCAAGTCGATGTTCTCTGCTACAAATGAGTCTTCGAATAAGATCCTTAGCATTTTCGGACACATCAGTCACTTGGGCTGGAAACTGAAACCTCTCCTGTAGATAAAATTGAAGTATAAAAATAAATCAGCAATTACCTTACAAAGTGCATAGGTAACATTTATTTTCTAAATATGTATTTCCTTTGAAAAATCATCTTATAAATGTATGCTGATACCCAGTGCCAATACAAAAAAAAGAGATATCGAATGAGAAAAGATCATTTTCCTAAAAGAACTTTTAATTCCATAAGCACCTTCATTATAAATGCACTACAAAAAGAACTAATACTATAAAATCTTAAACTGTTATTAAAATAATAAAGTGGACTGATTAAAAGTAGCAGAATTTGCTGGGCACAGTGGTACACACTTTTAGTCCCAGCACTTAGAAGGCAGAGGCAGGCAGATCTCTGTGAGTTTGAGACCAGCCTAGTCTTCATAGTGAGGTCCAGGCCAGCTGGGGCTACAGGGAGACCCTGTCTCAAAAAGACCAAAAAAAAAAAAAGTAGCAGAATTTAACTTAACATTTCAAAAGACCATAAATTATCAATAATGTTCATATATAATTCAAAATACTATCAGCTAATCATTAAACATTTTAAAAATTTTTTAACAGGTATCTGGTACCATTCAAACTGATTTACTCATTTAATCCTCACAATAAAATAATTACACTGGGTAGAAACTACTATTACAACAGTCTTATAGAAGAGGAAACCAAGGTACATAGAGTTCAAGTAACTTTCTCAAAATCACACAACTAGTAAATGACAGAAAAGGATCTTGAACTGAGCTGCCTCACTCCAGCCCCTGTGCTGTTAAGTGCTTACGGCACTGAGATGGCTTCTTTCTGAAGTGCTGTATGTGCCATTTCCAACCTTGCAGCTGTTTGCACTCTTTCATCTCTTCATAACTACTTACCAGCACTACCTTTGCAGTTGGGTAGATCACAAAGTGTATAACACTGGCATATGTAAAACAACTAGTCTTACTGCATCACCAGGACTAATAAAAAAGTAAAGACTGTCCTTTCCCTTGGGATATTCAGAATCATAATACAACTTCTGCAACTGCTCAAAATCCTCTGAAACTGGACATCATTAAAACTTTTCTTCTTGTTATGTAGCACTGTCTATGTGTTGTTCTAAGTGTTTCCATCAGGCAGACTTCTAAACCTGAAGTTGCCCCATCAAAAGCACTAATTAAGGCTCAAGGTGTATACCTGTAAACTTTTTTTAAATTACATCGTATTTATTTTTTACCATAATTTTATTTAATTTTTAATTTTTTTAAATTTAATAACCACATGATTAGAAAAAGCATTTCATAACAGCTTTAACATATTCAGTAACACATTCCAGAGCAAGGATACATCTCTTTCAAAGGTTGCTGTAAATTTTTAGGTTCACAGTTGAATTAATACAGTCATACAATATTGAACTCAGTACAAACCCCCAGAGAGGCCTGTGGGTCGTGCAGGTCCAGGGAAGCAGAAGGAGGTGAGGGCGGGGCCAGGCCCAGAGCACCTGTAAACTTCTTGACAGTTATAATTTATATTCCCATCAATAGTACCTTAAGAGTGCCCATGATACTGCATTATTTACAGTACAGAGTACAATTTTTCTTTTTGTCTTTCTCAGTTTGACAAGAGAAAGAATCTCATTAAAAAATTATTATTATTACTATTATTATTGTGAATGTATAGTTGGTTGGGGTAAGGATGTGTATGTGCCACTGCACACCTGTGAGGCCAAAGGACAATTTTGTGGAGCCAGTTCTCTCCTTCCATGTTTAAGTGGGTTTCAGGTATTGAACTCAGTCTCTAGGCTTACATGGCACACACCTTTTTCCATTGAGCTATCTTGCCAGCCAAAAGAATTTCATTTTTATCTTTATTTGCATTTATTACTACCAAGGTTGAGAAATTTTATACACATGCTAATCATGATTTTATGTATTATATAGTAAGAATTAACAGAACCTGTCTTCTTTTGAACTCTTATCTGGATAAATCAATTTATTATTACCATCTCTAAACAAAGTTCAAGAGAAAGTTAAAACTATTATCTCATTGAGTGATTATTAATGGTTGTCCCCTACAAACAAAAGAATATGAGTTCATTACTTTTAGAAATATTTCTTCTTTAATATCATATTACTTTAACTTAATCTATGTGTTATTTACCATAATAATTTGAAAAAGTAAAATATACTAACTTTGTGATTCATGATTTTTCCGTATGTCTCCACCAGAGATTCTGCATAGAAGGGTGTTTCTCCATAAAGCATTTCATACATACAGACCCCCAAAGACCACCAGTCACACTCAGGTCCATATCTGCCTTTTCCATCTTCCATAGCTTGAAGGATTTCAGGAGAAATATAATCTGGAGTCCCAACTGCCACTGAGGATTGGACCTGAAGAAGTTCATATTTTTATCAATTTACTATATTAGAAGAAAAAATTACACTTAAGATATACAATAGATAGTATTATCTTACAACTATGTTTTTTTGTCATCTGAATTTAGTCTCCTGGTATACAGAGTGATTTTTATGTGGTTTCTATATTAATGGTTTCCATAGTTCATATCCCAATAGAATCTTTATTACAGCTGAATACATTCAGGGGAATGGTATAATCACAGTCATTAACCACAAACTGGATATTTCATTTATAACATTATTATTTTTGTCTTCATTTGTTTTTTTAGGTCTTGCTGTGTATCTAAGGCTTGGCTCGAACTCACTATCCTCCTGCTTCAGCCTCCAAAGTTCTGGGATTATAGTACATTACCATACCCAGCTTTACTCTTGGTTTTAAATATTTATCTGTGCAACCAGATGACAGGACATATAGTTCAACATCCCTTGAAGAAAAAACAAATAGCTCTTTATAATTTTTAAAAACATAACAAAAAGATATTCTCAAGATAGAATGCCACTGTTAACATCTAGGAAAGACTCCAACATTGAGACAAGACTAAGGTTCAGTAACCCGAAAACTCTTCCATTACACTCCTAAAAATGTAATGATAACTTTCATAATATAACAAAGAACTCTAAAAGAGCTATTCTGAGGGGCCAGAATAGCTATCTCTAGTTGTTGGTAACTAGAGATAAACATTAGAGTTGGGATAGAATTGGAAAAATATTAGTTTTCATTATCTAGGTACTTACATTTTAAAATACACAAGGGAACAAAAAGAAAGGTACTGTATCTATATGAAGCAGAGAGACTGAAGCAGTCGCCTTATGCAACCTTTGCAGTAATTTATTTAAATGAGATAACCAGAAAACAGAAGGACATGAGTTGAAAGTGACAAGATAAAAAGATGTGTTATGCATAGAGCAAACAAAAGAAATGTAAAATTTAAGCAAATGTACTTTTTTTTTTTTCAGTCTTTTTTTGAGACAGGGTCTCCCTGTAGCCCCAGCTGCCCTGGAACTCGCTATATAGACCAGGCTGGCCTTGAACTCACAGAGATCCGCCTGCTTCTGCCTCCTGAGTGCTGGGATTAAAGGCATGTACCACCACGCCTGGCATCAAATACACTTTTAATAGAAAAAAGAAAAATGCAGAGCCACCAGAAGTTGAGCAAATGGAACACAAAACTTATGTAACCTAGAGCGCTGCCTGAAAAAAAGAATTCATTGTCCTCAGAGTAACTACAGAATTAGGAAAGAAAAAGTACACGTGAGGATGCAGTTGCATTCTTTTTTTCCAGGAGACTCATGCTTTTTACCACTCTAAAAAACGGGAGTATCTTAAGTACAGTAATAGGTTCCAGCCAAAGGAAGAACCAGCAAGGGTTTCGTAAGCATTTTTCTCAACATCACTAATACAAGCAGAAGAAATGACTTTCTAGGCAAGCCTTACTGTATAAACAGACCCGCCCAATGCTTTGTAGGAGACAGAGCAGAGACAAAATAACGGCTGCAAGGACATAGAAGGAAGGTATGGCAAGGGAAATATCTGTGGATAAAATAATGCTTAGTAATTCATGTTTATTTACCGTTCCATCTTCCATCAGCTTCAGACAAGACCCAAAATCTGCTAGACGAATATGTCCATTCATATCCATCAATATATTGTCAGGTTTAATATCTCTGCAAAAATAAACACACTCAATTTTTAGTTGGAAAATAAGTCACATGGTAAGATAGCCTTTTTGCCTGAAAAACTTCAACTTCTGTTAAAAGAAATGCTCTAAGAAAATCTATATAACTATTTTATAGGTTCTGTCCTAGCTGTCAGTCACATTAAAACATTCTCAGCATGTACAGTTTTAGTATTCTGGAAATAAAAGGTACTCTGATAATTTTCATTCTGGAAAGACATTTTCTGGGATAATGAAAACATTCTTGATTGGAAGGTGGTTACATAGGTATGTTGTTACTGCATGCTGTCAAAACCCATCACTGTATATTTTAGTATCTGTACATTTTATCCTATATAGGTACCTCAATTTTAAAACTGCCAGGGGACAGGTAGAACCCCCTGAAAACACAACACTGGAGTCACGTGGAGGGGATTGTCACTACAGATCTAATTTCTTTAAATATTCTTACTCATAAAATTTCTGCTTTTTTTTAGAGTATATTATGGTGGTTTGTATTTTTTTAGTAAAATATGTTATATCCACTTTTCAAGTTAAAATATAGTTATTTGGGGCTGGAGAGATGGCTCAGTGGTTAAGAGCACTGACTGTTTTTGCAGAGGACCCAGGTTCGAATCCTAGCACCCATATGGTAGCTAACAACCATCTATAACTCCAGTTCCAGGGGATCTGAAGCTCTCTTCTGTTCTCCTTGGGCACTGTACACATGGGTGCACTTATACACATGCGGGCATAACTTATATACATAAAATAATGAATCAAAAAATTTAAAGAATGTAATTATTCACAATTTTTTAAAATATGTATTTGTTGTTTCATTTCTAGTATTTTTTCCTTTATTTCTTTGTATCTTTTTTCCTCCCTTTGAAACAGTGTTTCACTCAGAAGCTTAGGCTCATCTGGAACTCACTGTGCAGTCCTGACTAGAACTCATGATAATCCTCCTGTCGAACACCAGGATGTGAGGACTGTAGGTGTGAACTACCACATTCATTATAAACCTCACAAGAAATGCTAACATTTTTGCTGTTAGCAGTCATATTTTGTGGAAAAAATTAGTGAGGAAAAAGCAAAAATGCAGTTTGTATTGTAGTGTCCGAATATTTATAAACTTCAGTGCCTTTCTGTAAAATGGTTCCTGAACTGCATTTAGCATCTCTTACATGCAGATATTCTGACAACACATTCTTTAAACCTAAAACTCTCTTTACTTTCCTTCTTAAAGGATATTTTCCAAATACAGAATTCTCAGTTGATGGTCTGTATTCTGTTTCCCACATTTTCTTTTTAATGATGTAAATACAGTACTCATGTATGAGATTTTCAATAAAATAAAAAAACAAGAAATATAAAAAAGTTATTACATTCATCTATCTATTCATGTGTGTGTGGGGGGGGTAGGTTCATGTGTGTGGGTGTGTATAAGCCACAGCATGCATGTGGAACCCAGAGGACAAAGAGCAGGAGTCAGTTCTGTACTTCTGCCACATGGATCCCAGGGATTGAATCCAGGTAGGTCATCAGGCCTGGCTGCAAACACCTTGACCTATTGAGCCATCTCACCGGCCCACTCCCACATTTTCTAGGAAAGTATCACTTCAGTGAAGCTGAGTATCAGTACAGAGCAGCTGTAGGTCACCTGCACATAACATGTCATTTGTTTCTTTGCTGCTTCCAAACTTCGCTGTTTTGAACCATTAGTGGTTTCATTAAAACAAACCTTAGCATGTTTCTTCATAATCATCTTTCCTTGTGTTTGATAAGCACCTCAAATATATAAATTTGTATCCACAAGAAGAAGCATCATTTTCTCAGATTTTTTTTCTGGCCCATTCTCCCCTTTCTGGATCTCAAAGTTCATGTGCAAAAAAATCTGAGTTCATGAACACATTCCTAAGATGTTACTGTTTTCATTTTCTCTCTTCACCTTCATGATTCCTATTGCTCTGATGCTGAATGTGCACTCTGCTGTCCCCATCACGCTGTTACATTCTTCCAGAGGAGTCTTTTCTTTCCAGATAGTTCTTTCATTTTTAGGATTTCCTTTTGCTGTTATTTTCTTGAGATACTAAGGATTAAAACCAGGGCCTCACATATGCTAGGCAAGTGCTGTCTCCAAGCTATATCCTCAGCTCTTCATTGGTTTTTGTAACAAAATTTTGTATATAAATTTCTGTTCAGATCTCCTATCTCCTCATCACTGTAAGTAGATTTCATTTAAACTTGGGCAAGAATTTTTAGAATTGCAACTTGGAAATTCATTTTTGCTAGTTTCTATACCTGAGTCATTTCAAGAAGAGTCTCAGTTGATATATTTTCTCCTGAATGTTGTATTTTCTTGTTTTTTAAAAATACTTTTGAAGCCAGGTGTGGTGGCACATGCCTGTAGTCCCAGCACTTGGGAGGCAGAGGCAGGTGGGTCTCTATGAGTTCAAGGCCAGCCTCATCTACACAGTGAGTTCCAGGCCAGCTGGGGGCACAGGGAGACCCTGTTTCAAAAAGAACAACAACAACAAAAATACTTTTGAGACTGGGCATGGTGGCACAGGCCTTTCGTCTCAGTACTCAGAGGCAAAGGCAGGTAAGTTTCTATGAGTTTGAGGCCAGCCTGGTTTAAATAGTGAGTTCCAGGTTATCCAACTACATGGTGTGACCCTGTCTCAAAACAAAACAAAAAACATTTTGAATGTTATCTTGAATATAATGAATGAAAATGAATGTTAAATATTGAAAACCTGGATTCTCCCTGCTCAACTACTGTCTGGTTTTGTGGTTTGCTTTCCTTTAGCTATATCAAGTGACTTTTCACATGTAAGCTGCACACCTAGTTTCTGGAACAAAAGTTTTGGTCTCATTTAACATCCTTTGTCTTTACCTAAGTGGATTTCAATCAGCAATGTGGGCACATTAACTTTGGGTCGAAAGAAGAAAAGGCAAGCATGGAAAATATACCTTCTTACTTAAAAAATATTTTCTTTATTATTGTTGTGGGATGGGAGTACATGCATGCCATGGAATGTGTGTGAAGGTCAGAGAAAACTTTTTGGAGTCAATTTTCTCCTTAAATCACTAATTGGTTCCAGGGACTGAATTAAGGTCAACAGACCTACACTGCAAGTACTTTTACCCACTGAGTCATCCCACTAGCCCTTCTTTACTTTTAAATATTCATTTAAATGTATTTTAATTGTGTGTATGCATGTGGGTATGTGCACATTAGTACAAGGTATCTGAGGAGGCCAGAAGAGGGCTTCAGAACCTTGGAACTGGAGTTACGAGTGATTGTCAGCCACTCAACTTGGGTGTTGGGAACTGAATCCAGGTCCTCTAAAAGAGCAGCAGCATGTGCTTTTAACCACGGAACCATCTTTCCATCCTCTCAAATATAATTTCTATCCTATTCTTCTTTGTTCCTTTCATATCTTGGCATTGATGTGTTTTATGCATTCTTATTTTAAATTAACTACACCCATTATAGAAATGGAAAATGGGGAAGATAGGGAGGGGGAGAAAAGGGAACAGCATGGTGGGAAGGAAGGAAGGAGAAACAGACTTAATTGATGATGAGGAAATAAAATCTAGTAAATAGTTAATGCAAAAATGACTGGAGTAACCTTTTGTGAGCTTATACAGAACTCACGATCTATATTACAAATGTCACATTAAGTATTCCTAAATATGATTTGACAAAAGGAGTGTTATATTGTAGTAACCTATTAACACCTCAAAACCCTTTGTCTAGGAGACACATAATAAACTAAATTCACCGAGCACAAAGGGAAATGTCATAGTCTATGCCTTTATGAACGACCAAATGCTCAATCATTACATTGTTTACACAAGTTCTCATTCACCTGTACTAGGGGATTTGATGTACAATGAAATGGGTCGACACTGTATCACAGCATGAGCTTTTAGAGGTCCCTTTAAATATGGAATTGCATGCCTTTCAACTGCAAAAAATAATATATCTAATCTTGGAACTCCTATTAAATGTTTTACCCTATCATCCCATGATCTACCACCCTCTCCAGCATCCCACATACTTGGTTCTTTTTCTATCTCCTAGGGAATTTCCTCAATTTTATTTCCAATAGTTCTGACAACTTTAAATATATTATCATAACTTTAATATGAAAAGTTTTTTTTAATTCTCTGAAGATCCTTCTTCTGAAACACATTGTTTCTTATATGTCACACGTCTTCTATGTCTCAGCATCAATGGTCATTTGGGGGTATAAATTTTCTTTTCCTTTACTTATCTTTTCCCCCAAACTTTTTTTCTTCCACTTATTTATTTTGGTATTAGATTTTGATTGCTTTTTATGTTAGGGGTTGAACCCAGGTCCTTTACTACTGAGCTACATGCACAGCCCCACAATCTTTAGATTTTAATCTTTTATTTTTTAAAAGATCTTAATTGATTTTATCTTGTGATTCCAGAATCAAGCAACCCTTTATTCCTTAAAAGGAAATAGTATACCAAAGAGTCTGAGGAGAAGAGGGTGGTTTTATAGAGAAATAAGTAAGAGTTCTGGAAGCTGGGAAGTCCACAATCAGAATGCCAGCTGTCTTCTAATTAAATCCTCAAATGCAGAGAACAAAAATATGTTATGCTTAAAATAATTTACAAGTTCTCACATATGTCAGAGGTAAAATAATTTACAAGTTCTCACATATGTCAGAGGTCCTTGGCTACTCCATTCACAAGAACAGGGTCTAGGAGGATTATGGGATGCTTTTATGGCTGAGTTATTTGGTTTAGCTATTTCCCTGAGAGAATATACAAACTTCACAGTTATTTTCCATTTATTCTGTTTAGAATTCCTCAGAAAAGAATCTCCCAATCTTCTGTCCAAGGAGTCAAAGCCTGACAATTAGCATTCTTAGGGCCAAATGGGAAGAGGAAAGAGGGGACTGTCTCCACATTTAACACATGAAATTAGCTGCTCTAGAAAGCCCACTGTATGTAAGTTTGTACACAGGTGGAAAGATCCATTGTTTCACCTTCTCCAGAGAGAAAAGTTGTATTTGTCTAGTTGCCAGCAGTAAAGAAGGTGATCTGGGCGTCTAAAAGTTAAATTTCCACCAACATTCTTATTCAAATTCTCAACCTTTCTAAAGAGGTTGGGAATAAAAATCCTCAGTCTTTTAAAGGCTTTGCAATACAGATTGTTTTTAAACAAATTAGGCTTGTTCCAAAAATACCATCATGAACTCATCAATTTCAACATATTTGATGAATTTCAAGTTGGTTTCTATTATTATCTCCACTAAATCTGGTATTTTTTTTTCCATCTTTGGCCAGTGGTAGCCTTTCCAATTTGGCTCTTAAATCTTTCTGACATTACCCTAAGTCTATAAATGCTTCTCTGCTACTTGTCCTGATAGAATGTCTCAGGATCATCCTGTCTACTCTTGAGGCACAAAAGAAATAAAGGGGTCATGAAAAGGGAAAGACCCCTCACTGTAGAATCTATTCTTCCTTTCTTGCTGACTGAAGAGCCAAGAAACTTCAATACAATGTTGTTGCTAGAATGTGTTTTGCTAAAAATGTCTAAAACATAAGATATTATAAACAATAAACTGTACTTATTTAAGGCCAGAATGATATAATCTTAAGTTTCACCTTATTAGGGCTCCTCTCATCCCTAAATCTAAAGAGTGCATCTCATAAACTTACTTTACAATGTCATACAAAAAAAAAAATCTTTAAGAGGAATAAGTAAACCACCTCATGTATTTTTTTCAAAGATTTTGTGTGTGTGTGTGTGTGTATGTGTGTGTGTGTATTTGCACACGTGCATACAGAAGCCAGAAGAGGATATCAGATATCTGGGAGCTGGAGTTATAGGCAGTTGTGAGCTGCCCAACATGGATGCTGGGGTGGGTCCTCTGCAACAGCAATATTTGTTCTTACCTACTAAGCCTTCTCTCCAGCCCCAAATCATGTATTTTCTACCTAATTTTTAAACCTTAAATGTTAAGATTTGACCATATACATGTGTGTTTATGTATATTGTAGAGATACCTAACCCTCCTCCACACCCCCACCACTTAGCAATTGCAACCACTTAATAAGTGCACTATTTGCTTCACCCTGGCTCATCCTGAAACTCTTTTCTGTGGTTTGGTCAAGTGCTACCCTCCACCCCCACTCCCATGGGGAACAGAATTTGGTAAGCACAAGCTGTCTACAGGAGTGGTCGCTGGTAGCGTGCTGGTCATTATTTCTAGTCCTTTTCACTGTGGAGGTAGGTTGGTGGTATCAAAGACAAAATGCCTTAGATGTTTATACTGATACTTCAAATTCAGTACTCTAGGGTTTTTAGTTATCCTCTATTTCACAATATGGAGATAACATTCTCAAAATAACAATTAATTATACCATTATCATTTCATCAATTACTGAAAACCATTTGAAAAGACTTTGCATAAATTCTCCCAATTATCACAGTTTTGTTCTACATGTTCACTTAAAACATCTAGCCATGAGTGCTGTAGTGTCTTTCAACATTTTTTTTTTTGTTTTCTGTTTTAGTTCAACAAGTGATACTGACCAACCCTAGCCCTTATTCTGACTGTTTTTCTAGTAGACTAAAAGGAAAAATTCACAGGAACAACATTCCCTAAATTCCTGTAACATTCCTACATGCCCAAGTTACACCTGCAAGTCACTTCTTCACATTTTTGTGTCTGGAGAATCATTGCATCATCGCTGCAATGTCTAATGATAACACATTTTTCTTTTGTTAAAATTAAAAAAAATTTTTTGGGGGGGGTCTTTTTGAGACAGGGTCTTCCTGTAGCCCCAGCTGTCCTGGAACTCACTAGGTAGACCAGGCTGGCCTTGAACTCACAGAGATCCGCCTGCCTCTGCCTCCCAAGTGCTGGGAATAAAGGCATGTCCCACCATGCCCGGCTTAAAATGAAAATTTTTAGCATTTTTTTAGTTTTAGTCTTTTTGAGACTTGGGTCTCCCTGCAGTCCCAGCTGACCCGGAACTCGCTATGTAGACCATGCTGACCTTGAACTTACAAAGATCCACCTGTCTCTGCCCCCCAAATGCTGTGATTAAAGTGAGCCACCATGCCTGGCTAATGATAACCCATTTTTCTTTACCACACAGGCCACTTGCTCCTTTTGTCTTACCATACTTTTCCTTCTTTTATGTAAAGATCAGAAATCATACAAGAATTTATGATCTACCTTTGCCTATTATGTTATAATGGCTCTACCGGGTATAGGCTCATCTCTTGAATATCTCAGCAAACTTTTGCTTTAAACAGTCAACATATTTTAAAGAATATAACAGTGAAAAATTGTGTTTATAGCTTAAGATTTTTATGAGTTATTAATCTCGTTTTCATTCCTAAAAATTCAGATTTCCTCTGCTATGATTTCCCCTAACTCTAAAGTATGTTGTTGAGGATTTCTTGTAAGAAAGGATGAAGAAAATGAATTCTGGGTTTTCTATATGTGAAAATACCTTTTTCTACTCCGTTACAGAAGGAAGTTGCTACTAGGTCTAGAATTCTGGGATGACATCTTTTTTTCAATAGCCTAAGATGCTATTCCACTGTCATTTAGCCCCTATGATTTTGAAAAGAAATCTAAAATCATTCCATTTTTTTTCCTGCAAACATAAAACCTGTTTGAACACTTCTTTATTCTTCTTCATATCCCACAGTTTCGTTATGACGCACTAGATGTGGTTTTCTAGAACTGAAAGTGTCTGCTGCAAATTTAATTTCATAAATTCACCTTACTTCTCCAAACATGAAAACTTTGAGTCTTATACTTTTTCTGCATAATTTCCATTGACCTATATTCAAATTCCTGCCCCTGAAACCCTTCAGTATATTTTTCTTCAAAAATGCTTCATTTTTCTGTTAAAATTTTTTTTCACAATTTCCCTTTCACTGCTGAGATTTTTCTATCATTTCATTTATTACAAATGCATTTTTTTTTTTTTTTACTTTATGGATCCTATTTAAAATAAGTGCTATGTTGGCACTACAGAGATGGGTCAGTGGTTAAGAGGCCTTGCTGCTCTTACAGAGGACCTAGGTTTGATTCCCAGCACCCACATGGCAGCTAACAACTCAACTCCAGCCAGGGAATCCAACACCCTCTTCTGACATCCACAGGTACTGCACAACATGGGTTCACTTACATGCAGGCATTATACTCATATACATAAAATAAAAATAAGTGCTATATTGTGTTCACCCAATAATTCTTATAGTTGGTCATCCTAGGATTTCCATTAGTTGATTTGCTATTTTTTGTTGCTGCTTTTTTTTTTCTCCTGAGACTAAATCATAATTTCCTGATAAATTAATTTGGAGTCAGTCTGTGTACATTGTGAATGCTATATAACGTATACTTTGGGGTTCTGAAAAAATTCTGGAAAATCTTAGTGTTTTACATTTACCAGGTGTAGCGCTTTGCATGAGAATGTCTCCCACAGGCTCCAAGTATCTGGACATTTTATCCCCAGTTGGTGGTGCTGTTTTGGGAGGTCTTAGAAAAGGTGTGGCTATGCTGGAGGAAGCACATCACTGGGGGCAGGCTTAGAGGGTTTTTAAGCCTTGCTGGATCTCAGATTGCTCTCTCGCTTCCTGTGCCCCCTTAAAGATGTGAGCTCTCTGCTTTCTGCTCCTGTTCCAGCCTCCTCCTGCCACCATGCCTCCCCACTATTATGGACTGTAATTCCCCTGGAACCGTAAGCTCAAATAAACTCTTCCTTCTATAAGTTGTTTTAGTCAGTGTTTCTATCACAGCAACAGAAAAGTTACTAATATGCCAGGCAATCAAACTAGTTAAGAACATATGTTCACATACCCTACAACATTAATTAACCTTGAAACATCTTAAGCAAAAGAGAGAAGTTACAGAAGATCACATGTGATATAATTTCATTTCTCTGAGACTTCCAGAATGAGCAAATCTATGGGGAGAAAGCGACCAATGTTTACTAAGGGCAGGGGATACTGGGAATAGAGGAGAGAGATGTAGGCATGAGGTTTCTTAAGTATTAAAAATGTTCTAAAAAGGTTTGTGACAAAGCTTGCAAGTATCTGTGAATACACTAACACCACTATATATTTCAAATGAGTGAAGCATATGGTATATGAATTGTATCTAAATAAAGCCATTCTAAAAGGCTTTATATAATTTTATCTTATAATCTTTAATGAATATTTACTAAATACCTAATGGCAAGTTACTAAGAAAAAAAGATGACTCTTTCCTCAGGTGACAAAAATTTGGAAAAAAAAGTCTTATGAGCACAAATAAAAAAAATGATTGTGATTAATTATCAAGGGTGATAACTAAAGTTATTTTAAGTTGAGATCCTGATGAAAAATTTACAATTTTTAGAACTTTTAAAAACTACCTTTGGTTCGGACACAGGATTTGGAGCAATGGAGCTGGAACTGACCTGGGAAGCTACCTCCCTTGAAAGCTAGCTCTCATAGCTTGGGAGAGCACTATGTAAGCTGTTAAGGGACCATCAATCAATGTTCCAACCCCAGTTTCAAGGCCTAAAACCCACATCAATGACTGGCATGGCACTGGTGCTGAAGTGGCACTTTTACCTTGGAGGTAATCAACAGGTACCTAATTGGACTTAAAGCCCACTCAATGGGAGGAAACTCATGTGCGGTATTGTAAACCTAGCCAAATACACATAGCTAGAGAGGCCACAGATCTTAGAGAAAACTCCAAGGCTGTCATATCTCTAGAAAAATTTAATTTCTTACTATGTTCAAAATATGGATCCTTAAATTTACAGCCAAGTATCCTAGTCAACATCTATCAAAGAAGCTTCTTGATCAACAGACAGATTATTATAGAGTTCCCCAACTGTTGACACACAAAGATTGTCTGTGAATTGCCCAAGCCTAAGTGGCACATCTACAATACAACCTTTATACCTAAGGTTCACAGAACATAGAACAAGGGATAAAGAAAACACTAATGCATCTTTCAATTCTCATTAATGAAGCTCCCTCATGCAACAGAGGGTCAGGAACACAAAAGGTCACAAATGGCCAAAACATAAAGAACCTATAGAGTGTGGGTCCTCAACAGGATTCCTATATTAAAATCCACCCATCCAGTGTTCAGGGACCATTGTGGAAGAAGGAGGCAGAAAGATTCTAAGAGCCAGGGAGGGGGTGCATGTTCACATGAAAATAGAGACCTACAAGCTCTTGGGACCTTGCTCATATGAACCTACAGCAATGGTGTCAGTATACCCAAGACCCATGCAAACTCAAGCAGAGAAACCCAGCATAGAAATATAGAAATGGACAGCAGGCCCCAACCTTGGTTGAAGAATTATAGGCAGCTGATTGCTGCTGGGTGAGGAAGAACTGATCTTCTTATAGGGAAGAACTCTAGATAGGCTGACTAGACCTCAGCAGATGACCTTGTACTGAGGGACACTAACTTGATATGATAGGCCTTAACACAAATTACAGAATGTAGCCGGGCATGGTGGCGCATGCCTATAGTCCCAGTATTTGGGAGGCAGAGGCAGGCAGATCTCTGAGTTCGAGGCCAGCTTGGTCTACATAGTGAGTTCCAGGCCAGTTGGGAGACCCTGTTTCAAAAAAGACCACCCCCCCCCAAAATGACAGAATGCATGAATTCCATTTTGGGGGGTATGGGTGGGGACCAATGGGGAAGGGGGTTTAGAGTTGATTAAGACGATCTGGATGAAAGACACAAAAATTCAGTAAAATTTTTTTTTGAAAACTACCTTTGGAGGATTCAAAATCAATTAACTCCTAATTTTTAAAAGTATTTAATATTTTATCATTATTTGTCTCTTTGGATAAATATTTCCACTAAAAACCTTTCTTTTACAAACAAAACAATAGAGCTGGAGAGATAGCTCAGTGATTAAGAGCACATGCTGCTCTTGCAGAGGACCAGGTTCAATTCCTACAACATAGTGGATAACAACCATCCATAACTCCAGATCCAGGGGAATCTGACACCCTTTTTGAGACTAGAGAGATGGCTCAGCAGTTAAGAGCACTGGCTTGTCTTCAAGAGGACCTAAGTTCGATTTCCAGCACACACAAACAGCACCTAAAATCATCTGATAACTCCAGTTCCAGGGGATCCAATGCCCTCTTCCAGCACACACAAACAGCACCTAAAATCATCTGATAACTCCAGTTCCAGGGGATCCAATGCCCTCTTCTGGCCTCAGCAGGCACTGCATCCATGGGTGCACTTACATGAAGGCCAAACATTCATACACATAAAATTTTTTTTTTTACTTTTTAAAAACTTTTATTATTTTTATTTTATGTGTATGTGTGTATTGCCTGACAGGTGATCTGAAAAAAAGAAATTGATCTCTCTGAAAATTGCAAATGTGCCTCACCTCCCTCTGCTTCTCTGGGCCTGCACGACCTGCCAGCCTCTTTCCTGGAGACCAGGGCAGATCTTTCCTCTTCCTGATCCTTTGCATCCAGAAAATCCAGCTCCTAAGTGCAGACTCCAAGACCTTGGTGCCACTTCCCGCCCCCATCTTCCTTTGCATCTCTGGGTGGGATGGCCACCAGCTGCCCTACACCAACATCTTTCCTGGGCCCAGCTCCTAGGCCATCCAACCCCCAAATTCCTGAGGCCAAAATCTTTCCAGGAGAGATCCAGACCTTAGGAGAAAGCCTGAGAGCATCTGATTCTCATCTGACTTGGGCCTCTGTGGGAACTCCTGAAGACAAAAGCAATCTGGCCACTCCAACATAAAATCAAAAGAGAGAACTGGAAGCTTAAAATAACCAGCTTTTCATGGCCAAAAAGTAAACCACAAAGACACATAAAGCTCACAAAAAGAAGCAGACTTAAACTTGAAGGCTTGAGTCTCACACAAGAATCAGAAACTACAAAAGAAATTCACACATCAAAATCACAGAGAAAAAATAAAATGAAAAACCAAAATAACATCCTGAAGACAAAAGCTATCTGGCTACTCCAATATAAAATCAAAAGAGAGAACCAGAAGCTTAGAAGAACCAGCTTTTCACGCCCCAAAATTGAACCACAAAGACACACAAAGTTCACAAAAAGAAGCAGACATAAACTTGAAGGCTTGAGTCTCACACAAGAATCAGAAACTATGAAAGAAATTCACATGTCAAAGTCACAGAGAATAAATAATGACATGAAAAACCAAAACACTATATCCCCAACCAAGTACCAATAGTCCTCTAGAGGAGTACAGTGAGAACTCCCTAGAGATAACACAGGACACGGAACTCAAAAGAACAATTATAAATATGATAAAAGAATTCAGTGAATTTAAAGAACACACAAAAAAAGAAATCAAAGAACTGAAGGAAGATAGGGATAAATTTCTGAATGAATTTAGAAAAGAGAAACTTTGAAGAATACTCAGGCTGAAATGAAGAGGGAAGTGAGATACTCAGTAAGCCAGTTAGAAACGACAGGAGAAAGCCTCACCAACAGGATGAACGAAATGGAAAACAGAGTATCAAGACTGGAAGATGAAGTGGAAGAACTAGACCACTCAAGCAAAGATTATGAAAACTTTAAGAAATCACAAGAATGGAATATGCAAGAATTGTGTGACACTATAAAAAGACAAAACTTACAAATCATAGGCATACAGGAAGGAGAAGAACCCCAAGATAATGGTGTGGACCAGATCTTCAACAGAATCATGGAAGAATATTTCCCAAAATTAAAGAAAGACATGCCCACACAAATGCAAAAAACATACAGAACACCAAACAGACAGGACCAGAAAAGAAACTCTCCACGGTAGATTATAGTAAAAACAATAAACGAACAAAACAAAGGGACAATGCTGAAATCTGCAAAAGAGAAACAAGTCACATATAAAGGAAAACCCATTAGGATTATAGCTGACTTTTCAGTGCAAACTATGAAAGCCAGAAGAGCCTGGACCAAAGCAGTTCCAGTTTTAAATGACCACAGATGCCAACCCAGATTACTATACCCAGCCAAAATGTCTATTATAGTCAAAGGGGAAAGAAAAATCTCCCATGACATGAATAGGCTGAAGGGATTCATGTCCATGAAACCAGACCTTCAGAGAGTTCTGAAAGCAATACAAAGAGCTGAAAAAAGGAACAACTATACCTGAGGGGTTGCGGAAAAAAATTCAATGAAGGTATAACTGTGGAAAAGTACAGCTATATCAAGAATGTAAATAGAAATAAAAATGACAGGACTCAATACTCATCTTTCATTAATAAGTTTAAATATTAATGGAATGAACTCCACAATCAAAAGACACAGACTAGGTGAATGGGTTAAAAAACAAAAGCCATCTATTTGTTGTTTGTAAGAAACTCATCTCACATTCAAGGACAGACACTATCTCAAAGTGAAAGGATGGAAAAACATATACCAAGCAAATGGTACTAAGAAAAAAGCAGGTGTATCAATTCTAATATCTGACAAAATACACTTTAACCTAAAACTAATCAGAAGAGATAAAGAGGGCCACCTCATTCTGATCAAAGGGACAATAAATCAAGAAGATATTACAATCATGAACACATATTCACCAAACTCTGGTGCACCCAACTTCATAAAAACAATACTAAAGGACTTTAAGACCCAGATTAATCCCAACTCATTAATAGTAGGGGACTTCAATACCTCACTGTCTCCATTACATAGGTCAACAGGGCACAGAGGTAACAGAGAGACATCTGAATTAAACAATACCATATATCAAATGGACTTAACACACATCTACCGAGTATTCCACCCAAGTACCAAAGGACATGCTTTCTACTCAGCACCCCATGGAACCTTCTCCAAAATCGACCATATACTGGGGCACAAAACAAACCTCGACAAATACAACAAGATTGAAATAATTCCATGCATTCTACCAGACCACAATGCAATAAAGCTTACAAT
>NW_008358858.1:277841-278234 GCF_000622305.1 Nannospalax galili | reverse complement strand
ATTGTGAAAATTACCATCCCACCAAACATCATTTATAGATTCAATGCAATGCCAATCAAAATCCCCATGATGTTTTTCACAGAATTGGAAAAAAAGCACCCTAAAATTCATATGGAAACAAAAAAGGCCTCGGATACGCAAAACAATCCTGAGCACTAAGAGCAATGCTGGGGGGATTACTACACCAGATTTTAAGCTGTATTACAGAGCTATAGTCATAAAAACAACATGCTACTGGCACAAAAATAGACCCATAGATCAATGGAACAAAACTGAATACCCAAATATGAGTAAATGCAATTTCGGCCACCTGATATTTGACAAGGGGGCCAAGAACATTCACTGGAGGAAAGACAGCATGTTCAGCAAATGGTGCTGGCAAAATGGGATCTC
>NW_008358858.1:275260-277485 GCF_000622305.1 Nannospalax galili | reverse complement strand
ACATATGTTCTCCCTCATATGTGGATCCTAGAACTAGACTCTGATAAATAAGTATGCAACCATACATAACTGCAGGAACCAGGATAATAGAAAGGAAACAGGGAAATAAAGAAAAAGAAAGAACCTGAAAGAGAAGAACAGTAGGAAACAGGCCTTAATAAGGGAGAGATGGATAAAAATTGGGTTAGTCTAAGGGAGGGAGGAGGATAGGAACCTAGGGGATAGGGGAAAGAAGGAGCTCAAGAGAGGTAGGACTCTAGGAGAAGGTATTAGTAAGGGAGAAAGGAGGGAAATGAGGGCACCTTAAGTGAGAAAACCATGATGGAGGGGTGAGAGAACGCGAGAGATAAATAATGCCTAGCTAGTTTTGAAAACCAGAGGGAACCATATTACTCCTACAACCTACTGACAAATTATACATAGCAGATCAAGAAATATATGCCTAGGTAAGGTTTATCTGAGAACAATTAGGTCTTTGCCCAAGATTTATCTACATGACACACAGTAATTAAAAGTACCAGACTGGTGGAACTAACCTTCTTGGATGTTTAACAGACATACTTTGAGGCCTATACTAATTTGGTAAGAGGGACATAAAGGACAGTTTTTGCTCCTTGCTCTCCTAGGTCGACTAGTTCCAGGGGACTATGAGCATCTCTCAAAATGTCCTGTAATTGTGGTGGGTCACCTGTCCTCTTGATCAAGGAGGCCGAGGAGACCCCACCAGATGGACTTGAGCCAGTGTCCAGTCTACAAAGAGGAGGTTCTACACAGAAGAATCATTTCCTCCATATTCCAAGCAAAGCCAACCATGGTCGAACAGGACCTTTGACTTATCTTCCCATAGGCGGAACTGGTAAAAGAAAGAGCCAGGGGCTCCTCCCAAGCCCATGTGACCCCTGAGGAACAGATATTCAAACAACCTGAAAAGTAAAAATAAATTGGTTTATCTGGGCCAACTGTATGGTCTTGAACACCCAAAAGTAAGAGTCCATATGTATAGCTAAAGGCTACATAACAAGCAACAATGCCAGATAGGAGACACTTTCTTTTGAGTTGTTGGCTAGGGCGGCAAATGGGACTCCCAGACAGTAACCCAGCATAGAACTGGGAAAACGAACAGCAGACCCCAATCTTATCTAAAGGAATATTGACAACTGATTGCTGCTAGATGAGGAACAGCTGACCTTCCTAAAACAGGGAACTCTAGATAGGCTGACTAGATCCACCAGATGGGCAAGTAGTGAGGAATGGCTGGGGGTGCCGACAACACTGCAGACAGTAACAGGGATATCAGAGTATAAGGGCTCTAGTGGGGGAGGGAGGCTATGGGAGGGTGCCATTTGGGAAATGGGCATATAGTCAGTATAGTCAAATGAGATGGTTTTGGATGTTCTGTGTGGTATATACACACACACAAAAAAAACCAACAAATTTTTAAAAAATGTATTATATTTGAGGAGGAAGCATGGACATTTATGTCATGCTAATTAGTAGAGGTGATAAACAATATCATTGAAATCTGCCCGATGACTTTATAGACATGCACAGGCGCCAAGGATCCAAGTGCAACTGAGTATGACTAGTAATAATCAGATTCTACCAGATTAGAGACGCAAGCACCAACATCTCAGTGTTAGTAGCAAAAACAATGAATCTGTCTCCAAGGAACAATATATTCTAAAATGAAACGGCGATCTTTTTTAAAGGTTAAAAAGTCATCCAATTTTATGTCTTACAGGGTTTATAGTGAGTTCAATAATATATAATTGTATTAATTCAACTGTGAACCTAGACACTTTCACCCACTTGTCAAATAGATGTACTCTTGCTCTGGAGTGTGTTACTGAATATGTTAAAGGTGTAGTCAAATGCTTCTTCCAATCATGTAGTTATTAAAAATTTAAAAAATAGTGATTAAAAAATAATAATTCTTCAAAGCATAAAAATTTGTCCTTTATAATTAGTAGATGTGAAAAACATTACCATTGAAATCTACCTGATGACTTTATTTATATGCATGCTCAGATTTCAAGGAGCTCAGGAAGTAACCGACTGTGACTAGTAATAATCAGATATATATATAGATTAGAAACGCATGTGCATCTTAGTGTCAATTGTATTAAAAATGAATTTTTTCTGTATGAAACTGTATTTTAACAATGAAATGGAGATCTTTCTTAATGGTTAAAACCTAATTTTATGTCATAGGGTTTATACTGAGT
>NW_008358858.1:273358-275247 GCF_000622305.1 Nannospalax galili | reverse complement strand
ACTGTAAACCTAAAAATTTACAGCCAATTTTGAAAGAGAGGCATCTTAGCTCAGGAAATTGTTATTGAATATGTCAAAGCTGTTGTAATGAAATGCTTCTTCTAAGTATGTGGTTATTAAATTAATAATTTTTTAAAAAACACACTAAAAAAGGAAAAAAAAGAAAATTGCAAATGCATCCGTAAATCACTCCAATTCACAATCCTAAAGCACTATATACTTTCTAACATTATCTTTCTCTGTGACAATCTGCTGCTTGGTGATGTACTTCAGTGGTAGATTGCTTGCCCACTATGTCCAAAGCCTAAGTTTCATTCCCAATAACAGGGTGAGAAAAACTATACTCTACCAACAATCTCAAATTTCTAAGAAAGTCCTTTTATGAAGGCAAAATGTGCAGTGTTATTTAAATTTCATAGCCTAGGAAACTACATAAGGATAGAAGTCAGGATAAGATCACAATCACTGAAAGCATCAGCTGTTAACATTCTGAATCAGAATTAACATTATGATTATCTACATAGATTATCTACGTGCTTTTGGTAAATATCACAAAATTCCTGATCTTTCCTTTACGTCATCTGAAACTAAAGCACATGATAACCAAACACAACACTCTAATCACATCAAGCTTATTTTTCTTCACTGTTCTAGTAGGATTCTGTCTTTGGTAATTGGCATTTCTGAAGCTGTTAACTGACAATCTGAACGCCAAGTCTCTGCTGAGTTTTTAGTTAACATGTCTAGAAATAACTTGGGGCTTTTTTTCAACCTGCAATTAGGATTTACTTTACCATGATCCAACATTTGGCAGAAACTTTAAGCAACCTGAGTCAGACCACATGATGCTGCTAATTCATTAGAAATAACCTCTACACCAAAATTCTCTACTTCAGCAAATAGATGATTGAAGAAACAGGACACACCCTTAAGATGCAAACTGCCTATTCAGGAAAATAAACCAGAAAGGCTGGCATTCATGCTTTAAGTTCCAAATTTAAAGTGCATCTATGGCAAAGTCTAAACCCTGAGTTGACATGTTATTGAAAAGAAAATATTTTATTCTTGCCAAAATAGTATTTTAATGAATACAAGGAAAGAAACAACCATTTTGCTAAATGCACAGGAAAAGATGAATGTACTTCCTTCGTATTCAAGTCCTAACTTTAATATTAAAATGATCAAACAGAGTCAGCGAGATGGCTCAGTGGTAAAGACGCCTGCCATCAAGCCTAACCACCTGAGTTGAATACCCACAATTCACATTGTGGAAAAAGAAAACCACACCCATAGCATGCTCATGCCCATACATACACACATACAAATTATAAAATGCAATAAAAATGTTTTTAAATAAAACAAAACGATAAAATATAGAGCTAGGGAGATGGCCCATTCACTAAAGTACTTGTCTTGCAAGCATGAAGGTTTGAGTCAGTTCTGCAGAATTCACTTAAAGAGCCTGAAGTGGTAATATGCACTTGTGCCCCCAGCAACAGTGAGATGGGAGCTAAGAGACAGATCCTGGAAGCTTGCTGGCCAGCTAGTCTATCCTATTTGGCCAAGCTTCAAGCCAGTGAGAGACCCTGTCTCAAAAGGTCGGGGAGAGTACCTGAGAAGTGACATCCAAAGTTGTCTGACCTCTAAACACACATGACCACAGACACAAGTACATCCCAAACATGAACACACACATGTGCATAAACACACAAAATAAATTAATAATGATAAAATATAATACCAAACCTTAATGGTCCTTACCTATAAAAAGACCTTTGTTTCACTTGGCCCTCCTACCTCAGCTAAAGTATTTAAAGCTATTGAAATATCTTTTCTATCTTGGACATGACTTTTTCTAATAGGTCTTCCTGAGATTGATTGATTTTTAT
>NW_008358858.1:242474-269827 GCF_000622305.1 Nannospalax galili | reverse complement strand
TTATTATTTATTTATTTATTTATTTATTTATTTATTTATTTATTTTATTTATGGTCGTTTTGAGATAGGGTCTCCCTGCAGCCCCAGCTGGCCTGGAACTTGTTATGTAGACCCAGCTGGCCTGGATCTCATAGAGATCCACCTGCCACTGTCTCCTGACTGCAGTGATTAAAGGTGTGTAGCACCATACCTGGCACCTCCATGATGTTTAATAACAGTTTTTACAACTATTGTTAAAATCTGCTTTTACTGTCACTCAATTTATCTCTATTATTAATCTTCAAGTAGTTTCTCAGAAAAAAAGAGTATTTACTCTACTTCCACATTTCTTTCATCCATAAAAGTAGCTAGAATACTAGCGAACAGTACTGACAATGCCTCCAAAATGAGTAAGTGTATCCACACGCGTGCACATAAACCACATACACGAGCACGCACATACACACATCACAAAAGAATACAAGAAAAACAAGAGCACTTTCTTCCTTAAATATATCCAGTCTCCATTACTGCTTTTCTATATACTCAATTCCCTATACTTGAGGCTCATAAATTATAAAACCTGAGATAGTTCATAAAAGTCTATGACATGCAGGCTGGAGAGTCGGCTCAGTGGTTAAGAACACTGGTTGCTCCTGCAGAGGACCCAGGTTCAAACCCTACCACCCACATGATGGCTAACAACCATTTGTAATCCCAGTTCCAAGGGAAACCAACGCCATCTTCTGACCTCCACGGGCATTGCACAACAGAGGTGCACTTACACACATGCAGGCAATACACTCATATACATAAAATAAAAAATAATAAAAAAGGAATAAAAGAAGTCTATGGCATGCAATTTAACAAAACCAACACCATAATGGGCATGGTGGTGCACTTCTTTAATCCCAGCCCTCAGGAGGCAGAGGCAGGCGGAGATCTTTGTGAGTTTGAGGCCAGCCTGGTCTACATAGTGAGTTCCTGGCCAGCTGGGGCTACAGGGAGACCCTGTCTCAAAAAGACAAAAAACAAACAAAAAAGAACTAACATCACATGCAAATTACTTCATTGCCTTCAATTAATGGTAACTTACTAGATACGAAGATATAGTGTAAGGTCTGTAATCTGGTATTTAAGAGTTCCATGACAAAGGCCATGGTTTGGTGGGACACATCTGTCATCCAAGCACTTGGGAAGCTGATTCAAGAAGACCTATCTCTGAACTTTTTTTAAAATTGTAATTGTTTCTAATACAGCAATAATAACATGAACCTTTATCTACCTACTACTCTTTAGTATCTTTCTTTTTCTCAAATCTTTCATAGCCCAATGAAAGATTAATTCATCAATAACTTTATGACAAGTTCCTACTTTTCTTTAAACCACCAAATTTTTTTCAATATTTTAATTCACATTAAAAAATCCTGAAGTATCAACAGATGGGACTATGTGAAATTAAAAAGTTTCTGCACAGCAAAGGAAACTATCAGCAGAGCACACAGCC
The DNA here is from genome assembly GCF_000622305.1 of Nannospalax galili. NCBI lineage: Eukaryota > Metazoa > Chordata > Mammalia > Rodentia > Spalacidae > Nannospalax > Nannospalax galili. The sequence goes on along the minus strand of NW_008358858.1, from coordinate 268,341 downwards.
CACAGAATGGGAGAAAATCTTTACTAGCTACACATCAGACAAAGGGCTCATATTCAGAATCTACAAAGAACTTTAAATGAAATACCAAGGAAATAAAATTACCAACCAACAAATGAGTCAACAAACTGAATACACAGTTTTAAGAAAAAGAAATGCAAATGTCCAACAACTATTTTTAAAAGTGTTCAATATCCCTAGTCATCAGGGAAATACAAATTAAAACTGCTTTGAGATACCACCTTACCCCAGTCAGAACGGGTATTAAGAAATCCGCCAGCAAATGTGGAGAGAGAGGAACCCTTATTCACTGCTGGTGCGAGTGCAAATTAGCACAGCCAAAATTGGAAATAAGTTTGGAAGCGCCTCAAAAACTAAAAATAAAGCTACCATACGACCCAACTATTTCACTCGAGTGTATACCCAGAGAACTCCACATACTACTATAGAGATATCTGCATCCCATGCTTATCACTGCCTATTCACTACAGCACAAAAAGGAACCAAACTAGTTGTCCATCAACAAATAAATAATAAAAATCTGGTACATATATAAAATGGAATATTATTCAGTTCTAAAGAAAAATGAAATCGCAAAATTCACATTCATCCTAGTATGAACCAAGAATGTAAAATACTAAATGAGGTAAAATAAAAAAACTCAGAAATAAAAACTTAAATGTCTTCCCTCATATGTGGATCCTAGCCTATGATGCATACAAGTACATATGTAAACAAATGCACATGTGGATATACTATAATATTTAGAATCAAGAACCAGAAAGGGTAATTGAAAAGAAAAGCATACTTTGTGGGGGATTTCTCATGGTAGATGTGTGTATTCAACTTTCTGCATACTGAATCAGCAGGAGCCACTTCTGCATTTCGTAAGAGTTCAATAAGTGCTGTCCCCTTCAGGCAGCACTGAGACTGGACTTCCTTTTTGACTTCCTGACCATTACTGCAGTGGGAACTGAACATGACTGGACACTGAACACGTTTCACATTGACCTACTTGGAGAAAGCAATTTTGTTGTTGCTAATGTTTGATGCAGTTATGTGTTCTATGCTTGGATGTTTTTTAAAAAATATTTACTATTTTTATTTTATGTGTATGAGTGTATTGCCTGCATGTAGGTAAGTGCACCCGTGTTGTGCAATGCCTGCGGAGGACAGAAAGGCTGTCGCATCCCCTGGAATTGGGGTTACAGACAGTTGTTAGCTGTCATGTGGGTGCTGGGATTTGAACCCGGGTCTTCTGCAAGAACAACCAGTGTTCTTAACCGCTGAGCCATCTGCCATCTTTCCAGCTCAGGGCGCCATTTTTTTTTTTTTTTTTTTTAATAAGAGCTGTCATTGTTGGAAATTCTTAAGTAAAACTGATTTACACAGAATTTATAAAGAAAAAAGTCCTGTATAAAAAATATTTTGTAAATAAGCTCACTTTTGTCTTTTCATTCCATCCTAAGTAATGTGCAATATAACACAAACACAAACCCAGAGGAAAAAAAAAAAAGTTTTGTGGGGTTTTTTGTTTGTGTGTGTTGTTGTTTTTTGGTGTTTTGTTTTGTTTTTGAGACATGGCCTCTAGTAGTCCAGGCTAGCCTCCAACTCACTCTGTAGTGGAGGCTGGTTTTGAAATCCTAATCCTCCTGCATCCACTTCTCAAATGTTAGGATTACAGGTATATGCCACCATGCTTAGTTCATGTAGAAAAATTTTAATGTATTATTTAACCAGCCAGATAGCTTTTAATAGTTATGCCATGAACATCAAAATTACCAGTGTCTTTTTCTTTAAAAAAAAAAAAGTCGCTTTTATAGTTATATAATCCTTGAAAGTCTTTGTGTTATGTGTATGTTTGATATGTATAATATGCTTGTATATGTGCAGGAAAGTATGTATGCACATGTATGTAGAAGCCAGAGACACGCTGCAGTGTCTTCTTTCTCAATCTTATTTTTTCCAGAAAAGGTCTCTCACTGAACGTGAGGCTCATTGATTTGGCTGGACTTGTTGGCCAGCAACCTCTAGGGAAACTCATGTCTCTGCCCCAGGATTGCTAGGGTTTCAGGTACAAGCTGCTGTGTCCTGCTTCTACTTGGTGCTGGGTGTCAAACTCAGGTCCTCAGGCTTGCATGGCACAGAAAATACTTTACCAACTGAGCCGTCTCCCCAGTCCAAGTCTTTTCTTGAGAAGCATAAAATATATGATAGGTATATAATTTATGATCTAGAATTCTAACTAATATCTACACATAAGAACCACTGCATACCTTTTTTGGGAGGGAAATCATATGTAAATTCAACTAAAGGTGTTTTGTAGAATGTAAAGCATTCTACAAAAATGCAGAATGGAAGTGCGCATGTGTAGATACTGTATTTCTACATGGATGTACAAGCAGGCACATCAGTTCAATGTGTCATGCTTAATACAGTTAAATAACAACAGTAACAACACAAAAACAAAACTATCTCAAAATAACATATGTTGGTTGAGAAATGTGCCTAAGATCATAATTAATAAGGTTGGTGGCAATAAGAGCTGTTTCTAGATATTACATGGTAACTCAAGGCCAGATGCTGACTAACTCACCTGTGTACATAATGGAGCTGATGAACTGAGTCAATTGCTATCACCATCTCAGCCAAGTAAAATCGAGCCATATCTTCAGGCAATCTATCTTCAAATTTGCTGAGCAGAGTAAGCAAATCCCCACCAACATAATAATCCATAACCAGGTACTGTGAACAAAAATAAAATGTACTCAGTAAGTAATAATGGTAAAAATTAATATATTTAATGCATCCCAAGGTCAAATAGGATTGAGCCAAATATTTATGGTAGCTAATTACTTATGTGTTAACTAACATTAAGTATGTAAGATATTTATCAATAATAATAATAGTAGTAAGACTTCTAAATTTCATAAGCAATAAAAACTTTAAATCCTGGTGCGGAACAGCAAGGTTACTATTTTTGTCGTTTTGTAGTTTGCAAAATAAATGACAACATTACCACTTACAAAGAAATGTAGCTTTACCAACATTTCAGAAGAATAAACAGTTTAATTTCAAAAATAAAATTGAAAAATAAAACTAAGAAGGATAATATTTATATTGAAAAAAATGATATTTATCTTCATCAGCCTTACATCTTCCTATTTCACCTTGGATGAGTAAGAACTGCAACCAGCACCAGTCTATGGATCAGAATTTGAAAACTACCATCATACAGACCGTAGTGATTTCCACCATTTGTTTCTCTTCCCTTTTTCAATTGAGTACAAATTCCAGATTGCATTTTTGTCAAATATACAAAAACAGAAGTAAACCAATTTTAGCTATGGATGTGTGTATGTTTGTACCAAAAAAGGAGCGTACACCAGAATGTCCAACAGGTTCTCCGAGTTAGACAGCAGGCAGTGCTACAGATCTTGTTATGTTCTAGACTAGTTTCCAAATATATGTTACAAAAACATGTCTATATGCATATGTGCTACTTGGCATGCCTCAGCATTGTGATGATTTTATTACAGGACAGGAACATATCAAGGACATCACTGAGTGGACATTATGACTTAAAATCATCTTGAGGAAAATTCTACTACAATACATAAAAATTATAAGCACAGAAAATGTATGTTAAACCAAAGAAACTAATTTTATGTATTTTAAAGCTAAGAAAATAGATTTGGAATCTTGGTCTATAGCTTACTTGCTGGATTTACTAAACCTAATGCTTAACTCAATGACGCAGCTTAGAACAAGTTAATGGAATGTAATAAAATTCTATTAACATTATCAAGTTATTAGAAACGGAGAGAGATGGAGAAGAAGCCAGTAACTCTTGTTGTTTAAAGTATGTGAAGAACTGAAACAAGCAAGGGACCTGGTAAAGCACAAAAACAAGAGCAATTAATACGTTCTAATATTTATTTACAGAAAGTTATATAACAGCCCGGGCCTGGGGACACATGGCTTTAATCCCAGCACTTGGGAGGCACAGGTGGATCTCTGGGAGACCTAGGCCAGCCTGGTCTACATAGTGAGTTCCAGGCCAACTGGGGCTACAGGGACACCATGTCTCAAAACCAACAAACAACAATAACAAAAAGGCATACAACACATAAGTCATACAACTCAGCCTATGAGTTAAATATATTTATTATTTTGTACCAGAGGATATTCCTAAGAGATAAAAGGTCCCTAACCAAAGGGCTTTTCTCTTGAAATGGTTCTCAATTCTTGTTACATCAGACTTTTGCCTTTTCTTTCTCTTTGATTAACTGGATTAAATTCAATCATCAAGGTTTTGATGAGTCTATTACTCACTAATCTCTACAGAATCTACTATTTCTTTTTTTTTTTTTTTTTTTTAAGAAGGGTCTCCCTGTGGCCCCAGCTGTCCTGGAACTCACTATGTAGACCAGACTGGCCTTGAACTCACAGAGATCCATCTGCCTGCCTCTGCCTCCCAAGTGCTGGGACTACAGGCGTGTGCCACCACTCCCGGCGAAATCTACTATTTCTATCCACTAACAGAATCCTAATTCAGACTACAGCCTCTCTGTGACATTTACTGTTCTATTCCACAGCAATAGAAAATATAGAGTACAGAACTAGAAGAATACTTGTTCATTCACCATTTACAGACATTTGTAATATACTTTCAGAGAATTTATAATCTGAGGAGAAAGATAATTGATGATCAATTTTGGTGCTTCATAAATACACTGACAGGAGAAAAACAAGGGGAGCTGCTACAGGCTCTTAACCAGTCACATGGCAGACAGACATACAATCCAGAGCTGCTCAGGTGGCTGAGGCAGGAAAATTACAAGTCAAAGTCAGCCTGAGAAACTTGGAGATCAGCTTAAAATTCAAAACTATTTAAAGAGCTCAAGATATGGCTCTGTGGTAGACCATTTACCTACCATGCATAAGGCCCTCGTTCAATCCCCAATGCTAGGTCAGGGAACAAAAACAGAATCCAAACTTTGAATTTGATTCACTGATTTGTCTCAAGTTTATTTTTAGTGAAGCAGTGAAGACTATTTCCTAATAGGTAGAAAGTCTATTATCTAGAAAATCTGTTCTTTCCTCCTACTCAAGATGTGCCTTTATCATACTTTAAGATCCCAAATGTGCAAATCTGGAACTATATTCTATCATTCTAATTCATTTCAGAGTAAAATTTAGTGACTGGTAGGACAGGTTTTTATTCATAAGCTACCTTAAATATATTACCCAATGTGGCTAAAGTGTCTTTAAAGAAGTTTGAATAAACATAAACCACAAGGTAACACTTGTAAAGTAAATGAAGAAAGAAAATAATCATAAAATAAAAAGCCCCTATCAATTGTTAAGAGAATAAACAATCCAACAAAACTAGGCTGAGGATATTAACAGGAAACTGACATAACAAGAGTCACAATCAGTCAATTAATACATGCTTAATGTGGGCAATACATCAGGAAAGTGAAAACCAAAACATCTGCAAGATACTCCCTTTACCACCACAACTTTGGGGAGGGACAATAACAAGAAGCAAATTTGCATCACAATATGCTATAATCCTTTGGAAAAGTCATTTCATGGTATCAGAATTTTCAATATGGGCTGAAGACGTAGCTTAGTCAATAGAGTGTTCACCTAGCACACACAAGGGCCTTGGTTCAGTCCTGAGCACTGTATAAACTGGGTATATGATCATAATCCCAGCACTCAAGGGGTAGAAGAATCAAAAGTTCAAGGTCATCCTCAGGCTACATAGCAAGTTAGAGGCCAGCTTAGGATAGTTGAGATGCTGCCTCAAACAAACAAGCAATTAAGAATTTTCCTTGATCTAACATTATGGATCTGAGCAATCCAATTAAAACCAATGTCCCAGCCAGGAATGATGGAACCTACCTATAATCATAGTACTTGTGAGGCTGAGGCAGGAGAATCACAAATTCAAGGCCATACGAGTTAACATTAGAGACCTTGTCTCAAAAGATAAAGTCCAATATGTAAGGAATATATACAAGTATACTTAGTACACAGAACTGTTGCTAACTGCAACAATCAGGAACAATATGAACAGTGATCAAAAAGTAAACAGTTAAATTATACAATATTCATTACTATTACTGTGATTACTTTGTTCCCTATTTCATGGGCATATATAATTAGTCTTTTTGGTAGTTTTACAACATTTCAGTAATCTAGTTAAGACAAAGAGATTAATGGTTAATCTTTAGGGCCCAACTTTGGTTTTAATTCCTCCTTGCCATCTTTTTCTACTATAAAAACACTAATAATTTCTGTCTTCATACATTGATTTTTATAAGGAATTTAGAGTTCACATGAGTTACTACAACTTAAAATTCAAATATCTTCCACCTTTTAAACAATTTACAAATAAATGCTAATTCAAGAAACAAAGTTTAAATTTTTTTAAATTTATTTATGTGTATGAGTGTCTTGTTTGCATGTATCTAAGTGTACCACATGTGTGCAATGCCTGTGGAGGCCAGAAGAAAGTGTCAGGTTTCCTGGAACTGGAGTTACAGACAGTTGTGAGCTGCCATGTGGATGCTGGGAACTGAACCTGGGTCCTCTGCAAGAGAAGCCAGTGCTCTTAAATCACTGAGCCATCTCTCCAGCCCAAGAAACAAAAGTTTTGCTTAAACATTTCCTATCTTTTTTCTTCAAGCATAAAATAAACAGGAAACTGTGAATAAGAACACAGGAGGAAAAGATAAATTTCACTGATTCATAATATTCAGAGAGAAAAAGATTTTATGTATTAATATTGATACAACAATTTTGAATATAATGATTTTTTTCTAAGGAAAAAAGTTCTAATCACATCTTAGCATCATACATTAACCTATGCACCTTCCTGTGAAGCACATACAGGTCCTCTCTTGATCTAAATTTATTTTTCATAGTCTGTGCGCAGTGATATCTAGGAAAGGGAAATCAAAATCCAATCATCTTGAGTTGTATAACACTATAAATGTTTGGATACTTACAAGCTAATAATGGCTAAAAGTTACTTTGAAAAATAAATCATTTAATAAAATCTCTATTTTGGTATTGGTAACTAGATGTGTCCACATTCTTAAATGGCTTTACTTTCTAATATTTTCAAATGTTCAAAAGAGTACCTGTGGTGACAATTAAAACTTCTAAATCCTGGCTCTTCTAAGTAACAAGAGTTTTCATTTTGATCATCCTTCAAATACTGTGTTATTTTTACTCTAATGTAATTAATGACTGGTATACATATTATATCTCTCAAAAGTCTCTGAAGAAGAAATGCAAATCACAGTGAAATGCGAAGTGCAAATGAGACTAAATAATTCAAAGATACAATGACAATCACAGTTCAGCCATTTTTTTCTTATTTTAATACTTCTGGCAAATTTTTGCTATTTAAAATTTGGTACTTGAGTGCTTTATATCTATCTCTACACACTTCTATATTATTTCCACATTTATAACAAAAAGTATATTTTAAGGAATGTACATATCCACCATGATAAATCTCTAACAGACTACACTGATGGGGTTTTAGTCTTCATTACTTTTGAAATTTATCACGATAAATACTATGATTTTCCTAAGCATAAATACCTAGTATGGATTCAATTAGGATTTTGCTGACAAATCTATGTAAGAATTTTTATCCGCATGATATACTCATCCCTACAACTGGGGAAGTTACACTAAACCCAACTCAAACATCATTCCACTCACTTTAGTATCTGAACAACGAATACATGCAAAGCTCTACCATGTCATTTTTCAAATAACAATTTTGACTATAAACCACAATCCTACATACAGTGGATAGGATGAGTCAGTGTATTAAAAATCAAATGTTACAAATCACTATTTGCTCTTATTGCCATAACCATCCATTTTTCTTCCTACTGAATTTTAATGCATCCTACAACCCATTAAACTGGTCTTATATCCAACTTCATAATGTTTTTATAAGATTATTATAATCTATAAGCATGTAAAGGATATAAATGCTTATAGTAACAGCTTCAATACCTGTATCTGACTTGACATCAGACAAACCTCTCAACTACTGTAGCTAAACGGACCTTTAGTTTTATTTTAGCTAAAGGCATTAGGGCTCATTCTTTTTATTTTTAATTTTTTTTAAGTTCTACCAAACAGTCAGGGGTATCGTACAGGCTAGGAATGGTGATACATGCCTTTAATCCCAGCACTTGGGAGGCAGAGGCAGGCAGATCTCTGTGAGTTCAAGGCCAGCCTGGTCTTCATAGTGAGTTCCAGGCCACCAGGAGATCCTGTCTCAAAAAGACAAAAACAACAACAACAACAAAAAACCAGAGATATTGTACATACACACGTTAGTTGTGTAGCAGACTTTAAAAACATAAAGCTTGGGACTGGAGAGGTGACTTAGTAGTTAAGAGTAAGAGCACTGGCTGCTCTTGCAAGGACTTGGGTTCGATTCCCAGCACCCATGTGGCAGCTAACAACTCTAACTCTTAATTCCAAGGGAATACGATGCCCTCTTTTGACCTCCACAGGCACTGCATGACACAGGTGCACTTACATACATGCAAGCAATACACCCATACACATAATAAAAATAATTTTTTAAAAATGTAAAGCTAAAATGAAGTAAGATTCATTCCAACTGGAAGTTCTGGAAATGACTATTTTAATATATGGGATTTCAACACAATTTTAAGATATCAGCTGGATTTCAACGGGAACAGAGAGGATAAATGGCACTGGTGTTTAATACAAGTGTGGATACATACAAAGAATGCTCAAGAGGGACCTAGGACTTATCTTTTCCTTTCTTTTTAACCAGATACTATATTTAGCACCATTGGCTATCTCTTCTACTCCTCTGTGTCTGTGTGTGTGTGTGTGTGTGTGAGAGAGAGAGAGAGAGAGAGAGAGAGAGAGAGAGAGAGAGAGAGAGAGAGAGAGAGAGAGAGAGAGAGAGAGAGAGAGAGAGAGAGAGAGAGAGAGAGAGACAGAAACAGAGACAGAGACAGAGACAGAGAGACAGACAGAACCTAGGGCCTTGAGCATACTAGGGGTGTGCTTTACGCCTGAATGCACTCCCAGTCCAGTTCTCCAGGTTTAGTTTCCACTGTGCAGTGTCTTGATCATCTGTCTTGCTCTGACCACACCCACAATTTTCTTCTTGGGTTCCTCAGGTCCATCTACTGTAGGCACACCTGAACTTGCTTTCACATTTACAAGCATTACTCCATGATTCTTTTTTCTGTCTTGTATTTGCTGTTATTATCAAGAGGAGTTGGCCAAGTTCTCTTGGTCAGTAAAGGCTTGGCAGGCCAAGAGATGAAATTAAGGACTTAATGGAGGTACTTATATAGTACGAGATAAAACAAATTTCCACATTTCCCTAGCTTTAACAATCTGTCCCTGTTGCTCCTGATGGCTTCAATTCTCTGAGCAACTGTTTTCAACAAAGGAACAAGTTCACTTTCCCTTACCACATTTCTCAGCTTTGCAATCATGCATGATTCCGTTAACTGAACACTGGTAAATGGCTTTTGTTGCCTGTCTAACAAATGAGCCTCTCAGAAACGAACTAGGCTATAGACACATTTTCATTTTTTACTTCTGTTTACAAATTATACTATAATGAGGTATTCTTATTCTGCTCTAAATTTTCTAGTTTTTCCGATCACTTCTTTCCTGTGGATTGAGAATGTGATGCATAGTGAATCTGGCTATGCACATGTATACTATATTCTATTAGCACAGATGTGGTATGTTTGCATAATAAACACAATGCTTTGCTATTTTATACATTAAAAATCTACTTTCCTGTACATTAAAAGCAGATTTGAGGACTACTCTTTGTTCATTATTCTGATACAATAGACATGCATCATTGATGAAAACTAATAAAATCTTATGGTACAGCAATATGCACAGAACTCAAAATGTTATCAAGTTATATCACTTTGGCAGTTTGTAGACAATATGTATATCGTAAGTGTAGCTATGCCCCAATACAACTCTATAAAACATTCATGTCACAAACAGTACTCTCTGCATTTTACTTCCACTATTTAAAAATACAAAAAAAAAAATTCTTACCTCACAGACTATACAGAACTTGGTGGCAGCTAGATTTGTGCTGCAAGCTGCCATTTGCTTAACCTGATCTGTAAGGTGAGAACTCCAAAGCATGTGGTGCCGCTCACTGTCTAGAAGCACCAAGGTCATATATATGGTCCACTGAATGAATTGCATTACAACTGAAACCCAACATGTTCCACATTCATCAATCATCTGCTCCTCTGACCTTCCTCTTTCTGCTAGCATGGCTGTGTGTGCCTAGAATCCCAGAACAAGGCTAAGGCAAGAAGATCAGTCAGACCTTGGGCAAAAACAAATCACTGACTCCTCTTTTCACCAATGACATTCAAACCCACAACACTCTAATCAGTTGACCTCCTGGCCCCTCCTCTTCATCCCTACTTAGAAATCTTCCCACTTATCTAAGCCCTCACCAGCTGTCATCTGAATATTGTAAAAATCCCAAAGTCTCCTTGCCTCCAGTTTTGCTCCTAAAATCCACAAGCAGCCCTGCTGCCACTTTACATTGGGTATGAAATGTATAACTGACAACAGTCTCATTCTCCTTGGAATTAAAATTCAACTCAGCTGAATACTGAACACCTTCTTTCCCCTAGTTGTAACACTGTACTCACACTAGTCGTCCTCTTTTGCCCCAGAAAACCCTTATGCTTTCCTGCCACAAGCCTTACTTAAAGTACTGAAACAGCAGTTTTCAAACTTGGCTCTGTAATGACTGCTGAGTGGCAATGAAGGAAGGTGAGACGAGGACGACAGGAGACCAGTGTGGGCATTCCCACTGCGATGTCTACACTCAGATAGAATGCCATTTTAAAACAAAATATACAACAAATTTTTTAAGGTGCTGACCATCTAATCTGCTTAGCAAAACATACATGGTTCTGTCATGTGACTCATTCCTCCTCCCTCATTATACCATCCTTCAACATGAAGGTGACAAGCTGCTCCCAATCTGTTTCTGCTCACCAACACCTACCCTGATGTCCCTCCCTTGCTTTAGCTACCTCGTCTATGTCTTGGAAGAGTCTTCACTGACTTGATACCTTTGAATAAATGTAGCATTTTCATCATGTAAACTACTCTAAAAATATTACCTTTATGAATTTAGACTTATCTGGTAACCTTTATGTAAATAAAAGAACCCTAAGAAAAGCAAACTTCTTTCCTTACTCACTATTCTATCTCCAGGTTCCAAGACCAGTGTCCAGCAGAGAGCACATGGCCAGAAAGTGCTTAGCAAAAAAAGGGAAGTGTGCTCCTATTCTTTATATTCCATTGTTAGCATCTGGGACACAGCTGCATTTCAAGAAATGATTTCTTTTTAATTTTATGGGCATGAGTATTTGAGCCTGCAGGTATATAAGTGTACCATGCATGCAGTGCCCACAGAGTTCAGAGGAGGGTATCAGATTCCCTAGAACTAGTATTCTAGATGGTTGTTAGTGCCCATGTGGGTGCTGGGAAGCAAACCCAGGTCCTCTGCGAGAACAGTCAGTGCTCTTAACCACGGAGCCATCTCTCCAGCCTCATGAATGCTTTTCTTAAAATTAAATATATATATAAATCTGGAAATCAAATACAGTCAAAAACCGAAGAGTTGTGAACAGCAGGCCAAGGAGTTGCATACTCCACTGGGAAAACACAACCTTATTTAATATTTGACTTTATTTTCCTGTTTCTTGTTTCTCTATTCATTATTTATTCTCAAATCCAACAGCTTCTAATATTTTGATTTTCTTCTAAGTTCTTCCCCAGCTCTTGTGACATAACTCATGACGTCAGTATAAACATGGTTGAACTTAAGGTAGCACATGGCCACTTCTGAAAGTATGTGAACTTTTAAAATCAAAGCACTACTAGTGAAACATATTGGGAAAGACAAGAAAAGAAAGTCTCTTAGACTCTCTCTACAGAATTTAACTAAAGGAAGTCAAACCACTCTGCGTTTGCTTATTTAAAAGCATTAAGCCTTTGCCTTTGCTGGGCCAGTGGTGCACATCTTTCATCCCAGCAGGGGCAAGTGAATCTCTGAGACTGTGGGGGCATCCTGGACTACACAGCAAGCTCCAGATCACATGGAGCTATAGGGAGACTGTGTCTCCCAAAAAAAACAAAAAACTCTATTATCTTGTCTCTTATGATAAAAAATAAAAGTATAAGCAAATTAAATAGAAAAGTACTGAATCTCTGGGAGGAAAAATTCTCACACCAAGTACACACCTTATATTCTGTGAAATGCAATGATTTTTTTTTTACATTTAAAAAAATCTACATTTAAGTAATATTTAAAAGACAATGATGCAAAATTTTGCCAACTAAAGATTAAGGATACAGGAAAATAAAGATGGTTCATTCTTACTAAGTTATTGTCATCCTGGAAAGCATAGTGCAGGGTTGTTATCCATTTACTGTCTCCATTGACTAACACATCCCTCTCTTCACGAAAGCATGCTGTCTGAAAAGGAAAGAAAAGTATTTTAGCAAACACTTATATAAACTTGGGAAATACTATGCAAACAATTGTTCAAATGTTTAGTTTCTATTCTAGAAAAAGAGTGTGTTCAATATCGTATTCAATATTCAATATTGAGTGTTTCAACAACTCGGAGTTTCAAAACAGAAACTGGCCTATTGGAATAGTATACTTCAGAAAATATTTTACTTTTAAAAATACTATTATAGTTCAAAATAAGGAGAAAAAGCACAAAATTACTAAACAATATACAAATGTATACAAACATATATACAAACAATATACATATGTATACAAACATATATACAAACAATATACATATGTATACAAACATATATACAAATGTCCACATTTGCCATATTGATTTCTACCCTTCCGGAAGACATAAAGTGCAAGTATTGGCCTTCCAGGCCTCTTGCATTCTCCTCCTTTCCTTAAACTTTCAATATCTCAAGATAGTACACAGCCTACTAAGCACATGATTTAGTCACAAAAGGACCCTGCTTCGATTCCCAGCACCCACACGGCGGGTATGAACCATCCTTAACTCCAGTTCCAAAGGAATACGAAGCCCTCTTCTGACCTCCGTGGCACTGCATGACACGGGTGCACTCACATACATGCAGGCAGTACACTCATATACATAAAAACAAAAACAAAAAAAACCCAGAAGTTATTTAAAAATTTTGTTATAAATTTGCACTTTTCCAACTGACTCCTTTTTACTAAATGACCATTTCCTTTTCAAGTGCTGTGCTCTTTCACTGTTGGATTGCATCAGAGTTTTCATAGGCACTAATGGAATAGAAGCTATTTCCAACTCTGTCATTCCAATGTGGTAATGATCATGCATCTACATGGATATAAGCATTTCTCTACTGTACACTGTAAAAACAAATGCTAGAGATAAGCAAATTTCAACTTTTCCAGAGAGCAATCCTCTCTTCCAGTGCTGGACCAATTGCAATCCCCATTCCTCCTCCCCACATCTTCAATTCCACCTGGCATTATTAGACTTAAACAGTTGTCAGTACGATGCTGTGAAATCGTATTTTTGTTTTTTTTTTTTTTTTTTTTTTTTTTTTTTTTGAGGCAGGGTCCCTGTAGCCACAGCTGGCCTAGAACTCACTATGTACACCAGGCTGACCTGGATCTTACGGAAATCTGCCTGCCTCTGCCTCCCAAGTGCTGGAATCAAAGACATGTACCACCATGCCTGGCAATTTGCACTATTATATACATATTCTGGAGAATCTTGGAAATGGAATGATTAAAGATTAAAAAAGTCATTTTATATAATTCTAAAACATACCAACTTTAATATTTTAACTAAAAAGAAAACAAAGAAAAAGTAATTATACCAGAAACAAAAAGAAAAAAAACTGACAGGTGAAACAAAGCATAAAGTTTCACCTGTCATGCTTAAACAATTTTATTGTCCACTTGGGTCCAAACATGATCATTAACTATTTACACAGTATACTCTTGGAAATTTTCTAGGTATGCATAAGTAAGGAAACACACACACACTGTATGCATGCATGTATGCCCCTTAATGTGGTAACCCACCTCTCCTATCTTACTCCTTCCTGTAAATGGGATGTAGTGCTCTATAAGCTATTTATATTTTGAAAAAATAAACATTTGAAGCTCTTATCTAATCTGTAAAAGATTTTAGGGGTACCTCTTCAGAGTGGGGAATGTTAGAGTAGCAAAAAGCCTCATTTAAAAAAAAAAAGAGTACATGAAGGTTTTCAGGAAAAAGTGATGGAAAAATATGGGAAGAGTTAGGAGGGGAGGGAGTGGGCATGGATTTGATCAAAACACCTTATATGCATGTATAAAATTCTCAATAATTTTTTTAAAAAATAAACTATTTTTAAAAGTTTAAAAAAATTTTGAGTATCTTGCCACATATATACATAGAAACCTGCCTAATTTTTCTTAATAGTTATATCAACTATGTTAAAATACACACTGAAAAGATTATCACATTATTCTATACATATACACAATACATTCCATACGTGTTTTTGTTTGGTTTTGTTTTACAGTGCTAAGAATTGAACTCAGAGGATCTTGTGCATGCTAGATAGGCTTTGTACTAGTGAGCTATGTCCTCAGCTCCTAAAGTAGGTACTTAGTTATTACTATAACATAGATTAAATAACCATGATACATGAAACAAATTATTATACAATTAGCCCTCGTATTCTCATGCACATACATAAGACTTACTTTGCCAAACAGAATTGACAAAGCCAGGCATTAAATGAAAATATCAGAGAAAACCTAAACTTGAACCATATGAAATGGTGGTTTTTATCTGTCAGATTATTAAAATCTATAACATTATGTTCTAGTTAACCTTAGGGAGAAAAAAGCATCATGTGTGACCTACTTACTATGTCCTGTTTATAATTTAAGTGAAGATATGGCTACAGATACCATTTTAGAGGTTGTAAAGACTGACAGAGCCTAGGAGACCACTATTCCTGGCTTTATCTTACAATGACAGTGACCAGAAATTTTATAGACATTCCAGCTACCAGAAAACTACCAATGTTTCATTTGATTGACAATTCCAAACTAAGTAAAATTCCAAACACTTTAGTCAAAACAACAGATTAAACTGTGGGTTCTAATCTCTCCTATACTGTTCAGTTAAAAAATAAATGTTTTCAAAGATTAAAAATATACAATAAACTATGATATATCCACCGAGCATAGTGGTGCACACCAATTTAATCCCAGCACTCAGGAGGCAGAGGCAGGCAGATTTCTGTGAGTTCAAGGCCAAACTGCTCTAGAGTTCCAGGCCAGGGAGCTACAGGGGGCTACAGGGAGACCCTATCTCAAAAAAGCCAAAAAAAAAAAAAAACCACTCAAAAAACTATGATTTAAAAAATTTCTAGTATATACAGAAGTAGAAAGACAGATACAAATTCCTCCACCCAATACACCCACCACTCAATTCCAACAATTACCTTATTAGCCAGTCTTGTTTCATTACACGCTCACACTCACCACTCTCCCTCAGTTCTAATCCCGAAAACACATACAACATTCTAAGAAAAGGCCTCAGCCGTCATGCCAATTATCCATAAATATTTAACTATGAAGGTGCTCTTTAAAGTCTTGGATACTGAGTCTACATTTTTTGCTTCAATGTAGCATTATCTTCGGTTGGTTATTGACAACTGGAAAAGGGGATCCTACTGGTGTCCAACAAGTAGAAGCCAGGATCCTACACCCCGTAAGTGCACAGAGTATTCTCCAAAAGAAAGATTCATCTGGCTCCAAGTGCCAACGGTGGCCCTGTTAAAAAACTGTTCTGCATCCTTAAACCATGATAAATGTACACTCCATGGATGTGGGGATTCAATGATATTTTTCTGATTAAAAAAATAAACAAACAAAAAAAACCACCTCAATTAGACAACATATCTAAAGAAAATGTTTTAAAACTTCCCTGCACGCAAAATGGGATATTTAGGCCACTAAAAACACAATGACTGAGGCATGGCAGCATTTGCCTACAATCACAGCGCTTGCCAGGTGAGGGCAGAAAATCAGGGTTTCAGGTCATTCTTGCCAGTCAGGGGACATGAGACTGTCTCAATAAAACAAAACGAAACCTCACAATGAACATGTACAGGGGCTACTAGACTCACAAGGCTGACTTAAGTTGAGTCATTCGTTTTCCCAACTTTCAAATTTCAGTCAAGCTTTTGCCAGAATGATGTGACTTTCATACGTGCTACATTTCTCTATATTCAGTAATGCATTCTTTAAATTTCATCCTTAAATGGACCGGTGGGATAATAAGCAACTGAATTTTTGTGTTGAAACAGAAGTTAAATAAGGACCATACATAAATGATAATTCTGTAAAGATGTCACATGACTCTTTAGAACATTCATAAAATATATTCAACTGGCAATCCTATATAGCTCATCAAAAGTGCATGCACAGTGATTATGAGATGGTTCAGTCAGCAAAAGCACTTGCTGTGCAAGCCTGAAGCCCCGAGCTCAGTCCCAGGGTCCCAAGGTAGAAAGAAGGAACCAACTCCTGAAATTGTCCTCTGACCTCCAAACACATACTGTGGCACAGACATGCTTGTACTCATAGACTCACATGCCATTCATGCACACTGATGATGATGATGATAAATCTATACATACATGGAAATCATGAGTCCAAAAAGAAGTCCGTGAATGATCATACCTATTTTGACTTCTCACTAGGGATACTTTATCTCTTACTCATAGAATACTGTCACAGATACACATGGAGTCAGTGCGCTATATCCTTATGAATATTTATAAATGCATGCATGTATATGTAACATAATAAAGAGGAGGAAAAGAAATTGAGAGGGAGTGGGGGGACATGGGAGGAATTTGTGAGGAAGCAGGAGGGATGGAAATAATGCAAAAACAACACTTAGAGATGAAATTCTCAAAAATAAAAACATTAAAAGTTTTAAAAGAATATTGTCACGAGAAATCTTTTCAAATAATAACCGAATATTTCTCTAATCTATTTGGATAGAGGAAAAGTCAAGTTTTTTCATTTTTGCAAAGAAAATGGAATTTTAACTTGAAAAAAGGATCTAAGATTTCCAATATTAGATAGATCTTTTTTTTTTTGGTCTTTTAGAGACAGGGTCTCCCTGAAGACCCAGCGGTCCTGGAACTCACTATGTAGACCAGGCTGGCCTTGAACTCACAGAGATCTGCCTGCCTCTGCCTCCCGAGTGCTGGGATTAAAGGTGTGCGCCACCACGCCTGGCAGATCTTTTTATATCATGACATGAATTGATTGTTTTTTGTTGTTTGTTACTTGCTTGCTTGTTTTTGGAGACAAGATCTACTGCAGCCCAGGCTAGCCTTGAACTTGCTATGTAACTGAGGACGAACTTGAATTCCTAACCCCCACCTCTATCTCCTAAATGCTAGGATAGCCCAGAAACTTTTCAATTTACTTTTAAGTATACAGTCTATATATTTAATGGCCACAACAAACATGAACTGTATAGTTTTTAACTTGTCAGTAGTTTTTTAATAGAATTAAGAAAGAAAAACCATTTCATAACATCCATAATTGGCAAGTGTGTTGAAAAACACACACATTTACTTTCTCTGAGTTTAAAGATATACTAGTCCAACATTAATACATTTTTTTTCTTTTAATATTTTATTTTATTATTTTTATGTGTATGAGTGCATTGCCTGCATGTATGTGAGTGCGGTATCTGCAATGCCACAGAGGTCAGAAGAGAGCTTCAGATTCCCCTATAACTGGAGTTAAGGACAGTTCATAGGTACCATGTGGGTGCTGGGAATCGGACCCGGGTCCTCTGCAAGAGCAGTCAGTGCCCTTAACCACTGAGCAATCTCTCCAGCCAACACCTTTTTGTAAAACAATAGTTCCCAAAGTTTGAATGTATCCCTTACCCTAGCCCAGGATTTCCACTAAAAATGAGTTTAATTTGGGGAGTAGGTAAGTGGAGACCTCAAGGCAGCGCCCAACAACATCTCTATCTTTTTTTTTTTAATTTATTTATTATTTTTATTTTATGTGTATAAGTGTTATGCCTGCATGTAGGTAAGTGCACCCATGTCGTGCAATGCCCTCGGAGGACAGAAGAGGCTGTCAGATCCCCTGGAACTGGAGTTACAGACAGTTGTTAGCTGCCATGTGGGTGCTGGGATTCGAACCCGGATCTTCTGCAAGAACAGTCAGTGTTCTTAACCGCCGAGCCATCTCTCCAGCCCCCATCTCTATCTTTTATTATTTAAATCTTTTATTGATTTTGTGTGTGTGTGTGTGTGTGTGTAGGTCAAAAGACAACTTTGTGGAGCCAGCTTTCCTTCCACCAGGGGCTCTAGGATGGAACCTCTGCTGAGTCATCCCAGGGCCCTCGTATCTTCTAATTTTACACTGTGGACACTTTTTGGATGACATGACTGGTTCTGATATATTTCCTCTCTTATTTTTAAATTTTTCTTTTACAAAAACACAAAGTTAATTTAGGTGAAATAATTAAATGTACTAATAATTTGACTCTATCTTGCTAAGAATTCTTACTGTACATAAGCTTACAGAAGTATGTCAACATTCATATACAAAGATTTTTACTACAACATGATTTAAAATAGCATATATAAGACACAACCTACATGCCTATCAGTCAGTGTTTTTAAACTACAAGACTTACCTCAGCTCTTTTCAGCATTTCCCATTTATTCAAAATTTTCATGGCAAATACTTTATCTGCATTTTTCAGTTTAACTACAGCAACCTAGAAAAGAGAAAAGAAATACAACATTTAAAGTATGGCAAAAAAAAATACTTTTAATCCATTTTCCTTTTTCTTCTCTGCAAAAACAAATATACGCCAATTATCAATTATTTCAACACAGCTTGACTTCTGAGATCCTAAATTAAATGTCAAATTAAAATGTTACATTAGTGAACATATGCCAAACAAGCAATCTTATTTGTGAACACTATCGGCTACTTATTATATGCTATATCCTCCTCCTTTCCAAGTTTTCTGCCCAGGAATTTAAATTCAACAGCCACTATTACTGAGTAATTGCCCAGTATGTAGAATATGAAAGAAATATATCTTGTTACATAATGTACATCAAATTCCAATATAATGCATCAGAGAACGCTGACTACCACAACAGGTATGTTCTGTGGGGACCAAGCAATAAAAAATACACTGAAAAAATGATTCTATCTTCCATTCCACATATTATAACCCACTATGCTGTGACTTCCAATCCTCATTTGCCCCCACCCCAATCCGTCTCTCCCTTAGCCCCAGGGCAATTATGACTAATAGTTTTATAAACTATAGACTGTATGTATCCCTTCCAATAATAAAGTAACAGATCTTTCTGTATTTTATATTCTCAGTTATAGACCAAAAAACTGCCAAATACAAGTAAATAAAAATCCATTCTCACTGTCAACAAAATGGTAACATTTCTGTTTCTACTGCTGCCTTAGCTCAACCAGATAATCTCTTAAAGTCCCTTCTAGCCTGCTGGATTTGCTGAAACTAAACTGCAGAAGAGGAAGGCAAATACTGACAATTCCAGTATCTGAGAGGCACAAGTGGAGAAAACAAATACTATCTGTTACAGTTTGGACACTAAGTGTTCCCCAAAGGTCCATGAGGCAAAAGCTTGGTCACCAGCATGGCACTTTGGGGAGATAATAAAAATCTTAATAGCTTAGTACTGGTTGGCCATCTTTAAGTTGTTGGTGGCATTCATGTGAACAGGTGTGTGGAACTCCTGACTCACTTTTTTCTTTCACACCCCAGTCATGAGGTAAATGTTTTTATTTTGTCACACACTACCACAATTATATACTGCCTCACCATAGACCCAAAAGCAACAGGGCCAATTGACTGTGCACAGAAATTTCCAAAATAATGAGCTTTTTATAATCTACTTTTTGTTTGTTGTTTGTTTTGTTTTGTTTTTTAATCTCATGCAGCCCAGCCTGGTCTAGAACTCATTATGTAGCCAAGGATGGCCTTGAACATCTGAAACTCCTGCCTCTACCACCCAAGTGCTGGGTGTACAGGTGTACACCAACATGCATGCCCACTTTATAGGGTGCTGGAGATAAAACCCAAGGCAAGCACGCCACTAGTGTGGGGTCTTGGGGTGAGGGGTGGTTATGGGGTTCATTCCATGGGATGAGCAAAGGCTTGGACATCCCAGAAAGGCAGACGACCCCAGCACAGGAAAAGGAAAGAGGAGACAGGAGTAAGGGAGGAAACCCTGGCTTGACAGCTCAGTGAGGGCGGGACACCCTGCTGCAGGGACAGCTAGTCCAGGAAAATAAGGTTGACAAGCAGTGAGAAATGGGGAGAGGAGAGATTTTGAGAGATGGCTAGGAAGTGGCAGCTGTCTGTCAGTAGTATGTTGGGTTACTGTCTGGAAGAGCCTTTATCCATCTTGGCCAAGAACTTGACTGAAGGTATCGCCTGTCTGGCTTTGTTGTTTGTTGAGTAACTTTTAGTTATGTATATGTATGCTCTTATGATATTATGTTGGCCCCTTTAATCTTTGGTTATACTTCCCTTTTGGGTGTTTAAGGACATACAATTGGACCAGATAAACTGATTTGTTTTTACTCTTGAGGTCGTTAGAGGATTTGTTCCTCAGGGGCTCCATATAATCTACTTTTTATAAGTAGATTATTTAGGCATTCTGTTATAATAATGGGAAGCTGACTAATACACTACCCCAATATGCTGGAAAGAACAAAGCATGCATATGTCATTAAATAGTTCAAAGGGGGGCTAGAAAAGCAGCTCAATGGTTAAGAGCTCTGGCTGTTTTTGCAGAGGACCTGGGTTCAATTCCCAGCACCCACATGACGGCTAACAATCATCTATAACTCCAGTTCCAGGAAAATCCAACAACCTCTTCTGACCTCCATAGGCACTGCATGACACAGGTGCCCTTACATACATGCAGGCAATATGCTCATATACATAAAATTTTTTTAAATATAAATAGTTCAAAGGGATATTTCCAAGGAGAGAAAACAGGTTTAAATTCAATTTAAAAACAAAATTTATCTTAACAGAAAATATACATATCAAGAGTACTCAGTATATCTGGTTCAGACTGCCACTAAAGTAATATGACGATGTAATTAGAATCAGTGCATAATACAACATCTTGGTAGCTGTCATAAATAGTTAAAACAGCTGTAATTGCATCTTTTCATCAACTAAAATGGTGGGAAGATGGGCCAGGGAGATGGCTCAGCAGGTAAAGTGCTAGCTGTGCAAGCCTGAGGAACTGACTTCAATCTGGGAAATCATGTAACAAGCTGAATGCAGTAGCAAACATATGTAATTTTAGCATTCCTACGGCAAGGCAGGAGGCACAGGCATGGGAAGTGTTCAGAAGCTCAAAGGCCTACTAACCTCGAGTACACAGAGCAGGAACCGAGAGAGACCCTGGATCAACAAGGTGGAAGGCAAGAACCAACTCCCAAAAGTTTTCCTCTGTTTTCCACATGCCCACCAACATACACTGACTGTCTCAAAGCCAGGCACAGTGCTAAGAGTTCACAAAATCTACAATCCCTTAACTGCAATTCCAAAAGCCAAACATTTTTCACAACTCACTTAGCAGTGTGTGCGGACATAAAGCCAACAGCAATTATTAGTCTTTTCTTTAATCTTAGCGTAAAGACAAGTATACTTCATTCCAGAAACATGAACATACCTGCTTATGGGGTGCTGCAGCAAACTTTGAGAGAGTGAATAAAGCATATGCACTAAATTATCTTTCTAAATTCCAAAATACTGGAATCAAAGCAAGCTCTGGATTACGCAGCTACACAGTAGAAGTAACATGATGATACCTAGCAGTTATTGAACACTCAAACACGTAGCGAGCATTTACTGGGGATATTTAGGAAGGTGGCGACAGGATGGAATCTGAAACCAGACTACGTGTCTTAAATCTTGCTTTTGTCATTTAGCTGTCTAACTCAAGGTTTTAAAAAAGAAAAAAGGCACTTGCCTTTCAATACTTCAGTTTTCTCATCAATAATGAAGTTGATAGTAAAGATGAAAATAACATGTACATGGAATGCTCACCACAGGATCCAGCATCTAGTTAAGTGTTCAGTAGGCACAAGCAGCTACCATGCACCTACTGCCATGACCCTAAGTCCCTAGCACCCAGTCTCTTCACCACTACTTGTTCTGCTATGGAGCAGCTGGCTATGGAGCACCTCTCCATTTCTTTAGCATTAAAAAAAGAACAATCTCTTCAACTTCTTTCATTTTAAACTGACACTATATAAAAAAATTCCCTCAACTGAAGAAATCTGCATAGAAACAAAAGCTAAGTTATAATACTCACATTATTAAGGTTTTTAATAGTAAAATATCAGAATACCTTAGATTTTGGTTTTTTAAGACAGGGTTTTCCTATACCCCCAGCTGGCCTGGACCTCATTATGTAGACCAGACTGCTCTTGTTCTCACAGAGTTCAACCTGCCTCTGCCTGAGATTAAAAGCATGTATCGCTCTGCTTCCCTGATCCTGCAGTACCCACAGGCCTCTCTCCCACCCACAGGCTTCTCTCTCCAGAGTAAGTTGATTGGGCCCTCAGCGCCTTGACTCCCCCAGCCTCACTCACACTCTCATCTCCCCCGCCAGTCTCTCCTCCTAGCCTGGGTCCAGTCCCATTCCTTGTCTTGGCGCCCCAGACACCTGGGTAACCACCACTGCTTCTTCCTGATCCTGAACATCCAGAGCAACTCACTTCCTACTCCTGTCCCCAGGAGCACTGCTTCTGGCCTGGCCCTGCCCTCACTTCCCTCTGCTTCCCTGAGCCTGGAGGACCAGCAGGGTCCTGTCCCATTCCTTGTCTTGGTGCATTAGACACCTGGGGAACCACCACAGCTTCCTAATCCTATGCATCCAGAGCAACTCAGTTCCTTCTCCAGATCCCAGGGGCGCTCTAGGCCTGACCCCGGCTCACCTCCCTCTGCCTCCCTGGGTCTGCAAAACCCCCCAGCCTCTTTCGTGGATGCTGGGGCTGACCTTTCCCCTTCCTGGTCCTCTGCATCCAGACCAAGCCAGCTACTCAGTGCAGTCCCCAGGGGCCCTTGGGGCGGCCTGCTGCCCCCATCTTCCTTTGCATCTCTGGGTAGCACAGCCACCAGCTGGCCTAGACCAGCATCTTTCCTGGGCCTGGATCCAAGGCCAGTCGAATCCCCAAATTCCTGAGTCCAAAATCTATCCTGGAGAGATCCAGACCTTAGAAGAAAGCCTGAGAGCATCTGATCCTCATCTGACTTGGGCCTCTGTGGGAACTCCTGAAGACAAAAGCAATCTGGCCACTCCAATATAAAATCAAAGGAGAGAACCAGAAGCTTAGAGGAACCACCTTTCATGCCCAAAAAGTAAACCACAAACACACATAAAGTTCACAAAAAGAAGCAGACCTAAAGTTCAAAGCTTGAGGCTCACACAGAAATCAGAAACTACAAAAGAAATTCACATGTTAAAATCACAGAGAAAAAATGATAACATGAAAACCAAAATAACATATCCCCATCAAATACCAATACTCCTCTAGAGGAGTACGTTGAGAACCCCCTAGAGATAATGCAGGACATGGAACTCAAAAGAACAATGATAAACATGATAGAAGAATTCTGTGAATTTAAAGAGCATGCAAAGAAATCAAAGAAGTGAAGGAAGATAGGAATAAACTTCTGAATGAATTCATAAGTGATAGAATATTGAAGACTACTCAGGCTGAAATGAAGAAGGAAGTGAAACACTCAGTAAGCCAATAAGAAATGACAGGAGAAAGCCTCACCAATAGGATGAATGAAATGGAAAACAGAGTATCAAGACTGGAAAATAAACTGGACGAACTACACAACTCAAGCGAAGATTATAAAAAAAATTTTAAAATCACAAGAATGGAATATGCAGGAATTGTGGGACACCATAAAAAGACCAAACTTACGAATCATACACACACAGGAAGAAGAAGAATCCCAAGATAGTGGCATGGACCAGATCTTCAACAGAATTGTGGAAGAAAATTTTCCAAAATTAAAGAAAGACATGCCCAAAAAAATACAAGAAGGATAAAGAACACCAAACAGACAGGACCAGAAAGGAAACTCTCCACGTCCATCATAGTAAAGACACTAAACAAAGAGACAATACTGAAAGCTGTAAAAGAGAAACAACAAGTCACATGTAAAGGAAAACCCATTAGGATTACAGCTGACTTTTCAGTGCAAACTATGAAAGCCAGAAGAGCCTGGACCAAATTATTCCCAGTTTTAAATGACCACAGATGCCAACCCAGAGTACTATACCCAGCCAAAATGTCTATTATAGTCGAAGGGGAAAAAAAATTCTTCCATGACATAAATAGGCTGAAGGAATTCATGTCCACAAAACCAGCCCTTCAGAGAGTTCTTGAAGCAATTCAAAAAGCTGAAGAAATGAATGAATATACCCAAGGGGTAACAGAAAGAAACTTAATGAAGGTAAAACTATGGAAATGCACAGCTACACCAAGAATATGAACAGAAACAAAAATGATAGGAATCAATACACATCTTTCATTAATACCTTTAAGTATCAATAAACTGATCTCCCCAGCCAAAAGACACAAAGAAACAAAACCCATCTTTTTATTGTCTGCAAGAAACTCATCTCACTTTCAAGGACAGACACTATCTTAAAATGAAAGGATGGAAAAAAATAGACGAAGCAAATGGTACTAAGAAAAAAGCAGGTGTATCACTTCTAAGGTCTGACAAAATAGATTTTAAACTAAAACTAATCAGAAGAGATAAAGAGGGCCACTTCATTCTGATCAAAGGAACAATAAATCAAGATAAATCATGAACATATATTCACCAAACTCAGGTACACCCAATGTCATAAAAACAATACTACAGGACTTTAATAGTAGGGGACTTCAATACCCCACTGTCTCCATTAGATAGGTCAACAGGGCATAGAGTTAATAGAGAGACATCTGAATTTAACAGTACTATCTATCAAATGTACTTAACAGACATCTACCAAGTATTCCACCCAAGCACCAAAGGACACATTTTCTACTCAGCACCCCATGGAACCTTCTCCAAAATCGACCATTTACTGGGGCACAAAACAAACCTCAACAAATACAAAAAGATTGAAATAATTCCTTGCATTCTATCAGACCACAATGCAATAAAGCTTATAATCAACACCAGAAGAAGCCTTAATAACCACATAAATACATGGAGATAAAACAACACACTGTTGAATGATGAATGGGTCAAAAGAGAAATTAAGAAAGAAATAAAAGTATTCCTGAAACTAAATGAAAAGGACAATATAACACAACAAAACCTCTGGGACATGCTGAGAGTGGTCCTTCAGGGAAGTTTATAGCTCTAAGTGCCTACATCAAAAAATTGGAAAGAACACAAATAAATGACTTAATGTTGCAACTCAACAAACTTGAAAAGCAACAGCAAACAAAAGGCAAACCCAACAGACAAGAAGAAATAACAAAAATCAGGGCAGAAATTAATGAAATTGAAACAAAGAAAACAATACAAAGAATCAACGAATCCAAGAGCTGGTTCTTTGAAGATAAAGAATACTGACCGACCACTAGCCAAGTTAACCAAAAGAAAGAAAGAGTACCTCCAAATCAACAAATTCAGAGATGAAAGGGGAC
>NW_008358858.1:239669-241759 GCF_000622305.1 Nannospalax galili | reverse complement strand
CAAGAGAAGGAAATTAAAGGAGTACTAACTGGAAAAGAAGAGGTCAAATTATGCCCATTTTCAGATGATATGATATTATACATATGAAATCCAAAAAATTCCACCAGAAAACTGTTAGAATTGATTAATGCTTTCAGTAAAGTGGCAGTATACAAAATCAACTTACAGAAACAAGTAGCCATTCTATATACCAATAACAACCAATCAGAGAAAGAGTACATGGAAACATTCCACTTCACAATAAAAAAAAAAAAAAAAAAAATCTCAAAATAAACCTGACCACACATTAAAGAGCTCTACAATAAAAATTTTAAATCTTTAAAGAGATTGAGGAAGACATAAGAAGATGTAAGGGCCTCCCATGCTCATGGATTGGAAGAATTAATATTGTGAAAATGACCATCCTACCAAAAGTCATTTATAAATTCATTTCAATGCCAATCAAAACCCCCATGACATTTTTCACAGAATTCAAAAAAACCATCCTAAGATTCATATGGAAGCACGAAAGACCTCGGATAGCCAAAACAACCCTGAACACCAAGAACAATGCCGGGGAGATGACTATACCAGATTTTAAGCTGTATTACAGAGCTACAGTCATTAAAAAAACGTGGTACTGGCACAAAAATAGATCCATAGATCAATGGAACAAAATGGGAACCAAATATGAGTAAATACAATTTCAGCCACCTAATATTTGACAAAGGGGCCAAGAATATTCGCTGGAGTAAAGGATTTTCTAAACCAGACATCAATTAACAAATGGCACCTCATTAAACGAAAAAGCCTCTCTACATCAAAGGAGGCAACGAGGGAAGTGAACAGAAAACCCACAGAATGGGAGATAATCTTCACCAGCAACATATCCAACAGAGGTTTAATATCCAGAATGTATAACGAATTTAAAAAACAGAGAATCAGGACAAGAAGCAACCCAATTAAAAGATGGGCTAAGGAGCTGAACAGAGAATTCTCAAAAGAAGAAGTAAACATGGCTATGAAACACTTAAAAGATGTTCAACATCACTAATAATTAGGTAAATGCAAATTAAATCCACCTTAAGATTTCATCTTACCCAAGTCAGACTGGCTAAGATCAAGAAAACAAATGATACCAAATGGTGGAGAGAATGTGGGGAAAGGGGAACACTCATCCACTGCTGGTGGGGCTGCAAAGTGGTTCAACCCCTATGGAAAGTATAACACTTAAAAGATGTTCAACATCACTAATAATTAGGTAAATGCAAATTAAATCCACCTTAAGATTTCATCTTACCCAAGTCAGACTGGCTAAGATCAAGAAAACAAATGATACCAAATGGTGGAGAGAATGTGGGGAAAGGGGAACACTCATCCACTGCTGGTGGGGCTGCAAAGTGGTTCAACCCCTATGGAAAGTATATGTGGAGAATCTTAAAAAACTACAAATGAACCTACCATTTGACCCAGTTATACCAATCCTTGGCATACACTCAAAGAACTCCTCCTATTGCAGAGACACTTGTACATCCACGTGTGTTGCTGCTCTTTTCACAATATCTAAAAGATGGAAGCAACATAAGTGTCCTTCAACTGATGAGTGGATAATGAGAATGTGGTTCATTTATACGTTGGAATTTTACTCAGCAGTAAAGAAAGATGAAATGATATCTGCAGGTCAAAGGATGGAACTAGAAACTGTTATACTAAGTGAAGTAACATAGACTCAGAAAAAGATATGGATAAAAATTGGGTTAGTTTAAGGGAGGGGGAAGGGAAGGGTATTCAAGGAACCTTGGGGATAAGGGGAAAGAAGGAGCTCAAGAGAGGTAGGACCGTAGGAGAAGGGTATTAGTAAGGGAGAAAGGGGGGAAATGGGGGCACCAGCATCTTAAGTGGGAAAACTATGGTGGAGGGATGAGACAATGTGAGAGATAAATAATACCTAGTTAGTTTTGAAAACCAGAAGGAACCATATTCGTCGAACAACCTACTGACAAATTATACATACCAGATCAAGAAATATATGTCTAGGTAAGGTTTATCTGAGAACAATTGGTCTTTGCCCAAGATTCATCTACATGGCACAGAGTAATTAAAAGTACTAG
>NW_008358858.1:238496-239612 GCF_000622305.1 Nannospalax galili | reverse complement strand
CGTTTTCAAATTGACACTAAGCTGCACATGCGTTTCTAATCTCTATATATCTGATTATTACTAGTCACTGTCGGTTACTTTCTGAGCTCCTTGGCATCTGAGCATAGATATAAAGTCATCAGGTAGATTTCAGTGGTAATGTTTTTCACATCTACTAATTATTAAGGAGCAAATATTTGTGCTTTGAAGAATTATTTTTTTAATCATTATTTTTTTAATTTTTAATAACTACATGATTAGAAGAAGCATTTCACTACAGCTTTAACATATTCAGTAACACACTCCAGAGCAAGAGTACATCTCTTTCACAAGTGGGTGTAAGCTTCTAGGTTCACAGTTGAGTTAATATAGTTATACAGTATTGAACTCAGTATAAGCCCTGTAAGACATAAAATTGAATGAGTTTTTTAACCTTTAAAAAAGATCTCCATTTCATTTTAGAATATATTGTTCCTTGCAGTAAGACTCATTGTTTTTGCTACTAAAACACTGAGATGTCAGCACATGCATCACTAATCTGTATGTCTCTGGTTATTACTCGTCCTAATCGGTTGCACTTGGATCCTTGGTGTCTGTTATGTCTATAAAGTCAGACATGGGAAATACCTTCTTTTGAGTTGTTGGCCAGGGTGGCCAAAGGGACTCCCAGATAGTAACCCAGCATAGAACTGGGCAAATGAAGCAGACCCCAATCTTACCTAAAGGAATATTGACAACTGATTGCTGGTTGAAGAGGAACAGCTGACCCTCCTAAAACAAAGACCTCTAGATAGGCTGACTAGATTCACCCGAAGGGCAAGTAGTGGATTGGCTGGGGTGCCAACAACACAGCAGACAGTAGCAGGGATATCAGAGTACAAGGGCTCTAGAAGGGGGAGGGAAGCTATGGGAGGGTGCCATCTGGAAAGTGGGTGTATAGCCGAATAAGATGGTTTGGGATGTTCTGTGTGATATACCACACATACACACACACAAAAAAAACCAAATTTTTAAAAATGTATTATATTTGAGGAGGAAGCATGGAAATTTATGTCATGCTAATTAGTAGAGGTGATAAACATTACCACTGAAATCTACCCAATGACTTTATAGACATACACAGGCGCCAAGGATCCA
>NW_008358858.1:231072-238414 GCF_000622305.1 Nannospalax galili | reverse complement strand
AAAAACAATGAGTCTTTCTGCAAGGAACAATATATTCTACAATGAAATGCAGATCTATTTTAAAGGTAAAAAAACTCATTCAATTTTATGTCTTACAGAGCTTATACTGAGTTCAATACTGTATAACTGTAGCGAACCTAGAAACTTGCACCCACTTGTAAAAGAGATGTACTCTTCCTCTGGAGTGTGTTACTAAATATGTTAAATCTGTACTGAAATGCTTCTTCTAATCATGTAGTTATTAAAAATTGAAAAAATATTGATTAAAGAAATAATAATTAGTAGATGTGAAAAACGTTACCATTGAAATCTACCTGTCTTTATATCCATGCTCAGATGCCAAGGAGCTCAGAAAGTAACCGACTGTCGCTAGTTATAATCAGATATATAGAGATTAGAAATGCATGTGCAAACATCTTAATGTCAATTGCATTGAAAATGAATTTTTCTGTATGAAACTGTGTATTTTAATAATGAAATGGAGATCTTTTTTAAAGGTTAAAACCTCATTTAGCCGGGCATGGTGGCACACACCTTTAATCGGAGGCAGAGGCAGGCGGATCTTTGTGAGTTCAAGGCCAGCCTGGTCTACATAGTGAGTTCCACGACAGCTGGGGCTATCAGGGAGATCTGTCTCCTAAAGACCAAAAAAAAAAACAAAAACAAAACAAAAAAAACCCCTCATTTAATGTTATGTCTTATAGGGTTTATACTGAGTACAATATTGTATAACTGTAATAATTCAACTATAAACCTAAAAATTTACAGCCAATTTTGAAAGAGATGCATCTTAGCTCTGGAAATTGTTATTGAATATGTCAATGCTGTTGTAATGAAATGCTTCTTCTAAGTATGTGGTTATTAAATAAATAATTTTTAAAAAGCATGTATCACCACCAATTTAGATATTCTTAAAGATTAAGTTGAGTAAATAAACAGAAGTACTCACTTTTGTAGAAATAGTTTAAGACTGTTCCTTGATAAAGTTCACAATATAATGTCAAATATGAAAGTTTATTATTTTGTATGCCATGATCATTTATATATATAAACACATAAAATATATACCATAAACTTCTATGCCATATATGTACTGAAAAGGATAACCACCGAGATATCAGAAGATTAAGTATTTCAAAGAGATACAATTTTTATCTGCCTTTCTAAGTCTTCTGGATCAAAACCTGCCAAGTACACAGCATTGGACAGGACAGTGTACAATACCACACCCTCATCTTGGTCGTGCATGAACACTAGCTATACAAGCTGGCAGAGTAGGTGACAAGGACCAACATGAGACTCAATTCACACATCTAAGTGGTAAGAAGGAATGTCTTGCTGCTGAGTGGAAAACATTCTTAAAAAACAATCTTAAAGCCAGGCGTGACGCACACCTTTGCTCCCAGTACTCAGGAGGCAGAGGCAGGAGGATCTCTGTGAGTTCTGGCTTACATAGCAAGTTCCAGGCCAGCTGGGGCTAGAGAAAGACCTTGTCTCAAACAAACAAACAAACAAACCAAACAAAACAAACCCTAAACCATCTTAAAACAGTTTCATGAGTTGCCTAAAACCTTTTCTGGAATAAGGTAGGATATGGACAGGAAACATACTTCAACTATCAAACTGATATCACGATGAAAAAAAGATAATGAAGCTTACAAGAACTGACCTTGCTCCTCTCTAGTTTTAGCACTGTAAATCATTTCATGTTCATTTTGGTAGAAAAAGAAAAACAAAGATTCTCTTAGTACTCTCACTTTGGATCCTGTATTTCAATGTAACACAGCCAACTGACATATAAGAGGGTAATATGTTAAAATGACCTTCCTAGAATTGGCTCATGAGTAGAGTACTTGCCTAGCAAAAACACTCTGGGTTCGATCCTTAGCAACACACACACACACACACACACACACACACACACACACACACATACATTTTTAACCAAAAAGTACATTTAGTATAGACTAGAGAATTATAATGAAAAAAGATACATTGTGAACATTAAATATAGAGCTGTTTTTAAACACTGCATAGTAAAAGCAAATCTGGTCCTAGAAAACCTGCATACAGTACAGATATAATCAGTATGTAATAAATGTATATAAGTCAGCTGTTGCACACAATCTGAGTATCATCATTTGATAATCTGTAAGGTAGGAAAGATCACATTACACTAATAGGACTTCAATATCTAAGAAGCAGTTCCGCAGGTTTTATATGGTGTTTTGCAAACCCAGTCAACCTTTGCTATACCCAGAACTCACCAAACCTTCTCTGCTGCCCCAATACACCCTGTCATCGTATCTTGCCTGGACTTTCTAACCTTTCTACTCCTGCCCCCATTCACCACAGTCTATCAACAGTTTAAAAGCAACAGTAGTGTTGAAATGAAGCTCAGAAGATAACATACTTTTGCTCTAAAACTTCTGTTGATTTCCTATCTCCCCTCCAAGGAAAATGACAAGTCCTTACCATATACTCTAAAGCCTTCCAATCTCCTTGGCCTCCACTACTTAGCCTTTAGCCCACTTTGTTCACACCATAATGCTTACCTTGCTCAGCCCCATCTTAGGACCACTGCACCTGTTTTCCCCTAGGCCTGCAGCACTTAACCTCCACAGAGCCTCCTTCTCGGCTCTCTCACTCCTTTGCTGAAATATGACTCTGCCCTTGGAGACTTTCTAGCATTTCTCTGCTTCCTTTTCCTCTTAGTTCTCATAACTGTTTAACATACTATATATTCTAATGATGTATTGTTTGCCTCAACTCTAGAATACAAACTCTGGAAGCAGGAATTTCTACTTCTTATGTTCACTAACAAATGGTTAGTGCCTAAGAATCAACAGGTACTCAATATTTGGATAGATGAATGTTTTGTAACTGATCTGGGTAAATATACACGGAACATTGTAAAGAATCAATACTCTCAACTGCACATATACCACTACCCTGATGCTGAAGCTCAGAAATAAGGCATTATGATAAACCGTGTTTTGTATAACTTAAGGAATGTGTACTCCAACACACACAGGCTTTCAAAAGTCCCGACTTCAAACCTTAGCCTTTACTGTCTTACCCATTGTTTTTGACCATTTATTGTCTTAGTCTACTTTTTAGTCTCTTTTATATAATACCTACCATTATTTTTAATTAATAAAACTAAAAAACACCTTTTATTTTTATGAAGCTCACATTGTATATGGTTCTGGCCAAGCATACTACATACACACTCATTTAACCCTTACACTAATCTAAAAGGTTGTCTATATTCCTGACTTAGGAAATCAGTAAACTAGTCATCACGGTGCAGTATGCTTATAAATGCCAGCACTTGGGAAGCAGGAGCAAGAAGATGACCACAAGTATGAAGCTAGCCTGATCTACATAGGAAGCTCCAAGTCAGCCAGAATTACATAGCAAGACTCTGTCTCAAAAACAAAAGAGATATCAATAAAGTAAGATTTGGAGAATTTAATTTATAGTCACACAATTAACGGTGTTCTTTACTGCTGAATCCTGAAGAGCTCTTGCTGTTCACCATAACTATGATTTTGATAACTACTGACATGTTCACCATGTGGATATCATAGTTTTGGGTTTGTTTTTTGTTTATTTTTTAAAAACAAGGTCTCAGGGCTGGAGAGATGGCTCATCAGTTAAGAGCACTGGCTGCTCTTGCAGAGGACCCAGGTTTGATTCCCAACACCCACATGGCAGTGACAAGTGTCCATAACTCCAGTTCCAGTGATCTGATGCCCTCGTCTGTCCTTAGGGGGCATTGCAAGACACAGGTGTACTTACATACATATAGGTAATACACTCATACACATAAATTGAAAACAAGAAAAATAATAAATAAAACAAGGTCTCTTTATAGCCCCAGGAGGCATAGAACTCATTATGTTGACCAGGC
Organism: Nannospalax galili; assembly: GCF_000622305.1. NCBI lineage: Eukaryota > Metazoa > Chordata > Mammalia > Rodentia > Spalacidae > Nannospalax > Nannospalax galili. Next base: position 234,498 of record NW_008358858.1, on the reverse strand, counting down.
TGGTCTCAGTCTCAGATATCTGCCAGTCTCTGTTTCCCGGGTGCTGGGATTAAAGGCGTGTGCCACCTTGCCCAGCTCATTGTTTTGTGTTTTTAAAACTTGATCTGACCATGAATGGTGGTACACACCTGTGATTCCAGCACTCAGGTGGCTGAGGAAGGAAGATCACAAATTGAGGGCAACCTGGGCTACAAAATATGCTCTAGGCCATCATGCATGAGCTACAGAGCAAGACCCTACCTCAAACAAACAAAACAAAACAAAACAAAACAAAACAAACAAACTATTCTGTGAATGAACAATTGCACTTACTAAAAAATATTTTAGGGTCAGGAGTATGGCTCAATGGTGGTACTGGCCTAACATAACACGAAACCCTGGGTTCAATCCCCAACACTGCCAAAAAATAAAAATAACAATTTAAAGTTCTATTAACAAGCAAACTAAAATCACTACAAAGAGTTTACTAAGCAGCCAGAAGTGTAGTCTCTGTAGAAACACAATTTATACATACAGCAGCAATAACCAAAATATTTTAAATTGGTACAGTCTGGGCATCAACCAATTAAAACAGACACTATAAAAGTGACACACTCATTAGAGTGCCCCTGGACTAAAGATCGGCACCAACAGAGGCAAACATGCACTAACACTTCACAGGTCCTCTGCTTTCCTACAAATCTCAGGAGAGTCAGAGCAAAAGAGTTTTTAAAGAATGTAGTCCTACAGAGACTCTCCTTTCAGACCCTGCCACTGGATTACATAGACAGGGGCCTAGGAATATTAATTAATATTAATTAAGGGCCTAGGAATAGTAATTCGAGGAAGCAAGCTAATTAAAAGCTTTTGACACCTGAAGCGGGGGTAGCAGGCCAAAGCAGCAAGCTTTCACAATAAGCTCTGAAGCCCAGAAGCCTGGAAGCTGCCGGAGCAAGGCTGGAGCAGGCGGAAGCGGTGAGCCACCAGGCAGCTGTGGACAGGTGACACCCAGGGCGTAAGTTAAAGGTTTTCCTGAAAGCAAAAAGGAAAACCCAGCGTTAAGTTAAGCAGTAACTGACAAGTGCGTTGTAGAGTGAAAATTCTTAATTCACAGAGCTGCTCAATTTCAACTGCACCATGCTCTTTATTGTTTCCCATGATTTGTGCATTTCTTTTAGACGTTAAAAAATTATGTCTTTATTTTCAGGGTTTGTCTAAGAAAAAGCATAATTGAGAGAGAGAAAAAAACCCACATTAACTGTCAGATATGTTCCAATCAGATACCCATGCCAGAGGGTAGACTGTTCACTGAGCCTACATATGTATTTACAAGTTCCTGGTAGAAAAGAGAAAATAATTATCTGTTTAGGGTATTTGCACTTTTAACTTGGTTGATAAAAGCCACAGAATATATACACCCAGCAGGGATGCTTGCATCAGCAAGTTCCTAATCCAGTCAATACTACCTTTACAATTAAGATTGACTTTGTCTTAATACAAGAAATCATCCATGATCTGTGTGTGGCTTTTATTTTACATGCTTAATATAGAACAAGTGTGAATACACACACAAAAAAACACCTTCCCTCAGACTAAATCCAAATACTACCAGTCATGCACAGGTACTTTGGAGGTATAAATGTCACTATCTGTGACCAGACGCAACTGACGGCTGACTGTATTGCTGCCACCTCCCCAGCTCTGCACTCTTTCCTCCGTTTCTCCCAGGCACCAGGGCTGTAGAGCACATCTGGCTGTCCCTACCTGTCTGCCTCACTTATCCTAGTGAAGAATTTTCCAATGCTCTAATCCTTTAATTGGTCCCTTCTATGAACTAAATATCAGGTATTTTTATTACTGCTTCCCTTTTTTCTACAGCTCAGCCTCAGATGCACCCTCAAATCTACCAGCAGGCCTGCCATTCTTTATCACCAGGCTTCTGAAAAGCTGTGTGCCACTCCTGCCCTATTCCCTCGTCATCGCATAATGAACAGCCACAGGCCTTCTTATGGCTAATGGATCTTCACACATCATCTTTAAATGCTCTTACATTTCTATGACCTTTTTCTCTTTTCCTTTTGAATCCTAGGAAGGTGTCCTTCCACTTTTCGAAGACACCGGTATCACTTAAGAGCTTGATCCCAGATCTTCCCTCTGTCTTGTTTGTTGTCCTTGTTCCATCAAAAATTCCTTTCCTACCTTCAATTTCCCTTTCTCCTGGTTCCTGGACATCTACTGAAAAAACTTTTCCAAGACCCTCCCCTCCCAAATCCAAGAACAAAAATAAATAAAACAAAAACGCCACCACCACTTTCCCTGCCTTCCCCAGGGAACTGCCATGTCATTTCTCTTAAAGCATTTTTCTCTACAACCCACATTTGATGCGATGGACTCTTGCTTCTTCTACTGGTCACCACTGGTCACATCTATTTCAATCCAGTTTCTATTTCACTCTATTCAACTGACTTCTAATTCCAAAACAAAATGTATCGCTCTCAATGTTCATCTTCTGCCTCTCTTTTTTTTAGGCTTCATTTATTTTTATTTATGTGTGTATGTATATGCTACATCTGTACCCACAGAGGCCAGAAGATGGAGTTACAGGTGATTTTGAGCTGCCTGGTGTGGGTGTTGGGAAATGAACTCAGGTCCTCTGGAAGGGCAGCAAGCGCTCTTAACCACTGAGCTTCTCTCCAGCCCCTTCATGCTCTCTAGATCACTGGATACTGCTGTCAATCAGAACACTTCCTGGAATTTGGGTGTTTGTTTTTCTGTAACCTGGACCCTGTTCCATCTTTTTCACATCTGCTCTCCTTCCTGATTTGTACCATCTGTTCCAAAAGCCTCAATTAAAACCTACAAGCTAAAAAATCCTTACCTTGTAGTATCTAGATCTATATTTCTAGTTGCCAATTAGTCATCTCTCTAGAATATCCAGCATGTCTTAAATTTATCAAGTGAAAAATCTATATACCAAACATTTATTCAACTTGTAATCTACCATCTATGAATTTTACTTTTAGCTCAACTCTGTCATACAACCAGGAATATAATAAAGCTGACAGTGTTTAGACAATAGAAGCTAAAGTGAGAAACCAAAGACTACCTGCCTTTGCTCTCTTCTCTAGCCAAACCATCCCACACCATCACTAGTTTTATCTTTCTGAAAAAATTCTACATCCTTTGTATGTTTATTAAAGTTTGATGGAACTCCAATTACTACAGAATAAAGTTTCTTAGCAAAGTATACCAAGTCACTCACTGCTTTGCCCAAATCCTGTCTTTCACAGCCATCAAAATCCCTACTTTCCAGTCACAAATTCACTTTTTTTTTTTTTTTAGTGTGTATGAATGTATTGCCTGCATGTACGTGAGTGCACCAGTGGAAGTCAGAAGAGGGCTTCGGATTCCCCTGGAACTGGAGTTAAGGACAGTTCATAGCCGCCA
>NW_008358858.1:224453-230254 GCF_000622305.1 Nannospalax galili | reverse complement strand
ACACCTTTAATCCCAGCAGAGGCAGGCAGATCTCTGTGAGTTCAAGGCCAGCCTGATCTATGTAGTGAGTTCCAGACCAGCTGGAGCTACAGGAAGACCCAGTCTCAAAAAGACAAGACAAAAAAAATTAATTAATTAAATAAAAATAAAATTTTTTAAAGATAGGTTCTCACTGTGTAGTCCCGCTGGCCGGCCTGGAACTCACTACATAAGCCAGGCTGGACTCTAACTCAAAGAGATCCACCTGCCTCTGCCTCCCAAGTGTTGGGATCTAAAGTGTGCACCACCACGCCCTCCTGTAGAAAAAAACTTTTAAAGTATTTTAAATATTGCCCCAGATAAGACTATTAAATTAGATGGCTAATCTGAAATCACATAACTTTTTGTATGTCCTTTCAACCCACAAGTCCTCTTCAGGAAATCCATTCTAGAAAACCATTTGAAATGCAGTGAAAGTATTATATGCCAAAACACTTGGAGAGAATTTATCATTTAGGAAAAAAAACAGAACTTCTGTTGTTCAGTTATTCTACCAACATGTAAGTGAGCACCTACTATGTACTAAACACTGTGCTAAGTGCTGGGGAATTACAGTGCACTGACAGAGGAAAAAAAGCTTTATATTCACAGAGCAGACATTCTTGTTTAAAAAGAAAATGGTTAAGTAAATTTTTTAAATTCATATAATAGACTTTAGAGACATGAGAAATCAGGTTTACTGAGAGAAAAGACAAAATACTTGGTAAGAAAATGTCAATAAAGTCTACAAAACTATTACGTATGAATAGGTAATTGGAAAAGTGCTCCAAATTACAGATGTGGGTATTGGTGCTATAAAAGTAGCTGTCCCTCTTGCTAACTAGGCTGTGACCCAAATCAAGAGCATTATAGCATATGATTAGTTAAGTGCTGCTTCCATCGGCCAGCAGATAACATGGAAAGGAAAACAGGCTTCATTTCCTCTCTTTATAACCCCAATAAGAAAAAGCACCATGCAAAGCACTAAATACAAGTGTCATATTATTCACTCTACAGCCACGGAGTCTACAGTTGACTGGCAAAGACAAACAACTGGAAATGCCATAGTCACAAATATAAATGCTAGAAGGGAGTTAGGTATTCTCTCCTTCCCCAAAGAAACAGAACTTTACACTTTGGTTTCCATTTTAGTCACTCACCGCTTGCTTTGTTCTTTTAGTCCAGCCTTTAAAGAAGCAACAGGTGATGACACATTTTGTCAATCAGCAGGACCTCTAATTTCCTGAAAACCTTAAATATAGTGTGTTCACCATTTCAAAGTATCTAAAGGATCTTTTTCAAAAGGGCTAAGGACTCAAAGTCACGCTAATCAAATTCTCTCTTTAAAAAAAAGGGAGGGGTTTCACTCTCTTAGATTCAAGGCAACAAGTGCTGAAAAACACAAGTGTGAAATCTCTTTCCTCCCTGCCCGATGTCATATGGATGAAGACTAACAATTATCCTCTAGTAACTGTTCCGAGAGCCCAGGTTTCAACATCATTCTGCTTCACTAGCACGTGAGTGTGCAGGGCTGACTTAAACCTTGATTCCATTAGTTAGATGCATATACTTTAAGATCCAAAGTTGGAAACCAAACTTTGCCTTTCAGAATAAGTGGCTCAAGGTCTCCACTTTGATCCCACATTCATTTCGATGCCTTTTAATAAGAGATCCTGATAAATTTGACCTGATATGGTTCCAATGTGCCATTCAGAACCCAGAGGCAAAGAGAAGAAAGTTCTTTGAAATTGATCTTATTCAGGTCAAACAAGAAGTAACTACAGCTCAGAAATCCAAACTAACAAAACCATCCAGGACCTAGGGTACATTTGTGAATGGTATGCAGAGTCAGAACCAGGAAGGACTGGGGTTCTCGGAGGATGGAAACAGCACAGTGGATGAAAACTTCTCATTGATCTTCTGAAGTTAAAACTCATATTGTAGCCCAAAGAATGATAGGTATAAATTCTTAACTGATCATAATCCAAATGAAGATAACTTTTTTTTTTTTTTTAGGCAGACCAGCTGATTCTACTGTTCATGAAAAAAGAAAAAGAAAATCTCTTTTCTTGGCAGTTTGGAAGCTTAATAAACATCATACATGTATAAGCTAGAAAACCAAGATTATAGTAACCATACCTCCAATCTGGCATGAAGGAAACAGAACAATGCCAAAGCAGTAGGTAGGTATCTACAGACGCTAAAGAACTAGTGAGCCTAGGGGTGGCTTTTGCCATGATGGTCTCTACCAAGATAGAGTTCTCACTTTGGTGACTATGACACAGGTAGGAACAAGAAATAAAGGCCAAATAGCATACAAAGTGGAACCAAACATATAAAAACTTCTAAGCTAATAAGCAGGCCCTGCATTTCTAGACACCAGTAAGTGTCAGTGATGCTGTGGTTGGCATTCTGAAGATGTGGGACAGTCACCATTTCTATGTGTTGGGAACCTTCAGGCTTTAAATGCATCATAAATTGTGGTAGGCTCCGGGCACTCTATGTGCTACAGCCTTGCTGCTCCTATCCGACAGTCTTTGGGTACTTATGATCTAGCCAAGCCTCTCTCTTCCGAGTCTATAATCACTGCTCCCTTCCTTCTCTGTTTCTCCCCTTTCCTCTTACCTCTCTCTCTCATTTATGAGCTCGACCTTTTTAATTTCCACAAATGACTGAGAACAGTGTTTTGCTGAGCCTGGCTTATTTCACTAAACACAGTGTCCTCAGTTCCATCTGTGTTGTCACTAATGAGAATGACTGCATTGTTTTTATGTCTGAACAACATTCCAGTGAGTGTGTGCCTGTATGTGTACACATAGGTATCTCACAGTTTTTTAACCAGTCCTCCATCAACAGACACCTCGACTGATTTCAGAACTTGACTATTGTGAAGAGTGCTGCAATAAACATTGGCATACAGGTATCTCTATGGTATGCTGATTTCATTTCCTTTAGATAAATATCCAGTGGGATTGCTGGATAATGTGGCAGTTGCATTTTTAGATTTTTAGGAGTCTCCATACTGCCTTCAGTTTGGTGCAGTAACTTAAATGCCCACTAACTGTGTACAAGACTTTTCCTTTCTCTACACCCTCTCAGGCATTTATAATCTTTTTGTCACTCTGCTAACAGCCATCCTAACTAGGTAAGATGATACCTCACAGTGACTTTTGAAGCAAAGGGTGATGCCTAGGAAAGATATTTATGCCGGTCTTGCAGAGTGTTACTTCACTCAAGCCTGAATTGTTATAAAGCAAGGCCACCCCACACACACCTAGTCCCTTCTGCATATGGTCATTTCCCTTCCCCCTTTTTGCTATGTTGTAATACAGCCAAGAATTCCTTACCAGAAACTGAACAGATCCTGGACTTTCAGCCTCCAAAACTGTGATCTAAAAATAAACCTCTTTTATTTATGCAGTACCTAGTCTCAGGTATTTTGTTGTAGCAACAGAAAACAAGCTAATGTATCAAATGTGAGCACCATTTCAATGGCTCTCAGTACCCCTATGATGAAGAAAGAATACAGCAAAACCTCTTCACCTAGCTACACTGTTTCCTACAGATGATAAACACTCCAGTGCCAGTATCATCAGCATTCCTTCCAGTGCAGAGATCAGAGTTCATATTGATAAGAATGGCCCAGTAGATGGAGCCTTCTTTGTATCTGCTGATTTCCGATAGCCCAAGTCTGCAGTGTCCAGCATAAAACCAACAAAACGACAAGGGGCCACATCTTTGGCACCTGAGCTGAAGTATGAAGGACACCACGTCCTTCTAACTAGTTGGTCACTCTGAAGAAAAGAACTGAGTGATAAAGGCATCTTCAGATTCTCTGAGAAAATAACTACTATTTACTAAAATCAGAGATCCTGGTTAGAATTCACCAGCACTGGAAATAGTTTTGGCTTACTATAGCCCAACAAATCTGCAAACATTTTAACAAACTGGATTGACACAGGGATTCAAATGGGAATCATCTCCATCCCCATCCCCTCCCCCTCCCCCTCCTTTTGTCCAGACATGGTCTGGCTATGCAGACCTAGCAAGCCTAAACTCCAGATTCTCCTGCCTCAGCTTCCTGAGGCCAAAATTAAAGTGTATACTGCCATTCCTGGCTTTCTTTTATCTTTTGGTTCAGATATTTGAGAATTTACATAGTGACTAATGGGATTCTGGGGCAGATGCCCCGGTCTGGAACAAATCTTGTATATAGGATTTGAATTGATTTTTTTCTGTTAGAGCTCTTTTTCACAGAAAGTAATTCCAAAGCCTGGCTATCTTTCAGCGTCCCCCTAGGACTGATCCAGACTGCTGACAAGGCAAAACAAATCCTTTAAATTTCCTAATAAGGGCTTTCACCTAGACCAGTGTTCTAAGCAGCGTCTGCTGCTCTAAACACTCCCCTAACAGCACACCAACACATAGCAAAACTGAGAGGGTAAAGGATTTGACTTCATGTTTTCCAAAGTGGAAAATGAAATTCCTAACAAGGAAGCCCTATGTGTCATCCATCAGTTACTTGTAATAAGTAGCTACTCTCTAGATTTGGAAGGAGTTAAGAGGAACATTGACAGGCAGCCTACTAAATGAGGAAAGTACTTTCTGAGGTGACTAAAACTGCTGCACCTCCCAGGGCTGCCGTACCCTCCCTGCTCTGTTCTGTAGCATGAACACAACTTTTAAACAGAAGCTTTATTTGCAATGTACTGGGCCTGATCATGTGAAAAGGACAATTCCAACAGTGGCTAAAATCGTGTTAATTGCAGACTACAGATTCCAAGAGACTGGATATTCGCTAGTGGAAATAAATTTGACTGACGGTACTTTCTAAACCCATGGTGAAACTAGTTTAAGAAAAGAAAAAAAAGAGAGAGAGAGCCTTTATTATTTTTAAAGAACACTGCTTTATTCTACCAATCATTTTAAGATGGAATAATTGTATCACAAAAAGGTTCCACATTCAAAAAAGTAAACATTTCAAGTCTTAATTTGCTCAACTTCTGAGATTTGAGTGTTGAAAGTTCTCTTAAAGAGAGCTCAGGTGTACATACTTGTAATTCTAGCTATTCATTAGAATGAGTAAGGAGGATTGCGAGACCAACATAGGCTATAGACTGAATTCAAAGTCAGCCCGAGTACTTTAGTGAGACCTTCTCTTAAAACTAAAGACTCAGGCTATGGGTGTGGTTCAGTGGGAGAGCAATAGCCTAGCATATGCAAGGCCCAGGTTAAATCTCTAGTGCCAACAAAGAGGAGGAGGAAGGAGATGGCTGGGGAAATGGCTCCAGACGTAAAGTGCTTGCCAAGCATCATGGAGATCTGACTTCAGAACCCTACCACATGCACCTAAAATCCCAGAGCTGATGAGGTGGAGCTCACTGGTCACCAGTTTAGCTGAAACTGTAGGTTCCCAAGTTATGCAAGAGACCCTGTCCAAAAAAATAAGGTAGAGTGAGCCTGATTCCGGAAGGCACCTGACATTGACTCCTGGTTTCCAATGTGCAGGCATCCATGCTGATACCTCCCTCCCTCCCTCCCTCTCTCTCTCTTTCTCTCTCCCCCCTCCCCCCAAGTTAATGACTTGACATATTTTTATGAAAGGCAACAGACCAATAAGCTAAAGCAAACATAAACAAGACAAAGTTGGACAATTTGATCTACCAATTATCAGGTTTATTATAAACTTTTAGTAATTAATCCAATGTGCTATCATTATACAAAAAGACCAACAGAAGACTAGAAGTCAGAACAAACCCATGCTTCCATGCATGGTTATTTGA
>NW_008358858.1:201534-224432 GCF_000622305.1 Nannospalax galili | reverse complement strand
ACACACACACACACACACACACACACACACACATACATACACACACACACGGAGCACATAAATACATTTTAGAATTATTATTTTTTAAAACTTAATTTGGAACTTCCGTAATTTTAAACATATGGACATAAAAATAAAAATGTAGAGTTAAACAAAACTACAAAGTGAACAGTGTATGAAACACAGATCAAGAAATACGAAGCTGGAGCGATGGCTCAGAGGTTAAGAGCACTGGCTGCTCTAGCACAGGACCCAGATTCAGTTCCCAGCACCCACGTAGCAGCTGACAACTGTCCCTAATTCCAGTTTCTGGGTGATCTAACATCCTCTTCTGGATTCTGTGGGCACTGCATGCATGTGGTGCATTCACATACATGGAAACACACATAAAAATAAATAAATAAATTTTAAGAAATATAGCCCTGCAGTAACCAGAAACCTTCCTGTGTGCTACAATCCTCCTTTCCTACAGATAGCCCTTATCCTTGACTTAAGATGAAATCATATGTATTCCTTCTAATGTTTCTTCCTTCACCCAACATATTGTCAGGTTTTAGAAATAAGGTTATTCTAGCCTTATAACATGGGGTGGGCAACAGTTCCTCTTTTTCTACTGCCCAAAGAAGTTTCGATGATTCACAGAACTTGCAGATGAATTCACCTCAAACTGAAAAATTTTTACATGACTTTAAAAAAAAATTATTATTTTTATTTTAGGTGTGTTTTTCCTACATGTATGTAAGTATACCACATGTGTGCAGTGCCTGAGGAGGCCAGAAGAGGGTGTCACATCCCCTGGAACTGGAGTTACAGATGGTTGCTAGCCACCATGTTGGTGCTAGGAATAGAACCCAGGGCCTGTGAAAGAACAAGTGTTCTTAACTGCTAAGCCATCTCTCCAGCACTTTTACATAACTTTTAAAAAATATTCTATTTATTATTTTTATTTTATGTATATTAGTGTTTTGCCTGTATAAATATAAGTGCACCACGTGTGTACATTGCCTGGCAGAAGCCAGAAGAGGGTGTTAGATACCCTGGAACTGAAGTTATGGACCATTGTTAGCCACTATGTGAGTGCTAGTAATCAAACTCAGGTCGTCTGGAAGAACAGCAAGTGTTCTTAACTGCTGAGCCATCTCTCCAGTCCCAACATGACTTTTTTTTTTTAATTATTTATTTAATAACCACATACTTAAAAGAAGCATTTCATTACATCAGCATCGACATATTCAATAACAATTTTCTGAGCTAGGCTGCATCTTTTATAAAATTGGCTGTACATTTTTAGGCTTACAGTTGAATTATTAGTTATACAATATTGTACTCAGTATAAACCCTGTAAGACATAAAATTAAATGACATTTTAACCTTTAAAAAAGATCTCCATTTCACTATTAAAATACAGAGTTTCAGGCAGAAAACTTCATTTTTAATGCAATTGACATTAAGATGTGTCTGTCTGCAAGAACAATATATTCTAAAATGAAATGGCGCTCTTTTTTAAAGGTTAAAAACTCATCCAATTTTATATCTTACAAGGCTTATGCTGAGTTCAATAATATATAACTATATTAACTCAAAACTGTGAACCTAGAAACTTGCACCCACTTGTGAAAGAGATACTGTTGCTCTGGAGTGTGTTACTGAATATGTTAAAGCTGTAGTGAAAAGTTTCTAATCATGTAGTAATTAAAAAATTTTTAAAGTATAATGATTAAAAAAATTCTTCAAAGCACAAAAATTTGCTCCTTAATAATTAGTGGATGTGAAAAACATTATCATTGAAATCTAAGGACCTGACGACTTTATATCCATGCTCAGATGCCAAGGAGCTCAGAAGGTAACCAACTGTGACTAGTAATAATCTGATATATAGAGATTAGCAACGCATGTGCCAACATGACTTTTTAATGGATAAAATATTACACACTTATGAAAACTCAAAGAAAAAAGTAACCAGTTCTTGTTTATAAGCCTCACTACCATTCCTGCCTGCATACTCCCATGGGTTTGAATGAAACTGTCCCCCATAGGCACTAAGTATTTGAACACTTGGCTCCAGGTGGTAGCACTCTTTGTGACGGTTTAGGAGATAGGGCCTTGCTGGAGGAAGCGCACCACTGGAGGCTAGCTTTGAGAGTTCATAGCCTTGCCCCATATCCAATTTGCCTCTCTGCTTCCTGTGCTTGTAATGTGAGCTCTCAGCTTTCTGCTCTGACTGCCTCCTGCCATTGCCTCCCGCCCATGATGGACTCTTATCCCTCTGGAACCATAAACTCAATAATCTCTTTTTATAAATTGCTTTGGTCATGGTTTTTTTAGTACAGCATAAGAAAGTAACCAATAATCCCTCCCAATGTTACCTGATGGAAATACAAGCAACAGTAACATTCCTTACATTATTTTCTTCACTTCACACATCCTGAAGAGCCCTCTACTTGAGTGCAGTGAGTTTTCTTTCACGATGTGTTTAATCACAATGTATCCAAGCACTTGCATACTATACTGTCAGGCATTTGGTTGCATTTGTCCTTCTTTTACACGTTCTTATCTTTCATCCATTTGGATTCCATGTTAGTGTATGGTATGAAATTTAATTCACTCTACAAGTGGACTTTTTCAAATGGCTGTCATTTTCTCAAAATTATCTATTAAAAATTCTATTTCTTAGCCAGGAGTGGTGGCACATACCTTTAATCCCAGCACTCGGGAGGCAGAAGCAGGCAGATCTCTATGAGATCAAGGCCAGCCTGGTCTACATAACAAGTTCCAGGCCAGCTGGGACTACAAGGAGACTCCATCTCAAAAAAGATCAAAAATAAATAAATAATTTTTTTAAAGATTCTATTTCTTTCACAATGGTTGGAGATGCTGCCTTTAACCAAAATTAAAACATTATGTGTATGTAAGTCTGTTTCATGGGCTAACTAGTGAGGTTTTATGTGTATGTAAGTCTGTTTCATGGGCTAACTAGTGAGGCTTTATACAATGTTTTAATAAGCAGCAGGCCTCTCACCACTCTTGCTAAGAGTTTTTCTAACAATTCTGCTTAGAGTTTGTCTGTCTTTTAAAGGAAATGGGATACTGCTATGTTGTCTAGAGCAGGCAAAAATTCCTTGGCAGAAACAATTCTTCAGCCTCAGTCTCCTGAGTAGCTGGGACTGAGGCTTATGCTACCATACCCTGCCCTAATAATGTTTAATTATTTTTCTATATAAACTTTGCAGTCAGCCTGTTAAATAACTAACATCTATATTGGAACTCTGTAATAATAGACTTAGAAACACTTAACAGTTTTATGGTAACTATTAGTGTTTTTCTCTTTTATTGGCTTCCGTGGTTATATATGTTAAAGATTTCTATATATAATTGAGATATCTCTTGCATTTGCAGTAGGATTCATTACTGTCTTAGATTTTTATAATATCACAGTTAAGATGAGAGTGTAGCTAAGTGGTAGATCACTTGCCTAACATGTGCAAGGACCTGAGTTCAATCTCCACCACTGTAGGGGGAAAGTGTCCAGTAATACCACATTTACAGACTGGAATTCTAATTCTTCCTTTCTGATTTTTAAACTCATAGTTTAAATAGATCAATAAATACAGCTATTAATAGAATACATTAAAAATGCAAAACCTAGACTGGAGAGATGGCTCAGCAGTTAATAGCACCGACTGCTCTTGCAGAGGACCTGGGTTCGATTCCCAGCACCCACATGGTGGTTAACAACCATCTGTAGCTCCAGTTCCAGGGAATCTAATGCCATCTTCTGACCTCTGTGGGCATTGTATGACACGGGTACACTTAACACACATGCAGGCAATATACACATACACATAAAATAAAAATAAATAAAATATTTTTAAAATGCAAAATCTAACTGTATACAGCCACAAAAGATTAACTTTAAATACAAATGTAAAAAAGAAAAAGGTTAAAGTCATATAAAAGCTGGTTAATAGATATAAGGCAAAGCTGACTACAAGATCAGAAATACTACCTTACGTAAAGGAGAAACAGTTTACAATGGTGTCAGGAAGAAATAACTATTTTGAATATGTATGCGCCTACTAATAGTTTCCAAATACATGAAACAAATATACCCACAATTATCATGAAGACGTTAATGCCTTTCTCTTAGTCGTTGTCAGAACAGAACAATCAGAAATTATGGACGATCTTAGTAACTGCACTAACCATCTCAATCTCACCAACACAGCAAGCAATACATGAAGAGCAAGCATTATTATCGAAGACATAAGATGTGTTCCCTAAGAAAAGCCAACATTCTGACCACAAAGTTTGAAATTACTGAAAAATTAAGAGTACATTATCTCACTGTAACAAAAAGGGTTCAATATCTTAATCAGCCCAAATTTTTAAAAGTAAATTATAACCTCTAAAACTCCTGAAACAGAGAAAAGATTAAATAGTAATGAAAACATGTCAAAATCTTTGGAATGAACATAATCACCAGTAAAAGGGAAATCTATAGCTTCTTTATTTAAATTGGACTGAAAAAGAAGCAAAGTTCTAGCTTTCTACCTTGAAAAGCTAGAGAAAAACGAGGAAACCAAATCCAAAGAAAGGAGAAGCAAGAAATCATAAAGGTAAAACAGACATGCAGTGAGCTAAAAAGAGACAAGATCATAAGGGCTAGAGAGAGGACTCCGTGTAAAAGAGCACTAGCTATGCAAGCATGAAGACCTGAGTTCAAATCCACAGCACTCATGTAAAAACCTAGGAATGGCTGTGCCTTCCTGTAATCCCAGGACTCAGGGGCAAAGACAGCTGGATCCCAGGAGCTAGCTGGCCAGCAAGTTTGGCACAAAGGTTGTTTCCAGTTCTGTGACAGACCATCTCAAGACAACAACGCAGAGAGCAACAGAATATACCCAAAGCCCTGACTTCCACATGCATACTCACTGTGTGTGTGTGTGTGTGTGTGTGTGTGTGTGTGTACACAACACTCATAAAGGCAAAGAAAAAGTAGTTTGCTATTTCACAGCAGTGAAAAACCTCTAACATGGATGGTTCAAGAAAAGGCAAGCACGGCATGAACATGAACAGTGAAGGAAGGAGTCACCACAGACACTACAGACAGCCACAAGACAGAAATGGACATTAAGAACACCCTTATGACAAACATGACAACCTAAACATTACAAATTCCATGAACAATAAAGCTTATTAAAGCTATGCTATCTAAAAGAGAAAAGGCTGGCTAGCTAACTATAAACATCAAGAGACATAAATAAATTATGAGTATTAAAATTCTAAGTCCAGATAGTTGCACTATTATATTTCATCAAATATTTAAGGGGAAAAAATCAGTGTTATACAAAATCTTCCAAATATTAGGAAAACAAAACACACTCCCCTAATTCCTTACTTGAATTCTTCACAACCTTTATATCAATACTTAACAATACTATACTAACAGAAAGCTAGTCTCCATGAATACAAATATAAAACTAGCTAACAAAATATTAATAAACTGACAAGTCAGGCATGGTGGTGCACACCTGTAATCCAAGCACTCAGTAGGCAGAGGCAGGTGGATCTCTGTGAGTTTGAGGCCAGCCTAGTCTACACAGAGTTCCAGTATAGCCTAGGCTATATAGTGAGACCCTGTTTAAAAAAACAAAATAAAAACATTAATAATATTTAGAAAATAATCACTACCTAATGGAACCTGTCCTGCAAACTGGTGTAACATTTGAAAAAATCAATTATATACCAAAGATACAATCCATGAAAGAAGTTACAAGAAGAATTTCATTAAAATTTAAAACTTCTATAATAGAAAAAGCATCCCTGATTCACATGGAAGCACACACAACAAAGGAAGGCAGGGGCGGGGGGAGGGGGATCTTCAACAAAAAGACCAATGCTAAAGTATCACAGTACCTGATGTCAATTGTACTAGAGCCATACTTTAAAAAAACAAAATGGCAGGGCTGGAGCGATGGCTCTGTGGTTGAGCACTGACTGCTCTTGCAGAGGACCCGGGTTCGATTCCCAGCACCCACATGGCAGCTATGAACCATTCTTAACTCCAGTTCCAGGGGAATCCGAAGCCTTCTGACCTCCGCAGCATTGCAAGACACAGGTGCATTCACATCCATGCAAGCAATACACTCATACACATAAAATAAAAATAATAAACAAAATATAAAAAAGAAACCAAAATGGGGGCCGGGTGTAGTGGCACCAGCCTTTAATCCCAGCACTTGGGAGGCAGAGGCAGAGGCAGACAGATCTTTGTGAGTTTAAGGCCAGTCAGGTCTCCATGGTGAGTTCCAGGCCAGCTAGGGGCTGCAGGGAGACCCTGTCTCAAAAAAGACCAAAAAAACACCAAAAACCCAAAATGGTACTAATTCTCTCTCTCTCTCTCTCTCTCTCTCTCTCTCTCTCTCTCTCTCTCTCACACACACACACACACACACACACACACACACACACACACGGTAGGTTGATGGAATCTAATACAGGGCCCAAAAATAAACCCAAAAATAAACCCATGCAGCTGTAGTCATCTGATTTTCGGCAAAGGTGTCCTTATGTTGGGACAAGGACAGCCTCTTCAACAGCCTGGAAAAGGGGATATTCACATGCAGAAAAATGGAAATAGATTTCTCTCATTCTGTATAAAAATCAATTAAAATGGATCAAAGTCCTAAAACTATTACTAAAGGAAACAGGAGGAAAATAATTCAAAATATGGACACAGCCAAAGACTCTCTGAACAGGACTCCACCAGCCCATGAAATCATATAGCAAATAATGGCACATGGGACTGCATCAATTTAAGAAAATTCTACACAACATAATAAACAACACACAAAGGGACAAGACGGCATACAGAATGAGAGAAGACATTTGTCAGCTATTAATCTAATAGGGCATTAATATAAAGAATCCAAAAGAACTAAATACAGACACATAAAAACACACCAAATAATCCAAACAATAAATGGCAAAAGAAAATCAAAATAGCTCACGAAAAGTGAATAAAAAGAGAAGTCGTCATGATTTGTTCAGCAGATGCAGAGAAACTATAACAAAAGTCAGCACTGATTAATGATAAATTTTTAAAACCCCAGCAAACTAGTATTAGAACACAATTTCTTTTTATCAACATCTGCCAAAGCATCTGCAAGTAGCATCATGTTTAACAGTAAAATACTGAGTCCTTTCTCCCCAAGTTCCAGGTAAGCATGTAACACCTAACACTGCATCAGAGACCCAAGTCACGGTGTCAAGACAAAGAAATGGACTGTACAAAGTCTGTAAAGCAAAAAGGAAACTCTTCTCACACAAGTGATCAAAACAAATTTTAAAGTAATAAAAAAAAACTTAGCAGGACATCATGAAAGTCAGATATGACTCAATTGTACCTATATATTGGCAACACTTGATATAAAAATTTAATATCATTTGCCATGTCAAAAAAGAGCAATACTCAGGAATAAATTTAACAAACTATGCATAATACCTACAACCTAAAACTATAAAAAGTCCTTGAGCAAAATTAAATTAGACCTTAAGATACAGAGAAGGCCGAGGAAATGCTCAGAGGGTAAAATATTGCTACACAAGTATGAGGATCTGAGTTCAGAACCCAAGCAGAGCTCAGCTCAGTAGCACACATCTGTAATTCCAATACTCCTACATTGAGGTGGGAGGTAGACAGAAGAATCCCCAGAAGGCCATGGGTGAGGGAAGCAGCAGTGAACAACAAAGAAACCTTGACTCAAACAAGATGGGAGGGGAAGGAGGCTGCCCTCTGACCTCCATAGGTATACCGGGAGGGAGGGAGGGAGGGAGGGAGGGAGGGAGGATTTTAAAAAAGAAAATCTTTAAAAGAAATGAAAAGAAATTCCTTTTCGATGAACTAGATTTAACATTAGAATGCCTGTCTTCCCAAAATCTATCTATATACTTACTGCCCTTGGTTACCAAACTAAACTAGCAGGTATTCATGGAAATTGAACATTACAATTCTAAAATGCAAAAGTCCTAGAATTACTAACATAACCCTTCTTTCTAAAGTGAGAGGAAGTATTCTCACCTCACCCACTGCACACTCTAAACTCTGCCATATAAAACCACAAGAACCCAGACAGTGTGGTGCTAGCTTAAGAATAAATGAAAGAACAGGCAGCACACCAATACATCCGTACTTACAAGGCCAACTGAAATGTTTCCTTTACCAAAGCGCTAGCAAAAGTAACCCAATAAAAGGAAAATATCTGTTTCAACAAATGCTGACACTGGATATCCAGATGGAAAAAAAACTAGAAAAAAAATCTCTATCTCACATCATACAAAAAGTTGAGACAAGTTACCAATCTAAGCATAGGGGCTAAAACCATAAAGCTTACAGAAAAAAAAAAAAAAAAAGTATTGTCGTGACCTGGGTATAAAAAAAATGGATTTCTTAGAAAGAACATTAAAAAATACTAATCATAGAAGAAATAATGATAAAATTACACCATCACCATCAAGTGGGGTATGGGGGATTATGTCTGTAACCCCAGCATTTGGAAAGCTGAAGCCCAAGAATCACAAATTTGAGGCCAACGTGGACTACATGAGTTCCAAACCAGTTTGAAATGTAATGAGATCTGGTCTCAAAAATTAAAAATAAAAAAATTATACAATTAAAATGTAAAACTTCTGTACATCCAAAGATAGTTTTAAAAATATACTTAAGAATGCATTAAATATAATTTAAGACTCACACAGCCGTAAGAAAATACTGACAATATCTGACAATGGATTCCTATAAATAGAAAATATAAAGACCCATAACTCAAGGTCAGGCATGGTGATGTACACTGTAATCCCGCACTTGAGAGGCAGAAGCAAAAGGATCACCACCTGGTGAAGGACAACCTGGTCTACATAGCAAGTTCCAGGTCAGCTAGAGCTATGTAACAAGACTCTGTCTCAAAACAACACAGTGAAAACTGCATAGACTTCTACCTGGTCAAAGTACTGAGAATAACTGACTGCTGATGCTCAGCCATAAATGGGACATCTGTATCACCCTCCCACAAAGCTCAGGGAACGTCCGGAATGCAGAACAGAAAGAGTAGAAAGATGGGATGGAGGACTGTGGAACACCGTCTTCCAGGCATGACATGGCTATAATACACTTAAAATCACAACAGCTGTCTGTGATTCTCTTTATAAGAAGTACACAAGACTGTGCCAGTCAACATTTTGGCATGGGATAAGATTCATAAACCCTCACCCCCCACCCCCCGAGGATCTATAGGCAGTTAAGGTTGCTCAGAAAGAGAGACATTTTCTTCAATGGTGGAGCCACTGGTAACATGCCTATGTTCCTGTAAATAAGCCTTCACTCATGTTCCTGTGAGCAATCAATCCTAATGAAACTCTATGGGTCACAAAAACAAAAACAAAAACAAAGAAAACAAAGAAAACAAAGAAAGGAGGCTAATTGGGAAGAAGCGAGGGTCAGTGGGAGGAGATAAAAGAGGGTGATGGAGTAAACATGATCAAAATGTAGGAAGATGCCATAATGAAACCCATTACTAAAAATAAGTAATACATGCTAATAAAAGCCATAAACAAAAAATCCCTACTACGCAGCAATAAAAATAAAAACATCTCAATCTGAAAAAAACTGATCAAAAAGTGAACACGCAGCTCACAAAAGGCAGAAAGGTAATAAGCACAAGTAAACGCCTCATGTTGATACTTAACAAAAATCCAAACAGCAATGAAAACTATGCCACAAGATACTGTAGCAGACCCACTAGGAAAACTAAAATTAGAAAGTCTAACAAAAAATTGGAGAGGGCATGGAACTGGTGGAAATAAATGGTACAATTCCATTTAAAGAAGTGTGTCAGTGTCTTTGAAATTTCCAACTACAGCTTAGCACTAATTACTGTAGTTGCTAGAATTAGTAAGTTAAATACAAAATTATTTAAATCAAACAAAAAAATTATTGTACTTCTATCTTCACAAAAATATTTTAAAAAATCATTAAACTATCATTTAAAAGTTTATCAGCAAACATCAAAGGCTCAAATTCAATGACACATGAACAAGACTTTTACACTGAAATTTTTAAAATCAGTACCACATGGAGGGTCACCTGATTGAAAACAAAAGTGTCTTTGCAATGAAATGTGAAAAAAGTAGTCTTCGCCATTGCCAATAATGTTGGTTGTACACCAGAAGTGAACAGTAGAATCCTGTTGCTGAAGACACCACATAATGTGAGCACCGGAAAGGGAGAAATCAAGCTTGGACTAAGCTGGAGACTCCTGGCCACTGGATGGGTTGCTTTCATAGTGCCAGAAGGTATCTATGCAGATGGCTGGGGGAGAACTGTCCTCTATAATTGTGCTCAACGACAGACCCCAACTGCTGCACTATCAACATGCCAAACAAGATGTTCCTGCTGGTGCAATAGTGGCACATCTAGTGCATGTACAACCAGCAAATTTTCAATTGGATATAATGCCCACTCCTAGAGGTGGAACACACACCTGGTACTGTAGACCAGGCCAACCCCCTGTGGCAGGGGAGGATATAGGCCCCAGTGGGGAAGTCACTGCAATGGCTTTGTTAGATGGATGTGATGCACCTGCTAAAGTACCATCCAAGTATTTGTGTTTACGCCCATAAGTTAAGTTACTATAGCAGCCACTGTTTAGATGGTCTTGCTTCTTGCTGTGTTTTTATAGTCAATGGAATCCCACTGAAATGGGCCAACAGCCCATGGAAAACAGATGATGCAGAGATTCGAAAGTTCAGTGCCTTGCCAGAATGAGAGGAAGATCATCCCACACCTATCACCCTCTCCAAGGCTCAGGGACTTTTGTGGAAGAGGTTGGCAGAAAGAATTAAGAGGCAGAGGAAGGGGTGGAGTGTTACTTGACATGTCCTCAGATCATTATGCTGGCAAGCTATAGTAACACCTCCTTCCCAAGTCCATCAAGGAGTCAATAGGGGAGTCAGTTACCCCTCCCACCCAATCAGTAAACCTTAGGTGCTAAAGATAGATGAGCCGAGAACGCCATGAGGCACTTCTCTTGCCATTTTGTGTGGCGGTCAGGAAGTCATAGGATCTATATTTGAGTGTGAACTTTCCAGCACAGCTGTATGGGGGCGGGGCAACCTTCTGTAGGTAAACCCCCACCCTATGCTCTGTTAGCAAGCCCAATAAACTTGTTAGGATTTTCAAAATAAAAAAATTAAAAAAAAAGAACAGAACTAATGGAAATCTTCATTATTCCATCAAAGTTGACCCCATGTTGGCAAATCCTTTGGTCTTTGATTTCTTATGCCTATTTTTCCCTCCTTAAACGTCATGTATATAAATTTTTATGTAACCTCCTTCAAGTTATTTCTGGAAACATGTGTTAAAAATTGCCTCTCTGGAATTAAAAAAAAAAAAAGAATAAGGATAATTTTTAAAAGACAAAAAACAAAAGAAAAAGATAGTCTTAGGGCTGGAGAGACGGCTCAGCAGTTAAGAGCACTGACTGCTCCTGCAGAGGACCCAGGCTCAATTCCTAGCACCCACATGGTGGTTAACAACCATCTGTAGCTCCAGTTCCAGGGGATCTAATGCCTTCATCTTACTTCTGCAGGTACTGCACGACACAGGTGCACTTACACACATGCAGTCAATACACTCAAGCACATAAAATAAAAATAATAAAATATTTTTAAAGGTAGTCTTAACAATAAATGATACTGAGAAACCACAAATAAAAATTCTGACATAATAATCAATACCAAATGACTCACACACATAGATCAAAATGGAAAAGATTTTTTTTAAAAAAGATTACAGGAAGAATTTCTTTTTTAGTTGTTTGTTTTTGCTTTTGAGACAGGGCTAATGAGACCAAGGCTGGCCTTTAATTTCTGCCTCAACCTCCAAGTGCTGAGATTACAAATGTGCACCACCATGCCTGGCTTTTTATAGACAGAATTTCTAAAAATACGAAAGGAAAATGTTCATGATCATCAGGTTAGGAAAAAATTCTTAAGCACACACACACACACACACACACACACACACAAAAAAAAATCACTAATGACAGTTAATGTAATGTAATGACAATTTAATTAATTGAGCCTCGTTAAAACTATAGATATCTGTTCAACAAAGATCTACAAGGAAAGAGAAAAGCCAAGCCACTTTTTTGTACACATTGTACCCTGTCTCCCTAGTCCCAAATTGTATACTTGTCTAAATGACAGCCATATATTAGGAAATGATATGAAAAAGAAGCTGTTTAAGAGTCATTAGGAAGTACAAAATGGAGTCAGTGAAAAGGGCTTAAAACAAGGTCAGTTTTACAGAGATCACAAAACCTGGAGCTTCACACACGACCGGCAGGAGTAGGAAATTTAGGAAAGTATTCAGCACCATCTGCTAAAGCTAACTATGCCTGCCCTGGAACTCAGCAATTCCACTCCTAAGTTTATAATAAACATAACTGAATGTTTATGTCTCATCAAAGACATGTAGTAGAACATTTGTGACAGTGATATTCTTAATGGTTAAAAACCACAATGAACAACATCAGTAATCAACACTAATATGGATAAATAACACATGGTATAGTCATACAAAGGAATACTAGGATATGGGGCCAATGAGATGGCTCAGTGCATAAAGGTACTTGCTGCCAAGCCTGATGGCCTGAGTTCAATAATCAACTCCCACAAGTAACTTCTGACCACACACATGAGCACAAAAGCACATGCACACATATATACTTGTACACATACAAATAAATTAATAGATAAATAAATGTTAAAAAAGGAAAAGGAGGGGCTGGAGAGATAGCTTAGCGGTTAAAAGCACTTTCTGTTCTTGCAGAGGACCTGGGTTCGATTCCAGCACCCACATGGTGGCTAACAACTGTCTGTAACTCCAGTTCAAGGGGATCCCACATCCTCTTCTGACCTCTGTGGGCACTGCATGACACGGGTGCACTTAACACAGATGTAGGCAATACACTCATACACATAAAGTAAGAAATTTTTTTAAAAGTTTTAAAAAAAGGAAAAGGAAAAGAAAGGGTCACTTAAGTACACTGTGGAGTAAGAGCAGCAAAGGGGTAAACAATTCCATTAATATGAAACTAAAGATCAGGTGAACTGATCTATGATAATGAAGGGTCAGCACAAAAGTGGTTTCTACTTAATAGTCAGGATACTATACAATTACACAAAGCAGACTAAAGGAATTCAACTAGGTTTTTACTGTGAATACCAACAGAGTTAAAGTAACTCTACTAATACCAAATGAAGGAAATTTTAAGTAAAAAAAAAGCATCACAGGGCTAATGGAGAACATTCCATCATTAGGAAGACTTGGTTATCAGCAAAAGCTGAAACAAATAAAAGAGGAAAAAGACTCTCTCGGGAAATACTAAACCAAGAAAAAAGAACAAGTGTCAGCAAAAATTAAAAGAAATAAATGAACCCCTTTCTCAAGAAAAAGCAGATCAAGAGAAAAATGGACATTTTCAACAGCAAGATTAATGGATTTTACCTACTTATTAAATGTAATCACACATCACATCACATCTCACCTCTGCTCACATTATAACTCAGTGGGAGAAATATAACCAGAAAATTCTCCAAATATTTAGAAACTGAGAAATGAACTCCTAACTCATGGATATAACATGAAACAAAACAAACTGAAAATGTAAAATCACATTAGAAACCCCAGCAAACAATAATGGAAACATAACATCAGAATGCGCCAGCTATAGGTAAAGCTGCTTGGAGGAAAAACACAATCTGAAATGCCCATATTAAAAGAAGGGCTACAAATCAATGTTCTAAGTTATCTATTTCAGTAAGGTAGAAAAAGAACAGCAAGTTAAAACCCAAGAGAATGAGGAAAATACTAAGCAGCAGCAATTAACTTACAAAATCAAAACTGAAAAGGCTAAAAGTTAGTTCGCCAAAAAGAAATAAAAGTGATAATCCGCTAACAACAAATTTTAAACAAGGGATCAATGGTCACATGAATCAATAAATGATCAATACAGGACTAAGTTCTAAAAATTACATGATGTGAATAAACTCAACAAAACTGACAGACAATAGAAAGTGACATATAATAAAAAAATCTGAGCCATCTTATCTCTATTTAAAAATTCAATACAGTGACTATCTCACCAACTCCAGGTTCAGAAAGCTTCATTCATGAAGCCTTAGAAGCATATATTAAAAAAACAATAACTACCCATAAACTTCCAGAAAACAGCAAAAGAGGGAACACTTTTCCTATGAGAACAGCATAACCAAGGATTCAAAATCTGATGAGAATTTTAGAAATAAGAAAGTTACAGGCTGCTATCTCTCAAAATTAGATGCAAAGATTCTTGTAAATCCACACATATTTTTTTAAAAGCACACCATCTACTGATGCATAATAAGGACAATACACAACCAAACTGAGATAATTTTATAAGTGCAAAGTTATTTTAACATTTGAAATTAACTTGTATAATTCAATACGTTAACCAAGTAAAGGAGGAAATTCGTGTCTCAAAACATGTAGAAAGTATTTTATTAAAACTCAACACATTTCATGATTTTAAAAGTATAAATAACACAATGCCGAAGTATAAAAAAAATTCAGTTTAGTTGCAATTATTTTTATTTTCAACAATTAGAAAATGAAACTTAAGTCATCTAATTAAACTAACCTCAAGAATATCATGCATCTAGGGCTGGAGAGATGGCTCAGCAGTTAAGAACACTGTTCTTGCAGAAGACCTGGGTTTGTATCCCAGCACCCACATGGCAGCTAACAACTAACTGTCCGTAACTCCAGATCCAGGGGCTCCGACAGTCTCTTCTGACCTCCGTGGACATTGCACGACACGGGTGCACTTACTTACATGCAAGCATAACACTCATACACATAAAATAAAAATAATAAAAAATATTTTTACAAAATATCATACATCTAAAATAAACTTGCTGACACATGGATTCCTCTACACTGAATGAAGCCACATATGTATAAAGTCCTAAATAAATGGAGACACAGGCCATGCCCATGGATCAGCTGCCTCAGTATTAAGATTTCAATCATAAACTAATTTCCAGTTTCAATGTAATCCTAGTCCAAAATTCAGCTTTGTCTGTGTGTGTGCTTGCATGTGTGTGTGGGTGTGTGTGTTTAAGTAAATAGAAAAAAAGGATCCTAAAGTCATATGAAAACACAGAGGAGAAGGAAGAGGCTCAGAGCATCTGCACTACGGGACACCCAGGCTTCTTATCAGATAAAGGACTACAAGACAGTGTGGCATCGGCACAAAATGCGGCAAACAGACCAAGAAACAGAAGAGGTACACGTGACAGTGAAGTTTCCCAGAAAACTCCAAGCAGAAATATTTCATGCACAACTGAACACATTTTCTGATCAATCATATCAATTATAGCATCAAGTAAATATTCCAATTAAGTTGTCACCACTGTAGAAAATCCCTTCTAAACCAATTAGCAAACCTATAAAATCTGAATCTCTTACCTCCCCAAATGCTCCTCGACCAATCACCTTTAATATTTCAAAGTCTTCTCTATGTAATCGCATTTGTTTCACTTTAGAAGTAAATGGTTTGGCTGAAACAAAAGAGCAACATCAGTTACTTTCATAATGAAATGTGATACAAATTAGATGTGCAGCTAGATGAGTATTTATTACACAATAAAATTCAAAATGAAAACAAAGCCAAAGAATTTTTTTAAATCTCATCAAACTATATAAGAATGAATTAATTCCTCTAAGAAAGCACTGTTTCCTATAGTCCTTATATACAAATTACTTTGGGGCAGGGTGTTGGGGTTTATTTGGGGGGGGTATCACCCTGTAGCACCAGCTGGCTTGGAACCTACTATACAGACCAGGCTGGCCTCAATCTCAGAGATCCACCTCTGCTTCCCAACTGCTGGGATTTAATATGTGTACCACTATACCTGGTTTATAAATTACATTTTTTATAAGAAATGTATTTTTGCTTGTTTGTTTGAGGCAGGGTCTTAGGTATATAGCCCATGCTGGCCTGCAACTCACTATGTATTCTAGATAAATTTGCAATCCTGCTGCCTCTGACCCTAAGAATGCTGAGATTTATAGGCATACACCACCACACCCACCAAGAAATGTATTTTGTATGTGGTGTGTGTCTGTATATGTGCAGGTGCACGTGTGTGCACATGTAAGACCAGAGTATAATTTCTGGTGTCATAAATGAACTGAACTTCTGAAGAAATCTGTGATGTTCACAACTTATGCTTATACTACATACTTGCAAAGAATCTATATAATAACTGGCAGACTCTAAACCAAACTACTATACATGACAATACTCACTTCCCTTATGCTTTTAGGGTATTAACTACTGTAAAGAAAGGTAATATCTTTTACTTCTTCATAAGACTACTATCCTTTTTAACCTTTGCTAAAATATTTAACAACCATGTGCTTACCAGAATCAAGTTTTAGTTAAGCTGGTTTAAAAAAATGTTTCTTTCAATACCGCTAGGGTATCATGTCTTTTATAAGATGCTGGAAATGAATAAACCTTGTCTTTCAGCAAACAAATCATGTGAAAAATATTTTACTCCATTTAAAACTTTCCAGAATGGTTCACTACAAATTGCTAATAAACAGAAAACATTTTTCACAGTACAATAAATCAGAAATGCAAATTAACCAGGATATTCTATTATTTACCAACTAAATTCAACAAAATTTTGCTTAAAAGTCTGAAACCACTAAGTGTTGGCAAGAATATGACTAACAGGTACTGTTGTGCATAACTGGAGGGGCTGTTAGCTGACTATTATCTCTGACGATTTGGTTTTTCTTTGTCCTAACATGGCATACTACTTAGGTAACCTTCAGAACTCGAACCATTTTTTAACATCTTGAGATAAACCCTTATTTGACTTCATTGTTCTGGGGTGGCTTTTTTTATTTTATTTTATTTTTTGATACACAGCTGAAACTGCTTTGCTTTGATTTCATTTAGAAGTTTGCCTTCTGTGTTCATAAAGTTTGTCTACAATTCTTTTTTCTGTGCTACCTTCATCTGGCCCACCTCATTAATGTGCCTGGTTTTCTCTACTATTCACTGAAAAATCGTCATTGCAGTCTGTTTACAGATGTGTGAAAATTCTGTCAATAAAACCTTCAAAAGACAATACACTTGACCATGATTTGAGTATCTACTAACACACCTGGCATGTGTGTCTTTTCAATGGATTCTGATAATTCATTTCACATTATTGATGTTTTCTGAATCTACATTTAACTATGTTAATCATATTTTCTATGACTTATACATTGCATCAAAATTCAGAATTTTAAGGATCAGGTGACTAATACCATACTTCTGCTTCCAAACCTTTGCCATACGGACAGAATAGATAATCCCTATAGAATGGCTACACTGTTTTTTAATGGACTACTTTCATTGCCTTTCCCTCCCATTATTGTTCAAAGCTTACATAATTTACAACAATTTTTGCAATTATACGGTGCCTACATTAACTGGTCCTTTCTAAATGTCTGTGGATTTTTTTTTTTCTGTTTAAATAGACCTTAACTTGAATTTACATAAAATATCAGCAAAAGAAAGCAGAGGCTAATTATATTGCCCCCCCAAAAATAAAAAAACTAAGCCATTTTCATATTAGCTAAAAGGGACATTATAGCAAAAGGTAATAGGCAGAATAGAGATAAAATGGAGCTATACATAACTATTTTTTTAATATTTTATTTATTATTATTTTATGTGTATGAGTGTATTGCCTGAATGTATGTGAGTGCACCCGTGTTGTGTGATGCCACAGAGGTCAGAAGAGGGCTTCAGATTCCCCTGCAACTCTAGTTAAGGATGGTTCATAGCCGCCATGTGGGTGCTAGGACTCGAACCCGGGTCATCTGAAAGAGCAGTCAGTACTCTTAACCACTGAGCCATCTCTCCAGCCCCATACATAACTATTTTTTTAAGGTTCACCTAACCATGTTATGATTCTAAACATGTATGCACTCAACATAACCTCAAAATATGTAATGCCAATCATTAGAATAATCACAGCTTCCTAGAAAGACACTGTAATACATCTGTCTCTGCAACTGATACATCAAATAGCCAACCAAAAACAATGTATTTGAACAACTCATGTACAGCATTGCAACTACCAGTTGGATAATATTATCTTCAAACACATAGTCAACTCTACATATTTTGAAAACATCAAACCATAAAACTTCTAATAAAATTCAAAATACTGAGAACATTGAAACCAAATGGTATGTATATCATGCAACTAGTGCAAATCAATAAAAGATGACCAGAAATACCCATATGTTCTGAAATTAAAAAGAAGAAATAAATGTCCGGACACCTTTAATCCCAGCACTCGGGAGGCAGAGACAGGTGGATCTCTGTGAGTTCAAGGCCAGCCTGGTCTAAATAGTGGGTTCCAGACCAGCTGGGGCTACAGAAGAGACCCTGCCTTAAAAAGACCAAAAAAAAAAAACAAAAAAAAAGAGGAGGAGGAGATAAGACAATCAGAAACTACTGAGAACTACACAATATAAATTGCTGTCAGACTGTATATGATATAGACTAAGCTAGTACTTACAAAAAGTAAATTAAAATAGAGCATGCAGGGCCAGGTGTGGTGGTGCATGCCTTTAATCCCAGCACTCGGGAGGCAAAGGCAGGTGGATCTCTGTGAGTTCAAGGCTAACCTGGTCTACATAGTGAGTTCCAGGACAGCTGGGGCTATAGGGTCTCCCTGTCTCAAAAAGACCAAAAAATAAAAAATAAAAAAATTTAAAAAGCGGGAAAAAAATAGAGCAATTATAGTAGAAAAGGAGAACTGAAAATGAAGATGGTAAACATACAACAGTGGTCCATGAATGGGGGTGTACACCTACGTAGTCCCAGCTACCTGGGAGACTCAGGTGAAAAATCACTGAGCCATGGAAGACAAAACCAGACTATGCAAGTCAGTCTCTATCTCTGTCTCTCTCTCTCTCTCTCTGTCTCTCTGTCTGTCTCCCTCTCTCTCTCACACACACACACAGCATAAGGAAGAAAGAGAGTGATTGAAATAGTTTAATGTTAAAATAAGCGCCTATGGGAGAGTGCTGATGGGGAAGGGAGTGTAAAGATGATTAAGTTGTGTATGAAATACACAAAAACTCAATAAAAAAATAAAAAAACACAATGGAATGATTTAGCCTGTAAAACAAGGAAGTTCATCCTAGTTTCAGGAATTGTTTAATTCAAAGTCTTGACTATAGCTGCTATCTTTCAGGTGTGGTTCATTCAGGAGCCTTTGTCTCTACCATGAGACTAGAAAAAAGAAAAAAACAGTTTAATGTTAAGTTTCTGCCATATTCTGGTAAGCTCTTTTAGTTCTGCAAAATAAAAGTATTTCTCTCTGGAAAAAAAAAAAAAGCACTTAATAGAAAGTCTTAGGGTTGGAGAGATGGTTCAGTAGTTTAAAAACACTTGCCGCTCTTGCAGAGGACCTTAGGTTGGTTCCCAGCAGCCACATGGCAGCTCACAACCACCTATAATTCCAGGGGTATCTAACCCCTCTGACCTCCATGGGCACTTGCGTTTACACGCATATAGACACACATGCATTATTTAAATTTTAAAGAAAATGTTAAAAGAAAAGTGTAACAAGACCAATAAAGAATGAGTTTTAAAAACTGGGACAAAATTACAAGCAAGTTATGTCAATAAATTTATTCCAACAAATTCTTAGAGTAGCTAATTCTTCAAAACTGAAAATCAAAATTGTTTTACTAAACAATCTTATTTGCTGATAAGATGAATCAGTATTTTGAAGTTTTATACAAACAAAACATTAATAGGGCTAATACTGAACAACAAGTTCCAGTTTTAATAAAACTACACACACCGTAACACACATACTTGAAAGCACTGAAGCAGTCAATGACACACAGGTATACCCAGGAGCAATAAGAATACACAGCATCCAGATGATGGCTTCTATCCATTACTCCTCATCAGAAGACATCCAGGGTCCTGGGAGAAACAGCTAATGTGACCAGCACAACACAATAAGGACAGTGTGTGCCTCCAAATGTGGATGCAGTCGGAAACATACAAAGCATCACTTATGGACTGTATGTCTGCCAAAGATGAATCACCTGAATCTAACCATGAGGAAATAATTGCACAAACTTAAATGGAGGAACAGACTTTACAGAACAGTTGACCTGAGACATGACAAGTCTCAAAGTGTAACAATGATATGAAAGATAAAGTCTGTTGCTCCTGATTAAAAGAGATTAAAGAAAACATGGTAAGCAAATGCAGAGCATAATAATGGATTGGACCTTGTATCAAAAAATTTTAAATGGAGGTTGCTGTGACGATATTTTTGAGGCACTGGTTAAATTTGGATGCATATTAGACAAAATTATTATATGAGGGCTGGCAAGACGGTTCAGCGGGTAAGAGTGCTTTCTGCCAAGCCTGACAATCTGAGTTCAGTTCCCAAAAACCACACCGTGAAAGAAAAGAACGGACTCAACAAACTATCCTCTGACTACCACACAAATGCCACAGCATGGGCATATACATGCACACACATATACATACACACACTAAAATAATTGTAATTTAAATTTTTTTATTATATCAAAGTTAAATTTATTGACAACTGTACTAAAGAGCTATCTAAGAGAATATATGTATTCTAAAGAAATACATGCTGAAATATGCAGAGGTATCAATAACTAGCCCTAGATGGTTCAGCCAAAATGTGTTTGTGTGTGTGTGTGTGTGTGTGTGTGTGTGTGTACAAAGAAGAGCAGCACAATGTGACAAATGTTACCAAAAAAAAACAAAAAACAAAAACAAAAACAGGTACATCTAGAAAAGTAAATGGGAGTTCATTAAACTGTTCTTACAACTTCTAGTCCTGTAATTTTTTTGGGGGGGAGGGGGCGGCGGATCTTTTTGAGACAGGGTCTTCTCACTACGTAGACCAAACTGGCCATGAACTCACAGAGATCCACCTGCCTCTACCTCCCAAGTGTTGGGATTAAAAGCATGCACCCCAACACCCAGCTGTAATTTTCTTTAAAAAAAAGTCTACTCCACAGTTGCTTTATTTGCAACTGCCAACAGATAACCATTTTGTGGCACATTTGTACCACAGGATATTATTCACACATACAAAAGATGTGAACTATCAAGTCACAAAATTTAGGAAGGAATCTTTATACATACTGTTAAGTCAAAGTACCCAGTCTAAAAAGGCTGCATGATTTAAACAATAGAATTTCCTCAGGAATCTTCTGCAGTAGAAAATAGTAACATTGTAATTTTCAAAATACAAAGGTTTTTGTTTTGTTTTGTTTTGTTTTTTTGGTCTTTATCAGACAGGGTCTCCCTGCAACCCCAGCTGTCCTGGAACTCACTATGTAGACCAGGCTGGCCTTGAACTCTCAGAGATCCGCCTGCCTCTGCCTCTGCCTCCTGAGTGCTGTGATTAAAGGTGTGCACCATAATGCCCGGCTCAAACTACAAAGTTTTAAAGCAAGATTTCACTCTGCTTCCCTGAGCCTGCAAAACCCGCAGGCCTCTCCAGGGTAAGTCGATTGCACCCTCCGAACCTCGACCACCCCAGCCTCATTCACCCTCCCATCTCCCCAGGCCAGTCTCTCCTCCTAGCCTGGGCCCTGTCCCATTCCTTGTCTGGGCACCCCAGACACCTGGGGAACCACCACTGCTTCCTGATCCTTTGCATCCAGACCAACTCAGTGTGTTCTCTGGTCGCCAGGAGCACTACTTCTAGATTGGCCTGCCCTCACCTCTCTCTACTTCCCCGGGCAGGACAACCCACCAGCCTCTTTCCTGGACACCACAGCTGACCTTTCTTCTTCCTGATCCTTAACACCCAGACCAACCCAGCTACTCAGTGCAGTCCCCTGGAGCCCTGGGGGCAGCTTCCCGCCCCCATTTTCCTTTGCATCTCTGGGTGGCAAGGCCACCAGCTGGCCTAGACCAGCATCTTTCCTGGGCCTGGCTCCCAGGCCAGTCCAACCCCCAAATTCCTGAGGCCAACATCTTTCCTGGAGGGATCCAGACCTTAGGAGAAAGCCTGAGAGCATCTGATCCTCATCGGACTGAGGCCTGTGTGGGAACTCCTAAAGATAAAAGCAATCTGGCCACTCCAATATAAAATCAAAAGAGAGAACCGGAAGCTTAGAGGAACCGGCTTGTCATACCCAAAAAGTAAACCACAAAGACACACAAAGTTCACAAAAAGAAGCAGACCTATACTTGAAGGCTTGAGTCTCACACAAGAATCAGAAACTACAAAAGAAATTTACGGCAAAATCACAGAGAAAAATTATAACATGAAAAACCAAACTAACATATCCCCAACAAATATCAATAGTCCTCTAGAGGAGTACAATGAGAACCCCCTAGAGATAATGCAGGACATGGAACTCAAAAGAACAATTATAAACATGATAAAAGAATTCAGTGAATTTAAAGAACACACAAAGAAATAAAAAAACTGAAGGAAGATAGGGATAAACTTCTGAATGAATTCAGAAAAGAACTAGAAATACTGAAAACTACTCAGGCTGAAAAGAAGGAGGAAGCAAAACAGTAAGCCAATTAGAAACCACAGGAGAAAGCCTCACCAATAGGAAGAATGAAATGGAAAACAGAATATCAAGACTGGAAGATAAAGTGGACGAACTAGACCACACAAGCAAAGATTATGAAAAATTTAAGAAATCACAAGAATGGAACATGCAGGAATTGTGTGACACCATAAAAAGA
>NW_008358858.1:200782-201477 GCF_000622305.1 Nannospalax galili | reverse complement strand
TTGATTTATTGTTCCTTTGATCAGAATGAAGTGGCCCTCTTTATCTCTTCTGATTAGTTTTAGTTTAAAGTCTATTTTGTCAGATATTAGAATTGCTATGCCTGCTTTTTTCTTAGGACCATATAAAAACTACACACTGAAGAACAGCTTCTTCATAAACTGGTTCTACCAAAGTTGGATGATTGCATGTAGGAGAAGGAAGTTATATTCCTATCTCTCACCTTGTATAAAAATCAACCACACTCCCTCCGACCAGCAGGCTTCTCTCTCTGGGGTAAGTTGATCACACCCTCCCTGCCTTGACTGCCCCAGCCCCATTCACCCTCCCATCTCCCTGCCGGTCTCTCCTCCTAGCCTGGGTCCTGTCCCATTCCTTGTCTTGGTGCCCCAGACACCACCACTGCTTCCTGATCCTTTCCATCCAGACCAACTCAGGGCCTTCTCTGGTCCCCAGGAGCACTGCTTCTGGGCCTGGCCCTGCCCTTGCCTCCCTCTGCTTCACTTAAAGTGAAAGGATGGAAAAAAAATATACCAAGCAAATGGTCCTAAGAAAAAAGCAGGCGTAGCAATTCTAATATCTGACAAAATAGACTTTAAACTAATCAGAAGAGATAAAGAGGACCACCTCATTCTGACCAAAAAACAATAAACCAAGAAGATATTACAATCATGAACATATATTCAACAAATTCTGG
>NW_008358858.1:199545-199848 GCF_000622305.1 Nannospalax galili | reverse complement strand
GAAATGAATAAATATCTGAAATCATGGGAGTCAACAAAGTTAAAACAAGAACAGATCAACAGTTTAAAAAGACCCATAACATATATGGAAATTGAAATATTAATACAAAGCCTCTCAACTAAAAAGCACCCAGGCACAGATGGATTTACAGCAGAATTCTATCAGACATTCAAAGAAGATCTGCATCCAATACTGCTTAATTTACTCAAAAAGATAGAAATGGAGGGAGTAACTTCCAAATTCCTTCTATGAAGCCAGCATCACTCTCATACCAAAGCCTGGTAAAGATACAACCAAAAAAGA
>NW_008358858.1:198871-199477 GCF_000622305.1 Nannospalax galili | reverse complement strand
ACATCAAAAGGATCATCCACCATGATCAAGCTGGCTTTATTCCAGAGATGCAGGGATGGTTCAATATACGTAAGCCAATAAACATCATAAATCATATAAATGGGCTCAAAGACAAGAACTACATGGTCATCTCAATAGATGCAGAGAAGGCCTTTGACAAAATTCAGTATGCATTTATGTTCAAAGTCCTAGAGGGAATTGGAATGGAGGGAACATACCTCAACATAATTAATGCCATATAGAACAAACCCACAGCCAACATCATTCTAAATGAAGAAAAACTGGAAGCATTCCCATTGAAAGCAGGAACCACAAGGCTGTCCACTATTTCCACTTCTCTTTAACATAGTGCTTGGAACTCTTGCAAGAGCAATAAGACAAGAGTAAGAAATTAAAAGAGTAATAATTGAAAAAGAAGAGATCAAATTATCCCTTTTTGTAGATGATGTGATATTTTATCTAAGAGATGCCAAAAATTCCACCAGAAAACTCCTAGAAATTATTAACAAGTTCAGTAAAGTGGCATCTTACAAAATTAACCTACAAAAGTCTATAGCCTTTCTATATACCAATAACAAGCAATCAGAGAAAGAGCACATGGAAACA
>NW_008358858.1:198522-198772 GCF_000622305.1 Nannospalax galili | reverse complement strand
GTTCAATATACATAAGTCAATAAACATCATAAATCATATAAATGGGCTCAAAGACAAGAACCACATGGACACTTTTCACAGAATTGGACAAAACCATCCTAAGATTCATATGGAAGCATAAAAGAGGTCAGATAGCCAAAGCAACCCTGAGCAATAAGAGCAATGCCGAGGGGATTACTCTACCAGATTTTAAGCTGTATTACAGAGCTATAGTCATAAAAACAACATGGTACTGGCACAAAAATAGACC
>NW_008358858.1:193817-198330 GCF_000622305.1 Nannospalax galili | reverse complement strand
GTCAATTCCAAATGGATCAAAGACCTCAATGTAAAGTCTGAAACTCTAAAACTGTTAGAAGAAAACATTGGGAAAAACCTACAAGATATAGGTGTAGGAAAGGATTTTCTAAACCAGATATCAATTGCTCAGGAAACAAGGGCAAGAATTAACAAATGGGACCCTATAATAATACATGTTCCCCAGCCATGTAGACAGCTGATGATCACAAGTCCAAGGTTTCTCAGGCTACAGAGTGAGTGAAAGCCATCCTAGACAATGTAGTGAGACCCTATATCAAAATACAAAGTACCAAGAGGAATGGGGACATAGTTCAGTGGTGGAGTACATGCCTAGATGCAGAAGACCCTAGGTTCAGTCCCCAGTATTAAAAATTCTATTTCAGCCCGGCACAGTGGCACACACCTTTAATCCCAACACTACTTGGGAGGCAGAGGCAGGCAAATCTCTGTGAGTTCAAGGCCAGCTGGGGCTACAGGGAGACCCTGTCTAAGAAAGACAAAATAAATAAATAAGTAAATAAATAAATAAATAATAAATAAATAAATAAACCCTAACCCCCCCAAACCTGTATTTCTATATACTTGCAATGAACAATTATATTTTAATTGCATTTGCAATGAAGTAAAAACAGAAATAAATTTTATTAATAAAGGAGGTAAAAGAAAGGCTTTTATACTGAAAACATAAAATGTTCCTAAAAATTTAAATGCTACCTAAGTAAGTGGAAAGACATCTAATAATCTGGATTGGAAAAATTTAATATTGCTAAAACGATGATGATACCCAAGCTATCTACTGATTCAGAGCAATCCCTACAAAATTGCAATGGCATTTTTAGAAGGGGAAAAAGAAAAACCCACCATAAAACTCGTATGGAAGACTGAAAAGCTAACAATTCGTAAAAATAAAAATTTTTTAAAAAAACAGAAATGTCTCACATTCATAATTTCAAGACTTAATACAAAACTATAATACTCAAAACAGTATTGGTACTGATACAAAGATACACACACCAATGGGATAAATAAAGAGAATTCAGAAACACATTTTTGTCTATGTGGTCAATAAGATAACCCCAAAAGAAAACAATAGTGAAAGTTGGATGGGAGGGGGAGGGGGAGGGGGAGGGACAGGGAGAGGGACAGGGAGAGGGAGAGAGAGATCCACTCCTCAAGAATGAACTTAAGTGGGTTGGTACGAGGATGTGAGTTTGATACCTAGCCCCCACATTTAAAAAGAAAGGTGTGGGGGCATCAGGACTGTAATCCTAGAGGAGGGAAGGCATAAGGATCATTCGGGCCTGCTGGCTAGCTGCCTAGATGAATCAGCAAGCTCCAGATTCAGTGAGAGATCCTGTCTCAAAAAGTAAGGTGGGGAGTGGGGGCAATGAGATGGGTCAGTAGGCAAAGTGATTGTTCTGCATGTTTGACAACTTTAGTCTGACCCCCAGAACTGACAAAGGTGAAAGGAGAGAACTGACTCCACAAAGTTGTCCTTCAAGCTCCACATTCATGTGGTGGCATGCACACACACACAAATATTAAGTAAAATAAGGGTTTCTTTATGTACGATGGAGAGTGATTGAGGAAGACATGCCGTTGACCGCTGACCTCCATATGCACCTGCATACATGCATGCACAAACACACACAAAGAATTAACTTAAGCCCTTAATTTATTACCATTCAGGATAACTACTTTGAAATGAATCAAAGACCCAAAATACTAAAACTGTAAAAGTCTCAGAGGAAACAGAGGGAAATCCGTGTGTCATCAGATAAGGCAACGATTTCCTGCATAAGACACAAAAGGCACCAGCAAAGAGACAGTAGATGCACTAGATTTCAGCAAAAATTATTAACAATTTTTTGTTATACCATTAGGAGAGGGGACAAAACCCACAGAATAGCAAAAATATTTGCAAGTCATATGTCAAATAAGGGATTGACACCAGAACATGTAAAAACACAACACAACAAAAAATAACCAATTCAAAACGTAGCAAAGTTTGAACACACAGATCTCCAAACAAGATATAGTCAATAAGCATATGAAAAGATGTTCAAGATAGTCAATAAGCATATTAAAGGATGTGCAATAAATACCACTAGTCATTAGAAAAATGCAAACCAAGGCACAATGAGTTCGCACTTCACCCTCTATGGCTGCTGTAATTTTAATAATAATAAAAATAACATAACGTGTTGATGAGGATGTGGAAATATCAGAACATATGCACACTGCTGGTAAGAATGCATATGGTACTAATGCTCTGTTAAAAAGTTTGACAATTCCTCAAAAAACTAACATAGATTTACCACAGAACCCAACAATTCCATTCCTGGACAGGTACCCAGAAGAATGGAGGGATTCAAACAGATCCTTGTTCACCAATGTTCATTACATCATTATTCACAGTAGTCAAAAGGTGGAAACAACACAAAAGCCCATCCATAGGAAATGTATGATGCATACAGCTGAAATATCATTCAGTCTTTAAAAATCTGTATGTGCTACAATATAGTTGAATCTTGAAAACATACTAAGTAAAATAAGCCAGACATAAGAAACCATATTATGTGACTTAGCTTATATGAAATACCTAAAATAGGAAAATTGATAGAGACAGAAAACAGAAATTAGTACCAGGAGTTGAGGGGCAGGAGAAATGGGGAACTAGCACTGAACAGTTATAGAATTTCTCTTTGGTAGAATGAAGCACTTTTGGAAATAATTTAGCAATAATAGCTTATAACGCCATAAATTAATACCACTGAACTATACACTTAAAAATAGTTCAGATGGAGCCAGGTGTGGTAGTGTGCACCTGTGATCCAGCATTTGGGAGATGGAGACAGGAGGATCAAGAACTCAAGGTCATCCTCAGCTACATAACAAATTTAAGGCCAGTTTGTGCTACATGAAATGCTCAAAAAAAAAAAAAATCACAATAAAAAACAGTTAAAAGGGGAAGCAATATATTTTTAAATTTTAAAAATATATAAAGACTGCAAAGCCATTTAAAAGATCCCTGTGTCATTACAGTTGAGTTTTGAGATTCAGTGATAGAACCATAAGACCAATATATCCATTATTTGAATATTTCCTATTTCTCCACTGCATTTGAAAAAAATTATGTTTTCAACTTGCTTCTAAAAATTCATCAGCAATATTTAACAAGTGTCTTATAACGTATGTCTATAAAAAATTAAGAATTCTATCTACCAAAAGCTCATTTTAAGGAACTCTATGTGATAAAAATGATTTTGTCTATTAGTAAATTGCAAAAAACAATATTCATTATAACAACTGAAAAATATTTAATAACCACTATACCACTGCTCTTGAAAGAAATTCAGGTCATAGAAGGGACTCATTGGGCTGTTCTACTGTTGATAAATGGAAAGCTGTTCTGACCAGATATTGTATTTAGGGATGACACAGAGTACGGCATCATCTAAAAACGACAATATCTTGACTTCAGTTCTGTACAGTTAAGTACCTTCACTATGGCAACTACTTTCTGAGGGATTTTCCATATTCCCTCCCTCGCCTTTCTCTGAAAAGTTCCCCTCAATTCCCAAGGGTATGTAAAGTATGTATGGTAAGGCCCTAGCTCACTTGCCAGATTTATGTGGACTAGTGTGAAAACCTGGCCTAAGCTGTGGAACAAATAATTTAAATCTATGTTCATGATTGTAATATCGTCTTGATTCACTGTTGCTTTGATCAGAGGAAATTTACATCATGTTAATTAGTAGATGTGATAAATATTACCATTGAAATCTACCCCAAGACTTTATAGACATACACAGGTGCCAAGGATCCAAACGCAAGTGATTATGACTAGTAATAATCAGACAGATTAGAAAACACATGTGTAAACATCTGCATGTCAATTGCATTAAAAATGAATTTTTCTGTATAAAACTGTGTATTTTAATAATGAAATGGAGATCTTTTTAAAAGGTTAAAACCTCATTTAATTTTATGTCTTATAGGGTTTATACTGAGTACAATATTGTATAACTGTAATAATTCAACTGTAAAACTAAAACTGTACAGCCAATTTTGTAAGAGATGCAGCCTAGCTCAGAAAATTGTTATTGAATATGTCAATGTTGATGTAATGGTAATGAAATGCTTCTTCTAAGTATGTGGTTATTAAATAAATAATTTTTTATGGGGGATAAAACTTATTTTTTTTCTTTTGTTTTACATTTAAAAAATATTTAATAATCACATAATTATTAGAAGCATTTCATTGCATCAGCATTGACATAGTCAATAACAGTTTCCAGAGCAAAGATGCATCTCTTTCAAAATTGGCTGTAAATTTTGAACTAATACAGCTATACATTATTGTACTCAGTATAAACCCTATCTGATTTCCATTTTTTAAGATTTAATTATTCACTAATTTGTTTGAAAGTTTGGGTAGCCCTATTCATTACTTATATGTCAGTCTTTTTACTCATATGTAAGAAAAATACATTCTGTAGAAGCAGAAA
>NW_008358858.1:178396-187818 GCF_000622305.1 Nannospalax galili | reverse complement strand
GGATGGAAGGGTGAATGTCGCTTAGGGAGTCCCGGTGCGGAGAGCTGCGCTATATACTTACCCCAAGAGGCCTGAGGATAGTCTAAATAAATAAAAATTAAAAATTAAAAAAATAATTTAAATCTAAACTCAGTTTCTGCAGATGTCTACAAGAATTAACATATAGATTTAGTAGGTGTTAGAACAAACATTCTACCATCAAGCTAAAAGCTAAGAAATTTGGGGAAGAAGCTTGCGGAGAGCTGCGCTATATACTTACCCCAAGAGGCCTGAGGATAGTCTAAATAAATAATTTTTAAAAATTAAAAAAATAATTTAAATCTAAACTCAGTTTCTGCAGATGTCTACAAGAATTAACATATAGATTTAGTAGGTGTTAGAACAAACATTCTACCATCAAGCTAAAAGCTAAGAAATTTGGGTGTGCAGGAAGAAGCTAAGCAGATATAAAGAGGCAGAATCGAGGACAGAAGGGATGTTCTAACAGCTCTTACTTCAGGTTCAAGAGATTACTGACAATTCATTAAATCCACGCCTTGGATTCGAAGTACAGCCCTGAATGGTACGGTAAGTTGCTGGTTTTTCACATACAGATAGACAGCTTCCAAACTTACTACAAAACTCCATACAGCTCATATTATAAACCTTCATTTACTGTCTTGCCTAAGAGATATTATGTTGCTTTCCTGAGACACATCGTAAGTCTTGGAACCATTATGTCACAAATCACCAACACAGAAGTAATCATGTAAATTTTGAGAGCCTGACCTAATTTCAAAGTATGTCCGAATGTATTCCATTTTTGAAAGTGCTTCGGAGGAAAAAACTTACTTAGTAATGTTGAAGAATTCTGTGCTTCAGGCACTGTTCTGGTCTTGAAATCCTAACAGCTAAAATTACCTTGCTTCAGAAGACCCTCACAAGAGTGGGCCCACTGGCCCAGCCCTTCCTCAGGGACATGTAATTAGTTAAAGGTTGCTGAGGAACAGAGACTTTTCTTATGTGGTGTGGTCATAAATTGCCTATGCTCTTACAGGTAAGCCCTTACCCCATGTCGACTCATTAGTTTATCAAGCTAGACCTGGGTAGAATTGTTTATCCAGTCTGTGGTTGGTGCCCTATATGGCATCAATGCTTGTTCATGTCTCCCTAGGAATAGTTAATGCAACAAGTACTAAGGACAAACTTGCGTGAGAACAATGCTCTTAGCTCTCCCATCTAAGCCAAGCTATGCTCAAGAACCTGCCATATAAACATCAGCTCCCATTCTCATAATCATTCAGTTCCCATTTTACAGAAAAAGAAAGCCTGTTTGGAAAGCTTTTTTTAAAAAAAAAAGTGCAGACTACATACATAATAAATGGGACAGATAAGATTCAAACTCAGATGTGTCCTGCTCCAAAAGTCTTTCCAACATTCACATAACTTTAAAAGAAAGAGATTCTAAAATTAAGAGATTTAAGTATGAAGTAATTAATTCCAACTTAGGACCAAACCGATTATCCTGTAAGGTATATTTTCTTCCTTGCTTTTTGTAGTCCAAGATCCAAAGACGGAATATTCGCCCTTTAGTCCTCCCTCCTCCCCAGAATTACTAGCCATGTGGCATTAACAGACCGCTGGTTGCAAGCCACTGATGACTGCTACCACTACTCAAGAACCCAAGAGTTCAATGGAAAAAGAAAGTGGAAAGGAGGAGACACAACAGACAGGGAACAAAGGAAGCGCACAGAGGCCTGGAAGAGAACGTGGGACAAGGTAGTGAACCCTCCTTTCACCTGGGGTTCTCCTTCCTTCTTGAGTGGCTCCAACGCATCTCCATTCTGGCATTCTTTCTCCCCCCACCCCATCATTCCTAGTATATGTCTTCCCCTATGGATGTGATGTTGCTCTTCAGTGGAACACTACGAGGTAAAGATCAGTGCAGGGTGGAGAAATGGCTCGAAGTTAAGAGCAGTGACTGCTCTTGCAGAGGTTCCTGGTTCAGGGCCCAGTGACCACATGGTGGCTAACAACTGTAACTCCAGTTCCAGGGGATCCAATGCCTTCTTCTGGCCTCTGCAGGCATTACAGGACATGGGTACACTTACATACATGCAGGGAAAACAAACACATAAAATTTTTTAAAGATCAATGCAAATTCAGAGAAAGAAAAATCCATGCATAAGGGAGATGGAAAGAGATATGAGAAGTGTGCTGGATAGCCTTGGTTGGCAACTTGACACACCTGGGTTGAGGGAGCCTCAGTTGGGGAATTGCTTCCATTGGACTAACTTGTGGCCATGTCTATGAGGCATTTTCTTGATTACTGAGTGACGTGGGAGGGCCCAACCCACTGTGAGTGGTGCCACCCCTGGGCAGGTGGTCCTGTGTTGGATAAGAGAGCAAGCTGAGCACTGGTCAGGAGAGTAAGCCAGTAAGCAGCGTTCCTCCATGGCCTGTGCTTCAGCTCCTGCCCCAGGTTCCTGTCCTGAGTTCCTACCTTGGGCTCCCTTAGTGATGTACTGTGATCTAGAAGATGTAAGCTAAAAGAACCCAAGTTGGTACTGGTCAGAGTATTTTGTCACAGCAATTGAAAGAAAACTAGAAAAAGGAGTACTGAAAAAAAAGAATAATTATTAAAGTTGTATGAATACTGCCATACATGCAGTGACACGGGCTTTAATACCAGTTTCTAGGGATACCAAGGCAGAGCAGTGCAGCCTAGACAATAAAGCCCCTATTAGGGAGGGGAGACAACAAGCCACATTGTATACTTTTGTAGTCTGTAATAGTGGATTTTAAAGTACATTACAACTGTACATCAATCATTCATATAAAGAATAAAGTTACAAGTTTCTAAGATATTTGGCAATGACGATACTTAAGGTAAAAATATTTTATTCATCTTTCAGAGTGTATATTCAAAAAACTATTTCATAATAACTGACTTACTGAACAAAGCTTCAAAACAGTCCAGAGGAGCATAATGCTTTGGCAACAGAGTAAGCAGAAGTAATACAGATCAGCACACATATAGCAATGCAACACAGAAATGCTGAATAAGAGGCTGGGGTGATGGTTCAGTGGATAAAGCACCTGCCACGCAAGCATAAGAACCTAAGTTCAAATCCCCAAGACCCACAGAAAGCCACACGTGGTGGTGTACATCTGTAGTCCCAGTGTTCCTACAGTGAGATGGGGACTAGCAATAGACTCTCCGGAAACTTGTAGGCTGGCAGCAGCCAACAAGGTGCTCGAACAAGGTGAAGGCAAAGACCAACACCTGGGGTTGTCCTGTGACCTCCATACCATGCACCATGGCATGCAAGCCATCATTCACACACAAACACATCATACAAACACACACACGAAATGCTTAATAGTTAACCATGAGAAATTAAATAGACATAAAACTCAAAGAGAGAAAAATCATAATGTGAAGGTGAGTTTAGGATGTCAACTTGATGGAGAAATGCTGAATTAGTAAAGCAAACTTCTGGTTGTGTCTGCGAGAATGTTTTCAGAAAGACTAGCTTGTAAGTCAGTAAACCAAGTGGGGAGGTCTTGCCCTGATGTAGAAAGCATCAGGCAACTGGCTGAGCGCCAGATGAAAAAGTGGCAAAGAGGAAACACTGCCACACCTACGCACTCGTTCTCTCTTCTTTCTTCCAGTTCTTTCTCTCTCTAGCTCTAACTTCCAGAGCAGACATGGCTGTGGATGCTGCTACTGCTGTTGGC
This sequence comes from Nannospalax galili, assembly GCF_000622305.1. Lineage (NCBI taxonomy): Eukaryota > Metazoa > Chordata > Mammalia > Rodentia > Spalacidae > Nannospalax > Nannospalax galili. The sequence continues at coordinate 184,098 of NW_008358858.1, read as the reverse complement.
ACCACCACCACTCTTAGACATCAAATTTCAAGCTCTTTTGGACCTGAGACACCAGCAGCCCCACCCCCATCTCAAGACTTTGGGCCTTTAACCTGGGACTCAGGGCTGTATGATCATCATCCTTTATTTTGATGCTTCAAGATTCAGAGACTGTACCACTACTGGATTCCCTAGCCATCCAGCCTGTAGACAGTCATCATGAAACTTTACAGCCTCTACAATGATTATGTGAACCACCAATCTAACAAATCCAGACACGCATACTCTCTCTCTCTCTCTCTCTCTCTCTCTCTCTCTCTCTCTCTCTGAGTGAACCATTCTAATAATTCATGTCATTTATCATTTAGGTTTATCTAGAGAAACTTGACTAATACAACCAATAATCAGAAATAAACAAAGTCTAAAGACAAACTGGAATAAAGGACTACTGCTCCAGGGCACAGGCCCTAACATCTAGCTCCACAAGGAAACAAGGATTGCTGCTGACCTAAAAGGGCGAGAACTGGCATCAATACTTCCTATTAAAGCTGGGACCCGAGATACTGTCTCTAGGTAAGAGAAGAAACCCTCCAAGGAGGAATGTGCTGATACACTCTATCTCAGAAGGCTGAGTCAAGGAGTTTAAATTAAGGCCAGTTATATAGTGAGACCCTGTATCAAAAATAAATCAAATCCAATAATCCAATGAAAGTCCCTTTGAGCTCTAAAAATTATAAAGCATTCAAGGGCAAAAAAAATAAATGCCTAAACTGAGCTAAGGATGTAACTCAATGGTAGAGTGCTTGTTTACAATATGTAAGACCCTGAGTTCCAACCTCAGCACCACCAAGCCAATAAATTAAAAATTAAAAAGAAGGCTGGAGAGATAGCTCAGCAGTTAAGCCAATGGCTCTGGCTGTTCTTGCAGAGGACTCAGGTTCGAATCCCAGCACCCAGATGGCAGCTAACAAGTGTCTGTAACTCCAGTTCAGGGGATCCAAAGCCCTCTTTGGTTCCAGGCATTGCATGACATAGGTGCGTGCAGGCATAACAGTCATACGCATAAAATAAAATGTTTTTTGTCTTTTTGAGACAGGGTCTCCCTGTAGCCCCAGCTGTCCTGGAACTCACTATGTAGACCAGTATGGCCTTGAACTCACAGAGATCCACCTGCCTCTGCTTCCCAAGTGCTGGGACTATAGGCATGCACCACCACGCCTGGCATAAAATAAATTTTTAAAAAATTTTTACTGAAATAGAAGAAAGCATTCTCATGAACTCTGGGAATTTTGTTTACTAATACCTTTCTCAAGACCTTAAATCCTGATCCCCTGCAAGTCATTTTTAAATAAATGAAATTTACAGTACACAGCAAAAAATTATTCTCTTCATCTTCACTAAAAGGCCCGAGATTTTTAGGTGATGATTTGTTTTGCCCCAAATTATAACTGACATACGCCAGCCATGGCAATCACTTTGCTGGTCTGCTGCTCAGTCTGGGGAACATGTGAAATGTGCTTTCTATCAGTAAAACCAATAATCTAAGAGGGCCAGAGGGCTGTTGGGAAGAGGTCTCTGATGAATAAAAGTAAGGAATAAGCCCTTTCCCAAAGCCCCTCTCTTTCTACTTAAAATGTTATATAATCACATACTCTTTAATGAGCTAGCTGTCTTACAACCATGAGGAGAGCACTGAGAGAACTTCAGAGACCTTCCAATTCAATACTCTGGCATTGTTGAACCAGTAACCTAACCCTGGGATTGCCTATCTCTGGACTTCTTGTTCAGTAATGAATGTCCTGGATTTGAAGTTACTGTTAGGCGAACTCTCTGGTACTTAACAGCCAAGTACATCCTGATACACATAGTAAGCACCAACTCAAAATGTAACTCTATCTATCCTGTGACAGATAATCTTCTATGGAAGGTCTGTCACTGAAACTATGTTTGGGCATTTTTCTAGTTTCTCCTTAATTAGAATAGGACTCATAGAGGCCAGGCATGGTAGTGCATGCCTTTAGTCCCAGCATTTGGGAGGCAGAGGCAGGCAGATCTCTGTGAGTTTGAGGCCAGCCTGATCTACATAGTGAGTTTCAGGCCAGCTGGGGCTACAGGGAGACCCTGTCCCAGAAAGACCGAAAGGAAAAAAAAAAAAGAAGAATGAAACTCATTTTCAGATTCAGTACTTATTAACAAACATTTTACATATTGTATTTATCTCCTATATGGTTTTTTTAATTCAAAAGCATAAGCATAATTCCACCCCTACTTCTAAGGGACCATAACCTAAGCACCCTAAAATACAAGAAACAATGTTTAAAACTCAACACAAGTAATTTTTAAACCAGACAAATTAATAATAGTAATAATAACCAGGATCTAAAAGAATACCTACTGAGCAAGCAAAGAAACAGAGGTAATTTCTATTTACAGCGGTTGTATGTACCTCCTGATATGGCTGATAAAAGTCAACAATATAAGGTAGGAGGTGGGTAAGGAGGGATGTGAGGAAGAAGGGAGAAGGAATCTCCTGTAGCTTCCTTATTTCTACTGAAACTCTTCCCTTCTGCACTTTACTATGACCCAACAGCAGACCCGATTCCCGAATCAGACTCTGCTTTTCCCAATTAAAAGTAACAGAGACCAGGAGTCTCTGGAGAAGCATGAATGACAAGGCAGACAAGGGCAAGTTTCAATGGAGTGACACCTTAGAGGAAGAAAAGCAGCACATATTCCCAGCTAGTAGAGAGGAAACCAAACCCAGAAAATGTATTGAAGTAATCCAAAAGGTTGTGAGAATACACACAAAAGTAAATATAGAAGTGTCTTTTAAATGGTAAAAACATATCCACGTAAGTCTGCATTTCTAATAACTGTGAGGAGTTTGCATGCACCAGTTAAAATACAAAGATTTTACACTGAAGAACAAAAATCTATATGCTATATGCTGTTTCTAAAACCCATCCAAACTCAAGAATACACTAAAAAGTGAAAATGAGGAATTGGAGAGATGGCTCAGCTGTTAAGAACAGGGGCTGCTCTTGCAGATGACCAGGGTTCAATTCCCGGCACCCACATGGCAGCTAACAACCATCTGGTAACTCCAGTTCCACAAGAATCCAATCCACACCCAATTCTCATCTCCATGGGCATTGCATGATATGGGTGCACTTAACATGCAGGCAATACACAGAAAAATAAAATATTTTTTAAATGAAAATGAAAGGTGAAAAAGACACACCAAGTAAAAAATAACCATATAAAGATATATTATTTAGATTTAAATGAGGATAAAGCAGAAGGTTAGGCAAAAAGTCCTATTACATATAATGATGATCATTAAATAAACAGTGCAATTACTATAATAATTGTATACTTTATGGATCTAATTAATCGAACCTCAAAATGTATAACAAGCAAAAACTGACAAGAATTACATAGAAAAATTGGCAAATCTTCCATTAAGGTAAGTAATTTTAATATACATCTCTCAGTAACTTATAGGAAAAGCAAACAAAAATTTGAACAACCTCAGCAACAAGCTGATATGGTAGACACATGCAATATAACAACTCTGGAAGAAATGGTATTTTAAAAACCATATGGAATATTTAAAAATACTAAACAAATGGTAGTGTGGTGCAAGTTAGAAAATATTAAACTGATAACTATTTTTGAACATGATGAATAAAAACACAACTCTTAACTCATAGGTCCAAAGAGGAAATAGAAAATTAGAAAGCACTTAAAATGGAACAACAGAGGGCAAACAAATAACTCGTGGGATGCAACTAAGGTGGTCATTAAAAATCTAAAGCCTTGTCAGACCTCCTCCATCGGGGTAGCAGCTGGGAGCTCAGCAGACCTCTGGCCTCCAACTACCAGAGGGCCTGAGAACCTAAGGGACAGCCTGACGGCCCCCAGATCCTGCCTCCACATAGTGATGAACTTCCCCTAATTACGCCATACCATCCCACTACCTGGGATTTTGTGAAGCCCCTCCCAAGGCACCAGGGCAGATCTGGTTTTGATAGGCTAAAGCTGGGATCTTAGCAGACCACCAGAGAGTGCCCAGTTCGGGCCCCCCTCTGGCCTCCCTCTGGCATAGGGCTGACAACACACAGGACTGCCTGAGAGAGCGTGCACCCTGCCTCCACATGGTGAAGGAAGCCTAAGTGTACCTGACTGGAACCTGAATTGGGCTTTGGTGGGTACCCCTGAATAGCTGATTTGAAGCCATCAGTTCCCTCCAAAATAAATCTGAGAGAATCTGAACCCTGTACCAACACCAGCTTTACATAACCAATAAATAAAGGATCTAGGCACCTGGATAATACAAACAGAAGCATACTTAAACTTAATTCTCATATCAGAATCATAAACAAAAGAAATTCACATGCCAAAACCACAACGAAAGAATAATAAAATGGAAAGCCAAATCACTATGTTCCCCACAAAACCCACCAGTTCTGTAGAAAAGTTCTACAAGAACAACCCCCTAGAGATAACCCAGGACACTGAATTTAAAAGAACAATCATAAACATGATGAAGTGAAACACTCAGTATGCCAATTAGAAACGACAGGAGAAAGCCTCAACAATAGAATGAATGAAATGGAAAACAGAGCATCAAGACTGGAAGATAAAGTTGATGAACTGGACCACTCAAGCAAAGATTATGAAAAATTATGAAAACACAGGAATGGAATATGCAGGAATTGTGTGACATCATAAAAGGACCAAACTTACACATGATAGGCATACAGGAAGGAGAAGAATCCCAAGATAATGATATGGACCAGATTTTTTACAGGATTGTAGAAGAAAATTTCCCAAAATTAAAGAAAGACATGCCCATACAAATACAAGAAGCACAGAGAACAACAAATAGACAGGACAAGAAAAGAAATCCTCCATGGCCTATCATAGTAAAAACACTAAACATACAGAACAAAGAGACAATACCGAAAGCAGCAAAAGACAAACAACAAGACACATACAAAGGAAAGCCCATCAGAATTACAGCTGACTTATCAATGCAAACTATGAAAGCCAGAAGAGCCTGGAACCAAGGTATTTCCAGTTCTATATGACAATAGATACCAGCCCAGAATACTATACCCAGCAAAAATGTCTATTATAGTTGAGGGGGAAAGAAAAATATTCCATGACATGAACAGCCTGAAAGAATACATGTCCACAAAACCAGCCTTCCAAAGAATACTTGAAGCAATACAGAGAACAGAGAGAGAAACTATTATACCCTAGGGGCAACAAAGGAAAATAAAGATATAATTTAGGAAACACAAAATTACACAGAGAACACAAACAGCAATCAAAATGATGGCAACCAAAACTCACCTTTCAATAATAACCTTAAATATCAATGGACTGAACTCCCCTGTCAAAAAGACACAGGCTAAGCGAATGGATTAAGAAACAAAATCCATCTCCTTGCTGTCTGTAAGAAACCCATCTCACCTTCAAGGACAGGCACTACTTTAAGGTAAAAGGATGGAAAAGAATATTCCAAGCAAATGGCACTAAGAAACAAGCAGGGGTTGCAATTCTAACATCTGACAAAATAGACTTCAAAGTAAAACTAATCAGAAGAGATAAGGAGGGTCACTTCATTCTGATCAAAGGAACAGTTACCCAAAAAGATATTACAATCCTTAACATATATGCACCAAATTCTGGTGCACCCAAATTCATAAAAACAA